>NW_005370065.1:410573-417618 GCF_000412655.1 Myotis brandtii
GGAGACGTGTAATACTCTTTGTAATACTTTAAGAAATAAAAAAAAAAGAAAAAGAAAAACCCTAAAAAAAAGAAATTCTGTTTTTAATGGGTTTTAAATGTTTTTGTAGTCATTGTACTGATTGATTCCATTTTTTAATCACTGAATTCAGTGTGATGATGCCTAATTTTATAGAACTAGAGACCAAAATTTACCAATTTATATAATTTTAAGGGGTTATGGTTGTTTCTTTGCCTTTATATGTCTAAATCAGTTATGCTATGGCAGAGAATTTAAAATTTATCAAGTCAGGTGCTACCTGGGTTCAAATCCCTGGTAACTTTGAGCAAGTGACTTAATCTCCCTGTGCTTTTATTCTTTTTCAACTATAAAACAGGAATAACAGTATCTGTTTTATAGTTGAAAAAAGTAACAACCTCATAGAACATAGAATCAACTGACTGGTCCCATCCTTTGATAAATGGGATTCGTCCAGGGTCCATCAAACAGCCTAAAGTAGGCCCCAAGTCTGTTTTCCACACTATAGCCCTGGCTGTGGCCTCACGGATGGTGGGGTCTCAGTAGCCTCAGGCAGTTTCCCATGTTGGTCTTTTCTGTTACTCAGAGTAGTGATCTTTTTTTTCTCCTCTATTCTTTTTCATCTAGTTAGAGGAGAACAGAGGTGTTCAATCAGCACTTTTTCAGTACTGAGTATGATAACATCAGGTTCAAAGCTACAGCTCAACCAATTATTATCAAGACCAATTTGAGTCCTAGCTGGTTTGGCTCAGTGGATAGAGCATCGGCCTTCAGACTGAAGTTTGATTCTGGTCAAGGGCACTTAACTCAGTTGCAGGCTCCTCCCCAGCCTGGGCCCTGGTCAGGGCGTGTGCAGGAAGCAACCAATTGATGTGTTTTGCTCACATCAATGTTTTCCTTTGTCTTTTCCTCTCTCTTCCGCTCTCCCTAAAAATCAATGGAAAAATATCCTCAGGTGAGGATTTTTAAAAAAAAGGACTGATTTGAGCTCTGGCCAGGTTGCTTAATGGTTAGAGTGTCCATCCAAATAAAGCTTCTTTTTTAAAA
The DNA here is from genome assembly GCF_000412655.1 of Myotis brandtii. Taxonomy (NCBI): domain Eukaryota; kingdom Metazoa; phylum Chordata; class Mammalia; order Chiroptera; family Vespertilionidae; genus Myotis; species Myotis brandtii. Next base: position 411,639 of record NW_005370065.1, read on the forward strand.
AAATATTTTTTATTTTATTTTTATTGATTTCAGAGAGGAAGGGAGAGGGAAGAGAAAGATTTAAATATCAATTATGAGAGAGAATCATTGATCGGCTGTCTCCTGCACATCCCACACTGGGGATCGAGCCCGCAACCCGGAGCATGTGCCCTGACCGGGAATCCTGAGCGGGAATCGAACCGTGACCTCCTGGTTCATAGGTTAATGTTCAACCTCTGAGCCATGCTGGCCAGGCAAACTAAAGCTCCTAACGGTAGAAGTGGGGCCCTAGATACTGAAGCTTATTCCCCTCCCCCACTCCAAGCCTGAGCCTAACTAAGTCCAGATGTAGTATCTCTTGGGTCTAGGTGTCTCCCACTTGATTATGACCTTCTCTCCCTGGGTTCCTCTGGCTGCCATTGCGCTTTCCCACCCAGTCCAATCTCTTCTCCCATTCCACCACCAGAATGATCCCTCTAGGACTGAGTCACAAATTCAAATGCCTAGACAGTCAGGCTGATAGCAGAAATGCCTTGGAAGATAGAGGCAGTGCCTTCTAAAGGCTGAAGCTAATTACTTGGAGGAATACAAACCCAGGCTTCCTAGAATATCTGATCTTTTAAGAAAAACTAGAAATCCAGATTTTTTTTTAAATGTGAAATCTCCCATTGTTTAAGTACTGGCAACTATTTCAATTTTTTAAAATTAGCCAGGCCAATTAAAACATATACACAGGGCAAATATGGCCTGTGAGTCCCTGGTTCCCTTCTCTACTCTAGTGACCATGTTGTCTCAAATAATGACACAGAGAAGCGAATTTAAAATGTGATAGGTGTTAGAAGGGAGCCATGAGAGAGCACATAACGAGAGCTAAGAAGCTGACCTGCCCTGGGGATCTAGGAAGGCTTCCCTGAAGAAGAGACATTTTCATGTACTGTATCTGAAGGATGTGTAGGAATTATAGTATCTAAGGAAAAGAGGAATTGGGGCAGGCAGGGCTTGGGTTGGGGAGAGGAGAGGAGAGCAGTTTTAGGCAAAGGAACCAGAAAGTGTGCAGTCTGGAGGAGGCAAGAGTCTGCCTTGTTTGAGGAACTGAAAAAGGCCAGGGTTGCCAAGACAGGAACTAAGCGGAGAGGCATGAGATGAGGCAGGAAAGCCGGGGGAAGCTAGCCATGCAGGCAGGGCTCAGTCAGACATGGTAAGGGGTCTGGTCTTTATCCTAAGGGCAAAGGGAAGTCACTCAAAAGGTTTACCTAACAACAAGGAGTGTGTGTGTGTGTGTGTGTGTGTGTGTGTGTGTGTGTGTGTAAGAGAAACAGACAGGCAGACAGATATGATCAGATTTGCATTTTGAAAATATTATGCTGACTTCTGGGTGGAAAATAGAGAACGAGTGATTAGAAGTAGAGGTAGGGGATCAGTTCAGAGGTGACAGAAGTTCAAAAGTTCAGGTGAAGTCGTAGAACAGAGAAACATGGATGGGAGCCGCAATATTTGTGAAGTAAACAATAATAGGATTTAGGCATAGATTGTATATGGCGGATAGAGCTGTGAGGCCATGGAAAGAAAGATGAGCCCCAGATTTCTAGCTAGGCAATGAGTTGGAGGTACTGTTCCTAAGATGGGGGACACTGAAGGAGGAGCAAGTCAGTGGTAAAGGCAACAGGGAGAATGAGAATTTATTATTTTGCTGATATTTACTTGATCAATGTACATTTTTCCAATGCCTGCTCTGTTCCATTTCTGTAAATACAAAGACAAAAATGTTTCCTGCCCACAGCCACTCACCTTCTGGTTGGGAGGACAGGCAGGAAAAAAAGTGCTATAACCCAAATATCATGCAGGTTTACCGGCCTGTGGAATGAAAAACACACACATGAACACTCATCATTCTGAGTTTCTGTTATTGCCCCTGCAAAGTCCCCTTCCAGTATTTTGGGGACACTTCTAGGGACTTTTCAAATGAGGCTATTGGACAAAATAACATGGCCAAGTCACTGGACACACCAGCCCTGCTCCAATCCCCTCCATTCTCTGCCCACTGCTACCACCAAAGGTGCCTTCTGTGGGATTGCTAAGAGCACCTCCTGACTAGAGTGAGGCAAGAAAGGAGAATGGCCCTGCAAGTGAACACCTCCTTAAGTTCTGCTGGCCTGGGTGTTCTCAAGGTGCTAGAACAGGCCTGGGTTCTGAAAGAGCGGTTTCCCCCAAGCCCTGAGCTACAGTAAGTCATCTGGGTCCTGAAGAAGCACGGCCAATGGCTACTGTTTGAGGTCCATTAGGGACACATTGAGTTTGAGGGGCCTCTGAGACATCCAAATGGGGGTGCCAGGGATACATTGGGCATCTGGATTTGGACCTAGGAAGTTTGGGTTAGAGATCTAAATTCCAGAGCCCTGAACTGGAAGAGGAAGTATAGGCATGGGACCAAGCTCTGCTGAGCTCCCAACATTTAAATGCCCTGGCCCCCCCTCCACACCACCTGACCACTTCTCAAAGACCCAGCTTCCCTAATTCATGTCAGCAGTTGGTCAGTCACCCCTTCCTGTGCATTCCCACAACAAGTTGTACTGTGCTCTATTGTAACACTTTCACACTATTACATGGTAACTCTTGGTTTCCACATTTGTCTCCACTAAACAGTGAGCTCCTTGAAGGCATGGGCTCTCCTATTCCATGTTGAATCTCATGCTATTTCAGCTACTACATTGATGAAGACTAAAAAAAATTGGAAGAGGGTACTCAGAATTGATTGAGGAGGTGGAAGAAGAGGATGCTGCCTACCCTCCCGCTTGGTGCAGCCTTGGTATGCCATTTTTAGGAATTCTCCTATAGATCTATTGATATTATGCACAAAAATGTTCTGTATAGTGATGCTCATTGCAGTATGGTTTGCAATACTGAAAAAATTGGAATCAACCTATAGTTCTATCAGAAGTGAACTAGTTAAAAGAGCTCACTATAATACTATGTGACCATGACTTACAGACTTATATATACTGACAAGGAAAGGTGACCAGAATATTTCATTTAAAAACAAATTTTTAAAAAAACTGTATAAAATACTACAGTCTGTGTTTGAAACAAAAAGGATAGACTTGCATATAGATGTGTTAAAATGTCTAGACACACAAGCAACCCCTGAATAGTATCTTTAAAGAATGTCAGTCAAGTGAATGGGCGAGGTTTTGGGGGGAATTTTACTTTTCACTTTATGCCCTTATTATGGTTGGATTTCTCTTAAAGCTAAAAGTATATTTTTTGTAATTTTTTAAAAAAATCTTGGAAAAACACTTTAAAATGTTGAATCGAATTCTCCCGTGTCCTTCTCCATCCTCCACATATTTGGCACCAAGTAGGTGTTTAAGATTGAACAGATAAACTACACCCTTGAAACTCTCCTGCCCGGGCTGGAGCCCTTCTCCTGGGAACTGGTTGCGAAGCAGGGGAGGCAGATCCGTGGTGATCAGACAGGTCAGGCAAACTGCCATCCTTTCCAGCCTGCAAGTTAAGGACTCACATGAAAGTGAAAATCGGAAATAAGGTACTCAATACACATGTGAAGTAATAATAACAATGGCCTCTTTTGGTTATCTAGCAGCTACTAATTGCCAGCTCCTGGCTTAGTGCTTTACAGAGGCACTCCCATTTAATCCTATCAGTCCTGGGGTAGTTGTTGTTAGGAGCCCTGCCTTATCTAGGAGGAAACCGAGGATGAGCAAGGTTAAGTAATGGAAGAGCCAGCTTTGGCCCTAACTCCATCTGAATGACAATGCTCTCAATTGCTCCTGCACTCTATGCCATAGTGACTGGATTATGGAAGCAAATAGGGTACAAGAAACTTAGTCTTTTTGGAACCTCCCTGCTCCAGAACAAAGTCTAGCTATAGTCCGTGAAAGTGAGAGAGATAAGAGAGCAGGCCTTTCAGATCCACAGCTAACATGAGCTCCCAAAACTCTTCATTAGGCTCTAAATGGCATCATAATGATTATTAATAACTTCTGCTTACAAGCCCTACTGTCAAGAGGTTTACACTGGTATTTGTTAATGTTCACAACGATTGTGCAAGGTAGATGTCATTATCGCCACTTTATAAAGGAGGAAACTAAGGCTCAGATAGGTTGTGGTTTTTCCTAATGACACACAGCAAGGACACGGCATTGCTGGATTTGAATTTGTCTGCCTCACTTCAAAGTTAGTGTTTTCACAAGGCCATACTTTTAATACTAGTGGTTTCAGGAGAGCCTGAGACAGCATAGGGTGGTCAACACAAATGAATTCCAGACCTCTCGGCTCTCAGGATAGGAATTATTCTTCCCTACCCCCGTGGAAGGGTTCACCCCCACCCGCTCCACCCTCCCTCCACAGTGGAAGGCTGCTGCATCACCAGCAGGTGAGTACACTGCAGCCGCATACCCATGGCTTCAGAGATTACCTTTTGTGTGTCTCACTGGGAAGAAGGGCTCAAACCTCCCCTCAACCCAACCCACAGAGAAAGTAAGTAGAAGTTTGGCAGCCATCCTGTAAGAATGTCGATTCTGGTCGAGAAACCCAGCTCCTTCTCAGACTCTTCTTTATCAAAGTTTTATTAGGCTCAGCTCAGGGTACCTCCATCTGGGCATCTCATTACAGAGCAAGGACACTTCAGCCATTTGTAACACCACCATCCAAATAGAATTTTCAAGGACAGCAGCAGGAATGAATTGCAAGGGAGCTATAAATCCTCTTTGCCCCCTTTCCCCTCCTGCATGCATTTGCTGTCTCAACCCACCTATTTCTTCACAGTCGAAACTGGATTACTCCTTAAAGGTATCTCTGACAGTCTCATCTCTGCTCATTTTTTCACATTTCCACTTGTCTGGAACTCATTCTCCCTGTCTGAAATCTATCTTGTGCTACGAACTGCAATCTCACTTAATATTTGCTTATCTTTTGGCACTTGTCACATTACAGTTTTTTTCATTACAATTATTTAAAACATTTTTATTCTACTTCATTATAAACTACCTTTGTGACCTCAAAGTACTGCACCAGACACTGGAACTATATCTGTATAATATATGTAAGATAATTTATGGACTTGTGTTTTGTTCTAATTTCTGTGGGTGATGTCTCTCCCCCACCCACAAGAAGGTAGCCAGGCCTTCATGTTTCCAAGTTGAAGGTGTCTAAGCTTCAGATCCAAAAATCAAGTTTCCAGGCACCCAAAAGACATTTTTCAGAAATGCTTTTGCGTGGGCATATTTGGGAAACTGATCCAGAAGGAAAAGGGGGGTGCCTTGAATGGGGGAAACAGAAAATCTATGGAAAGGTTAGAGAAGGCGCACGTTGGTATATACAGCACCCAGAATGAGAATGATGTGGGAGGCGACTACACACCTTGGCCTCGACAGCAGTGGTAAGGGGCTCTCTGAGCGAGTTTGGAATAACCCATGGTGAGGGGCCCAACAGAGGCAGGAGGCCTAGCACTCCCACCAGTAGGAGTCACCCTAAGGATGCAACCATCATGGATTAAGGACCTGGCCTCTACCCCACTCTGTTGCGCATCTTTTTTTTTTTTAATATATTTTATTGATTTTTTACAGAGAGGAAGGGAGAGGGATAGAGAGTTAGAAACATCGATGAGAGAGAAACATCGATCAGCTGCCTCCTGCACACCTCCTACTGGGGATGTGCCCGCAACTAAGGTACATGCCCTTGACCGGAATCGAACCTGGGACCCTTGAGTCCGCAGGCTGAGGCTCTAGCCACTGAGCCAAACCGGTTAGGGCATGTTGCGCATCTTAGTTCATGTCTTCCAATGCCCCACCTCCACCCCTCCTCCCGGCGTCAGACTCTCGCTTAGCTGCCCCTTCTTCGCCCCTAGCCTCCCCTGTGCCCGCTCTGCCCCGCTCCCAGGTCAGGCCGGCTCTCTCCTTCCAGTCTTCCTGCCTGAACAACCTCAATTCTCTCTTCTTCCCGCCACCCCTCCCCCGCACCCTCCACCCCCGTTCCCCACGTT
>NW_005370065.1:418465-426305 GCF_000412655.1 Myotis brandtii
GGCGCCGACCCCGCTGCTGCCCCCCTCAGCCACTGCCTCCGTCAAGATGGAGCCGGAGAACAAGTACCTGCCCGAACTCATGGCTGAGAAGGACTCGCTCGACCCGTCCTTCACGCACGCCATGCAGCTGCTGACGGCAGGTAAGCGGGCCTCGCGGGTCCTTCTGGGTCGCCCGGCCGCATGGGTGGCCAGCGGCTTTGTTCCCCTTGCTTCCCGCCCCCTGGAGACCGAGGCGGCCGTCGGCTCCCCTTCTCTCGCGCTCATCTCGGGGAGCCTGGATTCTTGTTCCCGTCCCGCCGGGGTGCGAAGGAAGGAGAACCTCTGGGCTGCAGCGGCGGCCCGCAGGGGGCTGGGGATCTCCCAGCGCGAAGGTGTGGACGGGTCGTGCTCCGCTCCCCGCCCACCTCTCGCAGCTGCCCCGGGCCCCAAGTGTTCAGATTCTTCCAGAAACGCACCTTTAACTCCCCTTCCCCCAAAGGGAAAGCTTTTTTTTTTTTTTTTTGACTGTGGGTAGCGGTAGGCACCTCAACCGCCTCCTTGGACTGTGGCTGGAAGACCACCCTGCGTTCCTGCCTCTGCAGTTTTTAAACACAGCCCTGGAGTCTCAGGGCAGATGCTCAGCAAGGGGCGGCGACGGCCTTTGTTGTCCTGTCTTCCTGCCAGTCCTCCTCCTAGCCCGCTGCCTCTGTCACTGCTTGTTTGATATTTTCAAATCCGGCTGAGGCAGATGATGGGGCCACAGGAGGAGAATCCTTCAGGGCGTCTTGTTTGGTTTGGAAATATTTAAATGTCTGCTGCATTTCCTCCGAGAGGGGAGAAGTCAGGGCCTGTGGGACAGCCCTGCCCTCCAGCCACAGCCCTGCAGCGGCCGGAGTGCCCTGTCCAGCGCGCCGGGCCGCTGGGTCCGGGCCGGACTCCCCGGGAATGAGCTTAAGTTTCTCCCGGGCAGGAGCAACCTGTGGGAATCGACGCTTAAGGTTTTTCCTAATCGGATTTCTGATTTCGGCACATAAGATAATGACAGAGCCGGAAAGATTGGACACCTTTATTTTTACGACGTGTGTTCGCCATCATTCCAGGCGAAAAGTAACCCTAAAACAGTGAAAATGGGGTGGAGGGCGGTAAAGGGTGGTTGCACGACGTTCCCCAACGAGATGGACTGAAATGGAAGAAGTTGCAGGATGCACGCACCTGAAAGGCTTGGTCTTTCTGTTTGTTTTTGCTTCGGTAGTGAAATAGAGTAGGAATCGTCTTTGTTCTCTATTGTCCGTAGACGAGTGCTCCTTTCCTGCTCGGCACTGGCCCATTACCTAGTCGCTCTGCTTTCTCCCTAAAGCCGGCTGTTTTGCCCTCACTTCTGGTTGAAACGTTGTTGTAATAAGTATTTCGTATGATACCTAAGTTTTATTAGGTAAAAATTGGCAGCCTTCAACACTGAATAGTTGGACTCCGGCAAGGTCGATACAATGGACAGATCGTTATGAAAACATTTCCCTCCCTTTGTTCTCTATCTCCAAACATTGGTGAGGGGGGGTCTTTAAAAAACGCAAACTAAGAATATTTAAAGTGCTTCATTTTCAACTCAGTGCTTTGCCGCTCTGTAACACAGTTGGATTGTTTGTTCATTGTGTTCTTCCGGCAAGCTTTCTGAGAGCAAGGAATGCTTTTTATCTTTATAGTTTTCAGATTGTCTTGCATATAGCAAACACCAGGTAATTGAATTTGAAAGCAAGTACATGCAGATTTAGGAATGTTAGACTAAGTGGTAAAAGTTGACTTAGTAGTCTGGTTTTTATTTTCTCAAATCTTTAATTAGTCCAAGTAAAATTTGTGAGACTAAAATATCAACTTTAGAACTTGAAGCTGTTGGTTTAATTCTGACCCTTAAGTAGTTACCCACTCTTGGGAAACATTCTGAACCTCAGCAACCTCAACTGTAAAGTGGGATAGTGAGTTGTGAGGATTAAATGATGTGTAAAGCCCCAGCACAGTTCCCTTTGACCTATAATTATTAGATAACAATTTGTCACCACCATTTCCTTCTATGTGTAAATTCATAGTTAAATATGGTGTGAAAATACAGTGCTCTTTAATTTTTTTAACATGGGCTTTTTTATGTGTTGTTTTTTTTTAACCAAACAAATTTAATTGGAGAAATGGGATTAAGGTAATTCTTGTTTATTAAGAACCAGACTATGTATATTTCTTAGCGTGGGAAATCTTGGTATATGTTGAACCTAACTTTTAAGGTATTTTTGAATGATCTGGAAAAGGGATTGTAGTGAAGGTAACCAACAACAAGAAAGTAAGAGACTGAGAAGACAGAATAGTGGTATTTAAGCTCTGATAATGAAACGGTAAGAAAAATACAGCTAACACTTACTGTCCAGGCACTGGTCTAACTCTAAGCACTTAACATCAAATATTTAGTCTTCAGGACAATACTATGAAGTTACTTTTATTATCCTCACTTTTACAGATGAGAGAACCATGCATACAGAGATTAAATTAGCCAAGGTAACAAAGTTAGTAAACAGCATAACTAGGATTTGAAATCAGTCTGAGTCTGAATCCACACACTTAACCCTCTCCACCCCTCCACTATAGTACCTGCAACAAATTGTACTTAAGAAAATATTTTGGACCTGGCCTATGTGGCTCAGAGGTTGAGGGACGACCAGGAGGTTGTGGTTTGATTCCTGGTCAGGGCACATGCCTGGGTTATGGGCTCCATCCCCACTGTGGGGCATGAAGGAGGCAGCTGATCAGTGACTCTCTTGTTAATTGAGGTTTCTATCTCTCTCTCCCTCTCCTCTCTCTGCAATTAATATAATATATATAGGCCCTGGCTGTGTGGCTCAGTAGAGCATTGTACATACACCAAAAGGTTTCCGGTGCAATCCCCTGTGGGGGTGCATGCTAATAGATGTTTCTCTCTCTTCCCCCCTTTGTCTCTCCCCCTGCCCACCTCCTTCTCCTCTCTCTGAAATCAATGAAAACATATCCTCAGATAAGGATTAAAAATATATATTTTTTGTACTACTTAGACAAAATATTATAAAATCATTTTGAACGCATCAGAGTACTAGAACAGGGCAGTGCAGATGACAAGGCCAAGATATAGAAAAAGAAAACCCATAGAGCAGAGCCTAGCACTTGGGTCAGTGACTAAGGTACCTCTGCCCATTTTCAAAGATCTGCGGCAAGACCCAGACCACTCTTCCTTCACTATTCACATAGCTCTCCCTGTCCCTTACCCGGCTTTACTTTGCACTTCTCAGCATCTGATGCATTATATATTGTAGTTATGTGTTTGTTGACCACCCCTTCTCCTTCATAGCTAGAATGTCAGCTCCACCAGGACAGGGATCTTTTGTCTCCTTTGTTTACACTATATCTCCTGTTCCTTGAAGAGTGCCACACACACACAGTGGCTTCTTACTAAATATTTGATGAATGGATATTCATCTTCATTTCATGATGGAAAAATAACACAGTTCTAAGGGATTTGGGTTTTGAATATAGACTTTACTAGACAAGTTGATATTTAACTGTGATGACAAATGCATTTGCAGACATGCAAGGACTCAGTATACCCATGCTTGCTTTCTGAGACAAAAATAATTTATAATTTGTGTTAAATGCTTACATAATAAACAAAATGCTTTTAAGCGTATCACTGTTCTTTTTCTACTCTCTACAATTAGGAAAATATAAGTTAGTGTAAATAACTCAGGAATCAGTAAACATTTGATAGATTAACAATCCCCAGATCTTGAAAGGATACTCAGAAATCTATCTTACAGCCCTGGCCGGCTTGGCTCAGTGGATAGAGCGTCAGCCTGCGGACTGAGGGGCCCCAGCTTCGATCCCGGCCAAGGGCACATGCCTGGGTTGCGGGTTCGATCCCCAGTAGGGGGTGTGCAGGAGGCAGCCAATCAATGATTCTCTCTCATCAATGTTTCTCTCTCTCTCCTCTCTCTTCCTCTCTGAAATCAATAAAGAAATATATTTTTTTAAAAAAAAAGAAATCTATCTTACAAAAGCACACAGTATAGAACATTTGCAAAGTTTATTGGAACTTCAAATTAGTTAACTCCTTTATTTTATTTATGATACACTATAAAAATATATCTAGATGTTCCTATTTCATTCTGTAGGGCTAGAAGACTTGTTTAAACCAGAAAGTGGAATTGCAAAGAAATTATAGACCAAATACAGATATAAGTGTAAATATTAGGAAAGAAAGGCAGAGTTATCATCACTGTTTGCAACAACATCATGATTGTTTACCTTGAAAAGTGGTCAGTGATGTGGTTGATTGCAAGTTAAAGATGTACAAATCAGTAGGTTTCTACTCTATGAACATTAGAAAAGAATTGACAAAATGATCTCATTTTTAGAATAGTATCAAATGCCTTGGGACAAGCAATGAAAATCAGTTCAAAATGTATGTGAATAATTATAACAAACAATAACAATAATTAACCTTTGTAGAGCCTGTAACATGTGCCATGCTACTCATAATTCAATCTTCCTGGCCATTCTCTGAGGCAGAAAGAATTTTTATCTTAATCTTACAGATGAGGAATATTGTGATCATATTGTCAACTTAAAATTTTACTGAAGGTGATGAATATCTGAATAAAAAGAGAAATATGTCATTTCCTAAAAGGGGGGGAGGGTGTGGAGGAGGAACTAGTGTTACAAAGATTATAGAATTTTTATTTAAAATTTTTTTAAATTGATTTTGAGAGAGAGAAAGGAAGAAAGAGAGAAGCATCAATTTTGTTGTTCCACTTAGGCATTCATTGGTTGATTCTTTTTTAATATATTTTTATTGATTTCGGAAAGGAAGGGAGAGGGAGAGAGAGGTAGAAACATCAGTGATAAGAGAGAATCATTGATTGGCTGTACACCCCACACTGGGGATCAGGCCCGCAACCCGGGCATGTGCCCTGACTGGGAATCAAACTGTGACCTCTGGTTCATAGGTCAACACTCAACCACTGAGCCACGCCAGCCGGGCATCATTGGTTGATTCTTGTATGTGCCCTGACCAGAGATCAAACACGCAACCTTGGTACATCGGGATGATGCTCCAACCAACTAAGCTACCTGGCCAGGACAAGATGACAAATTTTTAAAAAATATTTTTTTATTGATTTAAGAGAGGAAGGGGGAGAGAGAATAATTGATCAGCTGCCTCCTGCATGCTTCCCCACTTGGGATGGAGTCCGTAACCCGGGCATGTGCCCTGACCGGGAATCGAACCACAACCTCCTAGTTCATAGGTTGTCGCTCAACCTCTGAGCCATACCGGCCGAGCAAGATGACAGAATTTTTAAATTAACATGTTGATTTTTTGCATTTTCCAAACTAATTCAAACTGGATTTACTTTTTTTAATGTGACGTGTTGAATGTAAAGTAGCTTTAAAGAGTAAGTGAAGCCAGCCTGAGAGGAGATTCCATCCACGAATGGGACGACAACATTCAAGACCCAGTTACAGTAGGAGAACTCAAGTGACTCAAGCAAGGGGTATTCCTAGAGCACCCAAATCAGGAGATCTAAGAGACTGCACCACTGGTTCCCACTAAACACCTACTATATAAGACCACCCCACAAAGACTGGGAAGCATAAAAGTTTGATCGAATACAAAGAGTATATGAGCCCTGGTGCGTGGCTCAGTTGGTGGAGTGTCCCATATGCCATGAGGTTGCAGATTCAATCCCTGGTCAGGGCGCATACAGAAGGCAACCTCCCTTCCTCCCTCCCTCTCTCTCTCCCTTCCTTCTTCTCTCTAAAAATCAATATATATGTTCTCGGGTGAGGATTTTAAAAAAGAATAAATGAAGATAAATGAGAAAAAAAATTTTTCAAGATAGGAAAATGATGAAAACCTGTATTGACAAATTAAGCAACAAGAACTTGAGAGAATGTGAATTACATTGCTGGTGGAAGTATTAACCACTTTGGATAACAATTTGGCATTTCATTTAAAAGTTGAACGTTCAAATTCCTTAAAATTCAACCATACCATTCTAGGAATATGCCCAAAGAAACTTTTGCACATGAATGCTTCATTCATTAAAATAGTGCACCTTGTTCACAAAATGCTACAACTTGTTTCACCATTGATTGGATACTATGAGATTTTCCAAATGAATTACTTACTAGTATACGGGAATGAAAATAAAAACTACAGCTACATGCAACAACATGGAGAAATCTTGAAAATGTATCTGATAAAGCAGTTTTTATAAAATTAAACATGTTTATGACTTAGCAATTGCACTTTTTTTAAAATATATTTTATTGATTTTTTTTACAGAGAGGAAAGGAGAGGGATAGAGAGTTAGAAACATCGATGACAGAGAAACACCGATCAGCTGCCTCCTGCACACTCCCTACTGGGGATGTGTCCGCAACCAAGGTACATGCCCTTGACCGGAATCAAACCTGGGACCCTTGAGTCCGCAGGCCGACGCTCTATCCACTGAGCCAAACCGGTTAGGGCAGCAATTGCACTTTTAAGCACTTATCCCAGAAAAATAAAAACTTAGGTTCACCTGTGCATGAATGTTCATAGCAGCTTTATTCATAATAGGCAAAAACTGAAAACCATATGTCTCTAATAGGTGAATAGTTAAAGCATGGTATATCCATACCATGGAAGACTGCTCAGCAATAAAAAGAAATGACATATTGATGAATGCAACAATTTGTGTATATCTTGAGAGAATTATACGGAGTGAAAATAATCTTCAAAGGTTACATACTGTGTAATTCCACCAATTTAACATTCTACTTGTTTTTTAAGAGAGAGGGAAAAGGAGAAAGAAATATCAATTTTGTTCCACTTATTTATACATTTATTGGTTGATTCTTGAATGTGACCTGATGGGATGGTACCTGTAACCTTGGCTTGTCAGGATGACTGTCTAACCAACTGAGCTACCTGGCCAGGGCTAATTTTACATTCTTGAAAAGACAAAATAATAAGAGATGGAGAACAGATTAGTGGTTGCTGATGGTGAGGGAGAAATAGAGGGAAGGGACTATGGCTGTAAAAGTGTATAGCATCCTATATAATAAGAGGCTAATAATAAGATCATATGTAATACCTTAATAAAGAAAAATCTACACTAATAAAAGAGAAACATGGTAATTAGCGTACGACCGCTACCCTTCCCATTGGCTAATCAGCATATCCTTATGCAAATTAACTGTCAGCCAAGATGGCGGCCGGCAGCCAGGCAGCTGGAAGCGAACATGAGGCTTCCTTGCTTCAGTGACTGCAGACTCCAACGTTCCCCGCCTCACTTGCCGGCCTCTGAGTTGCAACTCTAAGCAACTATGTACTATGTTGCAAATAAGAAGCTAAACAAAACCCTAGAAACCAGCTTTCAGCCTGCCGGGATCTCAGAGCTGAAGTTATACATTGTTTCGATTATAGAATAGCAAACAAACCAGATACGAAGCCTCAGAGCTAGAGCCAGAGCTAAAGCTGGCCCAGAATAAAATAAAAAAAGAGAAAAAAAAGGAGCGGTTGGGAGCTTCAGTCAACAACCGCCAGCCTGAAAGCAGCCCTCAGCCCCTCACCCAGACTGGCCAGGCACCCCAGTGGGGACCCCCACCCTGAAGGGTGTGTGACCAGCTGCAAACAGCCATCATCCCCTCATCCAGGCTGGCCAGGCACCCCAGTGGGGACCCCCACCCTGATCCAGGACACCCTTCAGGGCAAACCAGCCGGCCCCCAGGCCTCTATCCTATATAGTAAAAGGGTAATATGCCTCCCAGCACCGGGATCAGCGGAGCCACGAGGCCTCCTGGCACC
>NW_005370065.1:427653-469317 GCF_000412655.1 Myotis brandtii
GGCAGTCGGACACCCCCCAAGGGCTCCCAGACTGTGAGAGGGTGCAGGCCAGGCTGAGGGGACACACACACACACAACCACCACCACCCCACCACCCCCGTGCACAAATTTTGTGCACTGGACCTCTAGTGGAGAATAATCCTGGTGATGAAACTGCTCTGTACTTTGACTGTGGTGGTGGTTACATGAATCTGATTAAACTGCATAGAACTAAGGACACACCCAAATAAGTGCATGTAAAACTGGTGAAATTTTAATAAAGTCAACAGATAATGTTAATTTTCTGGTTATGAGATTGTATTGTAGATATACAAAGTATAGAGAAAACTGGGTGAAGCATACAGAGATCAGTTATATTTTACAACTGCATATAAATCTATAATTATCTCAGAAGTATTTTTAAGAAATAAGGCCCTAAACTCTAAATTGTGCCCTGAGAAAGAGATTTGGGAGACCATGGGCAATATGCCATAATTTTCTTTAAAAGTAAGAAGGGAAGCCCTAGCCAATTTGGTTCAATGGATAGAGTCGGCCTGTGGACTGAAGGGTCCCAGGTTTCATTCCGGCCAAGAGCACATGCCTGGGTTGCAGGCTCGATCTCCAGTGTGGGGTGTGCAGGAGGCAGCCAATTAATGATTCTCTCTCATCATTGATCTTTCTCTCCCTCTCCCTTCCTCTCTGAAATCAATAAAAGAAATATATATTTTTTTAAAAAGTAAGAAGCGCCTTAACCGGTTTGGCTCAGTGGATAGAGCGTCGGCCTGCGGACTGAAAGGTCCCAGGTTCAATTCCAGTCAAGGGCATGTACCTTGGTTGCGGGCACATCCCCAGTAGGGGTGTGCAGGAGGCAGCTGATTAATGTTTCTCTCTCTCTCATCGATGTTTCTGACTATCCCTCTCTCTTTCTCTCTCTGTAAAAAAAAACACAATAAAATATATTTTAAAAAGAAGGGAAGACTAAGAGGTTTAATGACTTGCTGAAGGTGACACCAAGCTTGTAGCAGAGATGGGAATCAAACCCAGTTCTATCCAGCTTAAAAACTCATGTTCTTTCCTTTGAGACATACATTTTAAAAATTGTTCACATCTGCAGGAGCTACCAAAACATTGAAAGATTGAATTATAGTAAAAGAGTAAAAGAAATGCCACACAAGATTAGTTGAATTTGATCTGACTAATGTAAGGAGTGACATGGGGTTAAGTACCTGCTCTGTCACTAATTATTAGTTTTGTGATCTCTGGCAAGTTACATAACTTTTCTGAGCCCAGGTTTCTCTGGTTGTTAAATGAGGATAATCCTAGTTATAAAGACAAGATGAAACAATACAAAATTCCTGACACATAGAACACATTGGATAAGATATGATTATTGAAAGTGTCTGGCTAGGAAACAAATGGGTCACCTCTCTGTGTTGTTTACACCTTAGCTTTTCTTTCTTTGGCTCATGGGACATCCAAGGTCTCTAGAGGCTCAGGCAAAGATCATTTAAAGGACTTAGTTTCAAAAAGTTTGTCTAGAAAATACTTTTGCCCGAGGATAAGCCATTTTTAGGAAGCTACTTGAGTTTTCCCCCATTACATCCTGTTCCCAGCTCTCCAAGAGAAGTGAAACTAAGGAGAGAAAAACAGAATTGAAAAAGGAAAAAAAAAGATCAGGTAACTGAACATCAGAGGCACCCACAGAGCCCTTTTATTGCCTGTAGCTGCATAACAGTGTCTGAGGTTAAAAACTGTACTTCCCAAAATTTTACAAAATAAGCTTTTTCTTGTTTAAAAAAACCTACCCCCGACACACACATGCCATTGAGAGGCAATAATAAAAGTATGAGCTTTGGCCCTGACTGGTTTGGCTCAGTGGATAGAGCGTCGGCCTGCGGACTGAAGGGTCCCCGGTTCGATTCCAGTCAAGGGCATGTACCTTGGTTGCGGGCACATCCCCAGTAGGAGGTGTGCAGGAGGCAGGTGATCGATGTTTCTCTCTCATCGATATTTCTAACTATCCCTCTCCCTTCCTCTCTGTAAAAAAATCAAAATATATATTTTTTTAAAAAGTATGAGGTTTGAAGTTAGAGAAAGCCTTGGTTTTAATCTTCGGTACTTTAATAGCCTTTGTTTTATCATTTTTTTAAAAAAATATGTTTTTATTGATTTCAGAGAGAGAGGAAAGGTACAGGATAGATAGAGAGAGAGAAACATCAATGATGAGAGAGAATCATCTATGGTTGCCTCCTGCAGGCTCCCTCCTGGGGATCAAACCTGAAACCCCGGGCAAGTGAGGTAATATTGTTCAGTGTTTGATACATTGTAGACATTGAATACATGTTCAGTCCTTCCCCTTCCATACATGGAAGATGACTCTTCTTGAAGACTCAAGTTGCCCCTTAATGTTTTGCTTTCTAGGCTAACCTCCCCTGATTATTTTATCCTTTTTTTTTAAAAATGTCTTTCTTTTTATTGATATTAGAGAGAGGGGAAGGGAGAAGGAAATAGAAACATCAATGAGAGAGAAAAATCAGCATCGATTGATCGGCTGCCTCCTGCACACCCCCCTGCTGAGGATCAAGCCTGCAACCCGGGCATGTGCCCTGACAGGGAATCGAAACAGCAACCTCTTGGTGCATAGGTTGATGCTCAACCACTGAACCACACCAGCCAGGCTCTTTTATCTTTTCAATTCTCCTTTATTTAAATCATTGTTCTCTGAATTTTCAAAAAAATGCTTTCATATTAAAAATTTTGAGATAAATTGGACAAAGGGATTCTCTGAGATCTGAATAGTTCAAAATCTAGCAGAAGGATCTATGTTGTAGGAAAGCTTTAAATTCATAGGCTGCGTTACATTGCATATAAACAAACCTTTCTACTGGGTTCAGTTTTTGTAGCCCTGCTTCCTATAAGGCATACAATAGATTAATTGACTTTTGAGTCTTCCTGCCCTAACCAAGTAAAGTTTCTGGAAAGTGTTATAAAGTATAGCTGAAGGCCCTAGATGGTAGCAATTAAGAAACACTGAGGTACATAGATAAAATGAAGTATGGCATTTATTCCTTTAGAACTTTTTAAAAATATATTTTTATTGATTTCAGAGAGGAAGAATAGAGAGATGGAAACATCAATGATGAGAGAGAATCATTGATCGGCTGTCTCCTGCACGCCCCTCCCCCCCCATTGGGGATCAGGCCCACATTGGGGATCAGGCCCACATTGGGGATCGGACCCATAACCCAGGCATGTGCCCTTGACTGGAATCGAACCTGGGACCCTTAAGTCTAAGGCTGATGCTCTATCCACTGAGCCAAACCAGCTAGGGCCCTTTAGAACTTTTGAGGATTGAGTACCGAGTTTTCCAGCCTAAAAACTCAAGAAAAGATGTATTCAGAGATGATGGTAGACTCAAAACTAGTGACTACAAAAAGTTAATATTAGCAGTTGGTGGGAAGGGGTGGAGGTTACCACCAGTAAAATAGCAAACAAATAAGATGTTGAATGAAGCATTTAGTCTGTTGATTATAAGGTCAGATTTTTTTTTCTATTCCAAGCAGTGAAAATAGGCACTGCCATTTACAGTTCCTCTCATAGGAGTAAATGTTTAGTTAAGGATACTTAGAATATGATTAGCAGTTTTAATTGTCAGAAAGGAAGGGAGTATGTGCTCTAGGATATAAGTAGGTCATTTAGCTCACTGTATACTATAACATCTGACATGAGGCTTTTTAATAAACAGGAAGCTTTCTGTTTGAAATTCTGAACTCTTAGGAAGTCTGTGAGGGTCAAAGTAAATTTCCTTCTTCGTCTGTGTACTTCACAATTGGACTTAGTCCAAACACTTTTTAAAACTGTCAAAATTTTACATTTGCAGAATGTCTTTGAAGTAGTATATATTTTTTAAAAATATATTTTATTGATTTTTTACAGAGAGGAAGGGAGAAGGATAGAGAGTTAGAAACATCGATGAGAGAGAAACATCGATCACCTGCCTCCTGCACACCTCCTACTGGGGATGTGCCCGCAACCCAGGTACATGCCCTTGACTGGAATCAAACCTGGGACCCTTCAGTCCACAGACTGACGCTCTATCCATTGAGCCAAACCGGTCAGGGCTGAAGTAGTATATTTTTATGCCAAACCAGGTTTTCAAAGTGTGGTCCCTAGACCGGCAATATCAACATCACCTGGTAACTTGTTAGAAATGCAGATTCCTAACACAAATCCCAGATTGGGGTTCTGGCCCAGCAGTCTAGTTTAATAAGCAAGCCCTCCAGGTGATTCTGATGCATACTGAAGTTTGAGACCCCTTGCCTTAAAATTACAGAAGATAGAAACTGTGGAAATATTATATAAGGAGAACATTTTGTGTTATTTAGAATGTCACACTGATTTTAGGGAATATAATTATGTATTTTGGGTGGAGAAGTATTGTTTGCTTCTCACATGTGCCCTGACCAGAAATCAAACCAGTGACCTTTCAGTGCACGGGAGGACGCTCAACCTACTGAGCCACACTTGCCAGGGGGGAATATAAATTTTTTACTGTTCTCAGTACACCATAGAACCTTTTAATTGCTGTTCATTACCTACACACACTACCCCCATCTCTATTAGTATTCCTATCATAGCACTTAACTATACTTCATTGCTAACGTCATTAACTGAGAACTCCAATATATAAACATAGTGAAGTTGGGGACTATATCTGACTTGTTCTGTTGTGTCTCCTATACTTTATAGCAGGAGTGGGGAACCATTTTTCTGCCAAGGGCCACTTGGATATTTAGAACATCATTTGTGGACCATATAAAATTATCAACTTAAAAATTAGCTTGCTATATTTGGTCAAACATTTAATAACTCACCCCTAATGCCTTGGCAGGGCCAGACCAAATGATTTCATGGGCCGGACATTCCCCACCTCTGCTTTATAGGATAGGTGCCTGGCCTTTAGTAAGTCTCGCATATAGGTTAATGATTATACCTGTTTCTCTCCTTTCATCTGCCTTTTTTTAAAGAAACACTCAAATGCTTGCAAAGGATGGGGTGGATGGATGGAGTTCCCTAATGATAGGAAATAATTTTGGATGCCAAGGTTCTATCTGATGAAACTGTCCTAACCTGCGAATTGAAAATACATTGGTGCATTTTTCCTTTAAGACATTGACTGAATTTGGGCTAGCTAATGTCGATACTTCTCAAGAAATGGGCTTTAATTAGCATGTGTACATATGTTATTTTATTCTGTTTTTATAGCAGCCTCATGAAGTAGCTATCACCTCCATTTTATACATGAGGAAACTAAAAATCAGAGCAATTAAATAACTTGCAAAGCTCACACAATTAGTGAGTAACTGTAAGAACCAGGTCTTTCAAACTCTTAAGGAGTACTACGTCCCTGGAATTTTAACAGGACTCTCCATTGTATATTTAAATTATTGATTTTTATTTTTTCATCAAGATACGACTTTGTACTTTTTCTTGATGCAGATTTTTATTTTTGCTTTTTTAGTTCATTTATCCTTTTTTCCTCATCTCTCCCCATTAATGTTGTTAAATCTCTTTATTCTAAGAAACATTTAAATGTCTCTAATGTAGACATTCAGGTGGGGTTTAAAGAGCAAACTGCTCTTACTAGGAGCAGGCTTTGGGTTTTCTGATCAAGTTAAGCTTTGGTGCTTTTAGTTATAGCACATTCATCTGAACTATTTGGTGTCATTACATGGTACTCCATGTTACTGCTTTATGCAGACTTAGAAATTTACCTTTATTCACCAGAGCAAAACTCAGTTAAATTCTGTTTCTTTTATTCAGAAATTGAGAAGATTCAGAAAGGGCTTTCAAAAAAGGACGATGAGGAGAATTACTTGGATTTATTTTCTCATAAGAACATGAAGCTGAAGGAGCGGGTACTGATACCTGTCAAGCAGTATCCCAAGGTAAGACAAAAAGTGCCTCATTTCTCTGAGTTGTCTTTGTAGGAGTGAGTCATGAGCTCTAATAACGACTTCCACAGACTGTGGTGCATCAGAAACTTAAGCCTTTGAATCTTCTCTTCCATACTGTGTACTTGTTTCTGGCAATTGAAACAAGTAAGTCCATAACTGATTGCATAGCTATAGCCAGGAAAGAAATGCAGTCATCTTATTAAAAAGGGTTTCTCAAATGTTTGTTCCGGCTCAAAGTTCAAAGAAAAAAAATGAAACCTAAAGAGTTATTCTGTCAAAAGATTTCTTGACATGAAATCAAAATGAAGGAAGTTATAGCATAAATCCTTGAAGAGGTGGTTAACTGTATTTTTTACTCAAAGTTTTACTTTTAAAAAAATGCTTTCTCGCCCTAACCGGTTTGGCTCAGTGGATAGAGCGTCGGCCTGCGGACTAAAGGGTCCCAGGCTCGATTCTGGTCAAGGGCATGTACCTTGGTTGCAGGCACATCCCCAGTAGGGGGCATGCAGGAGGCAGCTGATCAATGTTTCTCTCTCGTCGATGTTTCTAACTCTATCCCTCTCCCTTCCTCTCTGTAAAAAATCAATAAAATATATTTTTTAAAAAATTAAAAAATGCTTTCTCCACCTACTCCTTTTTCCTTTTTTCAGGAAAGCAATTAGTTATATTTAGTTTACAAAAAAAAAGAAAAAGTACTAAACAAAGATTCCATGTGTGTGTTCTGAGGTGACTTCCTTAAAAATGTTTATGTATGTTAAAGTACTAGGGGTTGCAGTGTGATATTACATCTGAAATCCCAAAATCTACTCTAGGAACTCCCACTTTCATAACCTTAGGCTAATCACTTCATCAGTACAACCTCAGTATATCCTTTGGTAAAATGGGAATGAAACTCTACCTGTTTTATAGGGTTGTTGAGATCAAATGAGATAGTACATGTGGAAATATTTCATAGGAGTATGAATATTTAGAAATCTCTTTTTATTTTCTGTCAGTTCAATTTTGTGGGGAAGATCCTTGGACCACAAGGGAACACTATCAAAAGACTGCAAGAAGAGACTGGTGCAAAGATCTCTGTGTTGGGCAAGGGCTCGATGAGAGACAAAGCCAAGGTAAGTTCACTTAGTGAAGCAAGAAGACACCCTAATGCAAGCATGTCAAACTCACAGGCTAACATGGGCCAAATAAACAAGGTGTAAGTTTATGTGTGCTGCAAAAAAAAACAAAAGCTTTGATTTTCATAGAAATGTAGGTTTATTTCGATAGAGACATGCTGAATACAAAGGGCTGAAATAAATGAGTAATCATTAACATAAAATAATAGAACATTTTAATAAAAGTTAATATTTTTTCTTGAACAGTAACTTACCAGACACAGAATAATTGCTCAAATTAATAAGCGTAACGCAAATAAACCTATTTTTCTTGTTCTCTGAAAGCGAAATATTTCCTGTTGCACACACCAAACAACTCAGTACGAGACTAATGACGTGGCAATTGGCTGCTAAAATATTCACTGCTAGTATTAGTGGAGAGAAATGGTGAGCCTGCATGTGAGGCACGTAAGCAAAATGAATGCAACACGATTATAGTAATCAGTCATTAGCGAATGTTGTAGTTCATTAAAAATTACATATAACAGGATATTATAAAAATCAAGTTACGAAATTTTTATTAAAATGTTTCTTACATATTGTTATATTGGCTGGGCCGCAAAAATATTCATTAATGGGCCGCAAGTTTGACATGCTTGCCCTGATGCCGCCTTGTAGCCCAGGGTCCAGTCTGAATGCCTTATGGAAACTAGCACTTGTATATGTACAGAATATGACTCCTTT
This sequence comes from Myotis brandtii, assembly GCF_000412655.1. Classification (NCBI taxonomy): domain Eukaryota; kingdom Metazoa; phylum Chordata; class Mammalia; order Chiroptera; family Vespertilionidae; genus Myotis; species Myotis brandtii. Next base: position 435,428 of record NW_005370065.1, read on the forward strand.
AAATTTGTATTGGGCCCTAACCAGTTTGGCTCAGTGGATAGAGAGTCCCTGTGGACTCAAGGGTCCCAGGTTCGATTCCTGTCAAGGGCATGTACCTTGGTTGCAGGCACATACCCAGTAGGGAGTGTGCAGGAGGCAGCTGATCGATGTTTCTCTCTCATCGATGTTTCTAACTCTTTATCCCTCTCCCTTCCTCTCTGTAAAAAAAAAATCAATAAAAAATATATTAAAAAAAATTTGTATTGGATGTAAGAGATTATATAGATCAAGTTAGTTTGTAACCCTGAAAGAGTCTAGGTGTGCCCAGGTGATTGTTTTTTTTCTGACTTTTGACTGCATAGTAATGGAAACAGCAGTGGCAACTATGGCATTAGAAAGCTTATCTATGAAAATTTGGAAGGGATGCAGTACTGAAACTTACCCAGACTAAAAACACATTCTCTTTCCAGTAGCATGGAAAAGTGAGAGCAGTAGTGTTATACATGCAGGCAACACTGAGGATTAGTTGTCTGGTGTGTTGTTGTTTTTTATAGCCAGCTCGAATTCGAGGCCTGCTAAAAGAAGGTATTCCAACAGGAGCCATGAGTAATCCTGACAACAATACCTAACGCTTATTTATTTTTTGTGTCATAGCCCAATGCGTGTTGTATTCTTTGTAAGTGCCAAAAAACTTCCCACCAAAACAGAATATTCCTAGCCTTCTAGGGTCAGGTTTTAGATGAGACATACATGCTACAGCCTAAAAACTTACTCTTTCAGTCCTCCTTTTATGCAGCCTAATTGATGAACATTGTTCTCTCAGACCCTCTTCTTTTGTCCACTCTCATTTCTCATTAGAAGAATCCAGTTAGGGCTGAAGTATGATATTCTAGCTAATGAAATTTACATGAGATTTTCTTCTCTCTATCCTAATTTCTTTCCTCCCCAGAACACCCCAGGCCATGTAAGCACATAGGAAGGGCTGGTGATTACCAGCTCTACCTGGAATTTAAAAGCACATGCTTGGCAATGAATAAATGAGTCAATCAAGGGTTGGCAAACAGTGTAGAGACTCCTCAAAAAATTAAAAATAGAACTGCCATGCAATATTGTAATTTCACTTCTGGGTATTTATCCAAAGAAAACAAAAACACTAATTTGAAAAGATATATGCAGTCCTATGTTCAATGTAGCATTACTAATAATAGCCAAGATATGGAAGCAACCTAGATGTACATCAGTAGATGAATGGATAGTGGGTGCGTGCTGGAATATTATTCCTCAATTAAAAGAAAAAGAATGAAATCTTGCCATTTGAACAGCATGGATGAACAGAGGGTATTATCCTAAGTGAAATAAGTCAGACAGAAAAAGACAAATGTTGTATGATCTCATTTATATGATTCTAAAAACACAAAATAAATGAATAAACGAAACAAACACTCATTTAGAGAAGAAGCTGATGGTTGCCAAAGGGAAGGGGTGGGGAATGAGAATAAAAATAAATTAATTAAACTTTATTTTATTGTGCTTTTTCTAGCCACTTTTTTTGTTTGTTTGTCAAAAAAATTACTAAACATACAGAAATTATAGAATGTGACCCATAGCCAATGAAGAAAATCAGTTGATAGAAAGAGATCTGAGCCCTAGCCAGTTTGGCTCAGTGGATAGAATGTCAGCCTGCGGACTGAAAGGTCCTGGGTTGTGGGCTCGATCCCCAGTAGGGGGCGTGCAGGAGGCAGCCGATTAATGATTCTTTCATTGATGTTTCTATCTCTCTCTCCCTCTTCCTTATTTTCTTCTCTGAAATCAATAAAATATATTTTTTAAAAACAAGAAAGAAAGAAACCTGGAAATAATAATTTGCAGACAAGACTTTAAAATAGTTATTATAAATATAATAAATTTGGCCCTAACCGGTTTGGCTCAGTGGATAGAGCATCGGCCTACGGACTGAAAGGTCCCAGGTTCGATTCCAGTCAAGGGCATGTACCTTGGTTGCAGACACATCCCCAGTAGGAGGTGTGTAGGAGGCAGCTGGTCGATGTTTCTCTCTCATCGATGTTTCTAACTCTCTATCCCTCTCCCTTCCTCTCTGTAAAAAATCAATAAACTACATTTAAAAATATATATATAATAAATTTGTTGAAAGATGTAGAGAAAAAATAATTAGGAGAGAGATGGAATGTATAGAAAATGAAAATGTAATAGCTGAAATGCAAATTTCACTGGATGAGCATAATACAATGTAAGACACTGAAAAAGAAAAAAGAGGGTTGTAAATCAGAGAACTTAAAGGCAGGACTATTCAGGCCAAAGTAAGAAGATAAAAAGGACTGAAAGAAAATGAACAGAGTCTTAGTTGCCTGTGGAACATTATTGTGCAATCTAACATTTGTGCAATTGTAGTTCTAAGATGGGAGTTGGGCAGAAAACAATTTAAGGAAAAAGTTAAAAAGAAATAAATGTTTGGCAATGAATCAGTGATTGGCAAACACCTGTTATCTGAATGGAGACTGGAATTAATTTGTCTTTTTTATACCTTCTAATAGCTCCACCAGGGATTTAAAATAATAGTTAACTTTTGGCAGCAAGACCAATTGTAGGTTTAGCAGGTTGTATAAATTACTATTCTCCAGAGCTTGTTTTACTTTTTTCTTATGCTTTACTGTGTTCCTTAGATGTTACAGTTATTTCTTGCTGTTTCTTTGACCTTGAAGTTAAAGGTGTCATTAAGTACCTAGTCTGTGATGTGATGTTTTGTTTTCGTTTTTCCACAGGAGGAAGAGCTGCGCAAAGGTGGAGACCCCAAATATGCCCATTTGAATATGGATCTGCATGTCTTCATTGAAGTCTTTGGACCTCCGTGTGAGGCTTATGCTCTTATGGCACATGCTATGGAGGAAGTCAAGAAGTTTCTAGTACCGGTAAGGAAATCTATATCCTGTATCTTTTGAGCAAGAGAGAACTGGATTTTGTGCTGTTGCTAAGGCAGGGGTTCTTAACCAGGGTCTCTGCATATCAGTATCTTAGGTCCACAGCATGTTTGGCATTCTAACGTCTGATTAACAAAGATTTAACAGTTTCTTCACTGAGCTAAGTATTTTGGTACTAGTGTGGAACCAGGCGATTATAGGAAAGTGACTTAAGGATTTGTGTGTTAGACTTTTCAGAGTCTAGAGCCGTGGTTGGCAAACTGCAGCTCGTGAGCCACATGCGGCTCTTTGGTCCCTTGAGTGTGGCTCTTCCTAAGCCTTAGGAGTACCCTAATTAAGTTAATAACAGTGTACCTACCTATATAGTTTAAGTTTAAAAAATTTGGCTCTCAAAAGAAATTTCAATCGTTGTACTGTTGATATTTGGCTCTGTTGACTAATGAGTTTGCCGACCACTGGTCTAGAAGATAACAGCGAGAAGCTTCTAGTATCCAATCTTAATGGATTAAATTTGAACTGAGTGTGTTCAGGGCTTTTTCTCCTGGAGGAGTTTACTCAAGTAGAGTTTGATTAGAAAGAGACCTGATTAATACAGGCTTGACTGTTGATATTAAACAGATTGGTGTGCAGCTCCTTTGAGAATGTAATTGAGGCCCAAGAAGAGTTAGACCAGGTTACCTGTCTTGCTTATTACCATCTGGTCAGAGGGTCAGTTCTTTGAATAAATAGAAAATGGTGCAATTTTTGCCTTTTAGTAAAGCTCGGTAGTTACTAGAATTAACATACTGTTGAATATTTAATAACCAAGGTTGAATCTAGAACCTTAGAAAGCATTTGCAGTACTATTCAACTAGAAGTGAGTAAGCATCGTATTTTCATCATTAAAACTAACGGGGGTGACTACAGTTCTTGGTTTTCTTGACTGTGTAAAATGAGGGAATTAGAACAAAATGTGGCCCGGCCTGTGTGGTTCAGTGGTTGAGCATTGACCTATGAACCAGGAGGTCACGGTTCGATTTCCCAGTCATATTTTGTTTTCATATTTTTCTAGTCACAAATATTTTTGTAGGCTCCTAAAAAGAGCCTACAGCCTTGATAATATGTTCTTAGATCCCATACAGTAAGCAGACTCTATGTTGCAGGGTCTATCCCCACTGGGGGGCATGCAGGAAGCAGCCGATCATCATTGATGTTTCTATCTCTATCTCCCTCTCCCTTCCTCTTTAAAATCAATTTTTAAAATTTTTTTAAGAGAGAACTAATGTGGTGTCCAGAGGATGTGAGGACTGGTAGAGCAAAAATTTATAAGCATTGTGTACCTACAATGCTGAGTTTCAAGGATTCCAACACTGTCTCAAGTATCTCAGCAGCTGCTTTGCTTACAAGTACCTTGTCTTCATTAGGATGTTCAACATGAAACAGCCAAATTTAAATATCCTGGAGAAAAACCCAGAGCTGGTCAATTTTTCCTTAAGGGAATTCTTTTGACTCTTTTTGAGGTGTTGTATTGAAGCATCCTGAGCCAATCCAGTTTCTGAACGTGACTACAGGGGAGTGCCCATCTCCTCTTTATCATTGGTCTCAGCATATTTCTCAAAAGGAATAGGCTTACAAGACTTCCATGTAAGTGGATCTTCAACAAAGATTCCTGCCAGGGAGATCTGGGTTTCCTCAGTGTTCATGTGGCATTTGGGAGACTCTAAAGAAATTGGCTGTCAATGGTCACTTGATTCCCCAGTGTGAGTCTTAAGCAGCAGTAATGTGTAAGGTAGGAGGACAAGGTAAAGAGCTATGGAGGGGCATCTTTGTGGTGACTAGAATTTTCTATTCTTGAAACTTTATCCTCCTGGACTGTATAAAAATGCATGTAGTATTAAGACTGAATGACTCTGGAGGTGGCGGTCAGTTGGGGAAAAAGACATGTAAAACTTTAGACAATAAAAAAATTATTTTAAAAAAAAGACTGAATGGCTCTTATCAGGAAATATGTGAAAAGATTTGCAGATGACACTTGACTCAGTTCTTCCCTCTTGTGAAGGAAAAAGAATGAGCCTATTTTTGCATCCATTACCAGAGTTGTACATTTTCCCCTTGGAGCCATTAACTATATCAGAGACTTCCAGTACAGTAGGAAGAGCACTGGACTGGGAGCTTTATCTGCATCATCTTGAACAAGTTACTATTTCATTTTTTTGAGCTTTATTCATCTCAAACATAATGTTAAGTAACTGGTAGGTGCCTTCGGTCTGAAGTTACAAAAATGGCTCTTGGGAGTTCACAATCTAGTGAGAAAGACAGACCAGCAATTCTAAAATGATGTGGTAACTGCTCTGGTAGAGAAAATAAACATGGTGCCATGGAAAAAGAAGAGGGACTGGGAGGTGGCATCAAGAGAAAGTTTTTCAAAAGAGGTAATGTTTTAGATTGTCTTGTAAGAGTGGGTTAAAGTCCCTCAGGTAGACAAGAAAAGGGCATTAAGTTTAACTAGAGGCCCGGTGCATGACTTTGTGCATGGGTGGGGTCTGGCCCACCCGCCTTATCTGGGTGGAAGGGTGATAGGGGGTGGGGCGGGGCCGGCCGTCCCCACCCGCTGGTCAAACTCCCAGTTGAGGGGACAATTTGCATATTAGCCTTTTATTATATAGGACTAGAGGCCTGGTGGACAAAAATTTGGGCACTCGGCAAGGGGGGTGGTCCCTCAGCCCGGCCTGTGCCCTCTCGCAGTCTGGGACCCCCTCAGGGGATGACCACCTGCTGGCTTAGGCCCACTCCCCGGGGGATTGGGCCTAAGCTGGCAGTCAGACATCCCTCTGGCAGCCCAGGAGCCCTCGGGGGATGTCCACTTGCCAGCGGGGAGCAGGCCTAAGCTGCAGTCGGACATCCTTAGCGCTGCTGAGGAGGTGGGAGAGGCTCCCACCACCACCGCTGTACTGGCAGCTGTCAGCCTGGCTTGTGGCTGAGCAGAGCGCCCCCCGTGAGAGCGCACTGACCACCAGGGGGCAGCTCCTGCATTGAGCATCTGCCCCCTGGTGGTCAGTGTGTGTGATAGTGACCAGTCATTCCAAGTCGTTCTGCTGTTAGGGTCAATTTGCATATTACCCTTTTATTATATAGGAGTGCCTGGCCAGCCTGGGTGAGGGGCTGATGGCTGTTTGCAGGCTGGCCACAGCCCCTCAGTATGGGGGTCCCCACTGGGGTGCCTGGCCAGCCTGGGTGAAGGGCTGATGGCCGTTTGCAGGCTAGCCACAGCCCCTTCAGGGTGGGGGGTCCTGCTGGGGTGCCTGGCCAGTCTGGGTGAGGGGCTGAGGGCCGTTTTCAGGCTGGCTGGGAGCAGCTATCTGGGGTTTATTTAGCTTCTGTAATTGAAACTTTGTTGCCTTTAGCGGAGGCCACAGCCAGCTCAGGGCTGGCAGGAAGCTTGGCTTCCTCCATCGCCCAGGCAACCAAGCCTCCTGCTTGCTCCAGCTCCGTGGCTGCCGGCCGCCATCTTGGTTGGGTTAATTTGAATATAGTCACTCTGATTGGCTGGTGGGCATGGCTTAGGGCATAGTGAAGGTACGGTCAATTAGCATCTTTGTCTTTTATTAGTGTAGATGATTCAAAGCCTACATTCTGAATTCACATCTGGAGTCTGCCACTTACTAGCTCTATGTCTCCTTACTTCAGGGTTGTTTTGAAGATTAAACTGATAAATTTATATAAAGCTTATTATATAATGCCTAATACATACAGCTTAATTTATGGTTAGTGGCTTTTATTATTCTAGGAAGAGGAAACTATTTGCAAGAATGGATATGTAACAGTATGCCAGAATCTGAACTACAAGTTGTTCAGCCTGGCTTGAAAGGAGGTTATACTTAGGATGGAAGTGATGATCTGGAGAGTTAGGCAAGGACCACATCAACAAGAGCTATGATCTATAATAATAAAAGCGTAATATGCAAATCGACCAAACGACCCAACAGTAGAACGACCATCCAGACCGCCTTCCAGATGACCACGCTATGACACGCACTGGCACCAGGCCAGCCAAGGCGGGTGCGATGCGATTGGTCAGGGGGCCCCGCCATCCCCTCACAGAGGGAGGCCCAGGCCACTGGCCAGCAACGCTGTGGCGGGTATGCAGGGCCGGCCAGTGATCGCCCTGCAGAGGGAGGCCCAGGCCAGCCAAGCGATCGCACCCCACACCTGTTGCCCACAGAGGGCAGCGACCAGTGGTGGGGGAGGGAGGACAGCACCGCACAGATGGCAAGCAGTGGCAGCGGCAGGGGTGGGACTAGCTGCCTGCATCCGGGGGAAGGAAAGCCCGATAGGCCCTGATCGCTGGCCAGGCCTAGGGACCCTACCCAAGAGGTGTCCCGGTTGCGGGAGGACGCAGGCTGGGCTGAGGGACACCCCCATCTCCCCCCGACCACCCCCCCACACACACACTCCATCCCCCTGTGCACTAATTTCGTGCACCGGGCCTCTAGTGCAATGATGGCGAACCTATGTCAGAGGTGACATGCAAACTCATTTTTTTGGTTGATTTTTCTTTGTTAAATTGTTAAATGGCATTTAAATATGTAAAATAAATATCAAAAATATAAGTCTTTGTTTTACTATGGTTGCAGATATCAAAAAATTTCTATATGTGACACGGCACCAGAGTTAAGTTAGGGTTTTTCAAAATGCTGACACGCCGAGCTCAAAAGGTTCGCCATCACTGCTCTAGTGTTTTAATAAAGATAAGGTACTTTCCTCAAAGAGGTAACAGGCAGGGTGCCATTCGACTTCAGAGAATGAATGATCTCTGATATTTCATCTGGGCTTTCAAATTTGTTCTTAGCATTCAAGGCTCGTGAGCTAGAAGACTTCCCAGCAAAAGTTGGAAATGTTACACAACAATCCTATTATCTTTCATTTGCAGGATATGATGGATGATATCTGTCAGGAGCAGTTTCTAGAGCTGTCCTATTTGAATGGAGTACCAGAGCCCTCTCGAGGACGTGGGGTGCCAGTGAGAGGCAGGGGTGCTGCCCCTCCTCCTCCACCTGTCCCCAGGTAAAAATAATGTAAACAACCAGAAGTAGGATGTAAATTTGACCGCTAGTACCATCTCTCTCTCTTTTTGGTGCTCTTACCTCCAGCTTAGAAGGAGTCATATCCTTCATTGAGTGGAATTCTAGCTCTTGAGCATTTTGGCCATAGTCAAGGGTAGCAGTCCTTCTGAAACTTTTGGTCTTTTAATTTTGGACAGTTATCGCATTTTTACTTTTTTAATATGTTTTTATTGAGAGAGGGAGAGAGAGATAGAAACATCAATGATGAGAGAGAATCATTGATCTGTTGCCTCCTGAATGCCCCCACTGGGGGGTCGAGCCTGCAACCCAGGCATGTGCCCTGACCGGGAATTGAACCATGACCTCCTAGTTTTCATAGGTCGACGCTCAACTATTGAGTCATGCCAGTCGGGCCAGTTATAGCATTTTTAAATGATCACTGACTTTAGCATTTTACCTTTTGTTACTGATCTTTATGGAGTGTTCTGACTCAGCAGTTTATTGTGGGACCTGGGGAATCTTCCATTGTGGGGTTTTTACCTATCCATACTTTCCTCTAGGTTTTAATAATAGTTTTTTTAAAGCATCATAAAATCTGGCTAGTTCCAGAATTTGCACACAAATCTGACCATTTAAGTAGCCTATTTATTACAAAACCTCTTTCAATAATAAAGACAAATTATAAAAAAGAAAGTAACTAAAAAAAATAATCTCCATTTAAAATAAACTTTCTTAGATGATGTGTTATGGAATCATGCACCTAAAACTTGTATAATTTTGTTAACTAGTGTCACCCCAATAAATTCAATTAAAAGGGGGGAAACTTTCTTTTTATAGGGGCCGTGGTGTTGTACCACCTCGTGGGGCTTTGGTGCGTGGTACGCCAGTGAGAGGAGCCATCACCAGAGGTGCCACCGTGACTCGAGGAGTGCCACCCCCACCTACTGTGAGGGGTGCTCCAACACCAAGGGCACGGACAGCAGGCATCCAGAGAATACCTTTGCCTCCACCCCCTGCACCAGAAACATATGAAGATTATGTAAGAAGTTTGAACAATGTGCCATTTCCCACTACCTAGAAGGTTGCCAAAGGAAGTTGAATGACAGGGCCTTGGTCCTTGATGTAGGTGGCAGGGATTGCCTGTAAGATTCAGAATCTGCTCTTTTCTCTTTCAGTGAATGTTAACCTAGGAGAAGATTTTTCCATTTTAAGCATGGTTTGCTACCATATGTATGTAGATTAAACAGGAAATAAGCTGTGCCTCGATGTATAGTATTTTACTAAAGGGGTCTCCCACTACTACCAGTTCAACTTTGTACCTTATTTCCTGCTCACACTTGGTTTTTGTTTTTGTTTCTTTTTTGTTCGTTTGGTTGTTTTGTTTCATGTTTTAAAAATAACCCTTTCTCTCTTGACTATTTCACAATGGGTGTTAACATTTGGGAGGGAAAGTTCATGTTCTGTTAATGTAGAAGCCTGCCATCCTCCCATGGGATATAATTACCATCTCTACTCTCTGTGATTCTGACTTGTTATTTCATTTCATTTGTTCTAGGGATATGATGATACATATGCAGAGCAGAGTTATGAAGGCTACGAAGGCTATTACAGCCAGAGCCAAGGGTAAGTCAGGCGATAGAGGTGCTGTTTCTTGTCCTGGGGATGGATGGCAGGGCGGGGGTTGGGGGGAGTGGAAGGGACAGAGATTTAGGCAACACAAATCTAAGGAGCAGTATGGCTTACCTTTTGAGGGTATCTACTATGCTTTGGACATCTGTAAGTTTGGATAATTGTGAATCTTGAATTATATTGTAGAATCTGAGAATAGAAAAATTCCTGAGCTGTGACTACATGGAAACAAAGGAGAAATGCCTTTAAATTATTTGATTTATTTTTAAAAAATATCACAGTCACAGTAAAATTGTATAAAAGTTTAAAACGAAACTAGAATTCCACTGCAATAGTTTGGGTTCTTTTCTGCACTTTTCTTTTTCTTTTTTTTTCTTTAAGATTTTTTATGGAATTTGAGAGAGAGAAACATCCATGTGAGGGCAAAACATTAATCACCTGCCTCCTGCACACCCCCTACCCAGGATCAAGCCTGCAACCCAAGGATGTGCCCTGACCAGGAAGCAAACTGGCAACTGAGCCACACTGGGCAGGGCTGCGCTTTTCTTTAAAAACATTTTTTGTGTATATGTATTTTATCTGTGATTGATTGAAAAGATGTCTTATAATTCTACATGGGGGACAAGATAGTTCTCATGTTTGTTTATTCTCTTCCAGTGAGCACTGTGGTCAATTTTATATTGTGCTTTTCCACTTTAAATTGTGTGGTATCCATTTTTCTTTGCTACAGTTGTTACCCATTTTCTTATGAGTACATAGTTATACATATGTTGGTAATGTTTTATGGTTTGAAGATGGGGGGTGAGCATTTTCCTTTATTATACACACAGTAAAATGACTGAAACATGGAAGTATTTGGGAGAAAGGTGAAACTGAAACATAGTTGCTGTATGGCTCTCTAACACTCTGTCTTTGGCTTTTAGGGACTCAGAATATTATGACTATGGACATGGGGAGGTTCAAGATTCTTATGAAGCATATGGTATGTCTTTATTTCTGTGTTGGGGCAGAATGTGCAAGTAAGTGCCTGAGAGAATACTGGATTATTGAGGATCAGACAGTCACACACCTGAGGAGAACCCTTTAAAGGCCAAGTTGTTGGTAGATGTAACAATAGGAATCCTACTATTAACTTAAATTTTGTGGTGTGCGGTAGAGATAGGGGTACTATTACTCTTGGAAGGCTATGAAAATGTCCTAAACTAGGGCTCAGCAAACTAGTTTGCCTGGTTGGGACAGCAAACTTTTTTTTTAAATCCTCACCTGAGGATGTTTTTTCTATTACTTTTTAGAGATAGTGGAAGGGGAGGTATGGTGAGAGGGAGGGAGAGAGAGAGAGAAACATCAATATGAGAGATACATCGATTGACTGCCTCCCACACTCACCCCGACCAGGGGTAGGGAGGGAATCGCGCCCCAGGCCCCAGGCCCTTGGACCGGAATGGAACCTGCGACCCTTTGGTGCACATACCAGTGCTCTAACCTCTTTGCAACACCAGCCAGGGCTGGAGCAATAAACTTTTAAGCTGATGTTGATTTTTTTTCCTACTTTAGGCGAGGAGATGGCTAGACCTAGGGTATGTTGCTGGGCCTTTGCTGCTGATACCTAGACCACATTGATAGATAATAAGAATTTCATTATATCCAATTCTGCTCTTCTGCCCTACCTCACTTTTAAAAACAATTTTGTATCTCATCGAACAGAATCCCAATGTAGAGGAAAGAATAGCTGAAAGAGACCGAGATTGCAAGTACCTAGCCAGAGCAAATTGGGGCAAGAATAACACCTGTTAGACTCAGATTAGAGATAGTGGGGCTGGAGCCAATTCAGGGCAGTACTGGCGTCAAGATCCTTACTGTTTTGGAGACATCTCAACTCCTAAGAGAGCTATAGGGGCTGGAATGGCTGCATAACCAAACTGTATTCCCCGAGGTTTAGTTGAAAATGCATTGCTCAAGAGTGTCTCAAGAGCCAATAAAGGCCTCATGTTAATGGGCGCCAGAGGGAGTGCCATGTGGTCACAGATGCAGAGAGGGAGCAGCCTTTTAAATGTGAAATATTTTAAACATACCTAAAGGAATTCTAGAATCCTTGGCAAGAGGTTCAGCAGTTGACAGGTCTTCTTAAGATACTAGTTGACAATCTCCCTCTTCCCCTAGCTGAAAAAGGGGAGCCTCTTAAGGCCTCCCACAAATGGACAAGCTGAGCTCAACGACTCAGCACGGTATGTAGTAACCACTGAGCTACTTGCCCAGGGAAGCAGTTTTTACTAATTCTAGCTAAATGGCATTGGACTGTTGCCATCAGTAACTGTTCTATTCATATGCCACTATTTAGAAGAGCGGTATGATTGCCCTGGGGTAGTTCCCTCCCTTCAGTGAGGCAGCACAATGGGCCTCTGTATGTGTTGACTATATTGCATTTCTGTTTTGCTGGATAAAAGACTGGACTGAAAGAGGCAGACTGCTCCTTATGCCCCTGGTATGATGTTACCATGGTAATCTGTTCTGATTTCTGCCTTTATAAAGAGAATTAGAAAAAATAAACTATCTTGTTGGTACCCAGAAACAATTTGGAAAGTGATGGACATATCTATTATACTAGGCATAGAAACAGGCTTAGATAGGGTGCTGTGTGACTTTAGATCCATATAAGGGATTTTTTAATATATATTTTTTGGGGGGGAGGGGGAATTTCGGTTTCTCCCCCTTATCATCAAGACTCGCTGCTTCCCATCATCAATATTTATTGAGCATTTACAGTGTACTAGGCACAATAGAACATACAAGAAACCATTGTCCCTGCTCTTGAGGAGCTTACATTCTAAAAGAAAAAAATACACCTCTTTCAAAATGGTATTTTTATTTGGTGTTTTTGCAAGGGACTTAGGGATATATTTTTAATTGATTTCATAGAGGAAGGGAGAGGGAGAGAGAGATAGAAACAGCAAGAATGAAAGAGAATCATTGATTGGCTGCCTCCTGCACGTCCCCTACTGAGGCTTGAGCCCGCAACCTGGGCATGTGCCCTTGACCGGAATCAAACCCAGGACCCTTCAGTCTGCAGGCCAACCCTCTCCTCTATCCACTGAGCCAAACCGGCTAGGGAATTATAGGGGATTTTATTTTTTATTATATTTTTTTTTTAATATTTTTTATTTCAGAGAGAGAGAGAGAGAAACATCAATGATAAGAGAGAAACATTGATCGGCTGACTCCTGCATGCCCCCCAATGGGAACCGAGCCCACAACCTGAGCATGTGCCCTGACTAGGAATTGAACCGTGACCTCCTGGTTCATAGGTCGATGCTCAACCACTGAGCCATATAGGGGATTTTAAACCTATAGTGATGGAGGCAGATGTTTGTGAATGCAGGCAGCTGGAGAAATACTTCAGGAATGAACTGGCATGGGTAAAATATAGCAGTGAATGTGAAGAATAAGTTTATAAACACAACTCATTTTTATGAGAGGTCAGCTCTAGAAATAAGTGATCCTCTTCCTCACATTTTTCCATATCACAAAGGAAAACCATTTGAAGATGTCACCTATGTTGTCTGGCTTCTCTGGACGGGCTTCTCTGGACTACTGGCATCAGGGCAGAAATAATGAATTCTCCTAATTAGTGCTCTAAATACGATTGTACTTTGCTCTACCAGAGCAGTGGGCCGCAGCTCTGCTGGTGGGGAGCCTCATGAAAAGTGGTCCTTGCTTGCTTCTCCCAGAGAGCCAGAGGACGCTTCTCCATGAGGAAACCTGGCTTTCTGTTGTATGAAAAGGGAGCTACCTGCTTCACCTTACCTGAGGCTGTCTGGTTGCTTTGGGAACAGGATATTGCAAACCCATTGAGATTGATTTCCTCACTGTCTCAGCAAGTGTTGGGTTTATCCAGGTTTGGGGACTGGAGTATAAATCATGTTTCCTGTGGAGACCCTCTTTGCTGGAGATTATTCCAAGCCCTGTTTGGGCTGTTTCCTTGTGCCTGTCCACTCAAAACTGCCCTCCACTTGGGAAATTGCCTAAGCTGCTCAGGAGGGCCAAGTAGAGGGAAAAGCAAGGACCACTGGGTAGGTAGCAAAGCAGTGTTTCTTTGCCAGGTGACTTACCCGTGCGCATCCTCAGATGCCATTGACACATGGTTTATAAACTGTTCTTGCTTTCCCCATAGGCCAAGACGACTGGAATGGGACCAGGCCGTCGCTGAAGGCCCCTCCAGCTAGGCCGGTGAAGGGAGCATACAGAGAGCACCCATATGGACGTTATTAAAAACAAACATGAGGGGAAAATATCAGTTATGAGCAAAGTTGTTACTGATTTCTTGTATCTCCCAGGATTCCTGTTGCTTTACCCACAACAGACAAGTAATTGTCTAAGTGTTTTTCTTCGTGGTCCCCTTCTTCTCCCCACCTTACTCCATTCTTAACTCTGCATTCTGGCTTCTGTATGTAGTATTTTAAAATGAGTTAAAATAGATTTAGGAATATCGAATTAATTTTTTTAAGTGTGTAGATGCTTTTTTTTCTTTGTTGTTTAAATATAAACAGAAATGTACCTTTTATAATAAAAAAAAGAAGTTGAGTAAAAAAAAACACCACAAACCTGTTAGTTTCAAAAGTGACATTGCTTGCTTAAAGGTTCTGAAGTTAAGGCTTGTTAACTTTATCTTAGTTTTGATTTGAGGCATCCCGTATAGCTGTAGTTGCAGAATCCCAAACTAGGCTACATTTCAAAATTCAGGGCTGTTTAAGATTTAAAATCACAAACGTTAACGGCAATAGGTGCCACCATGTAAAAGTGAGCTCAGACGTCACTAAAAATGTTTCCTTTAAAAGCACATGGCGGTTGAATCTTAAGGTTAAATTTTAATATGAAAGATCCTCATGAATTAAATAGTTGATGCAATTTTAACATTAATTGACTTAAAAAACAACAACAAGATTAGGTTTGTAAAAATGACTTTTTCATTATGTGGGTTTTGAAATCTAGCCCCAGACATACAGTGTTGAGAGATACTTAGTGGAAAGTAGGCTTTGAAGAGTTTAATTGGGGGAGAGGGGTTTGCCACCTGAATTGAATCCGATGCAGAGCTTTTTAGCCACAGTCTTTAAATAATAGTACTAATAATTAAACTTTCAGTATTTAAAAAGAAAGTGTTTTGTCCATCTGAGATTCTACACTCCATGAAAAGCTCACTTGGACACTGGGGCCAAAAGCTGATAATTTTTTAAGTTTGACAATATTGAACTGTTCCCAAGGTAGTCAGTGAAGTATGTCTCAACACTAGCATGATATAAAAAGGGACACTGCAGCTGAATGAAAAAGGAATCAAAATCCACTTTGTACATAAGTTAAAGTCCTAATTGGATTTGTACCATCCTCCCATTTTGTTCTTGGAAGATTAAATGCTACATGTGTAAGTCTGCCTAAATAGGTAGCTTAAACTTATGTCAAAATGTCTGAAGCAGTTTGTCAATAAAGTTTAGTCCTTTTTTAATCAAAGTAAATGTGATGAATTGTCATTTTTGTGGGTGGACAATAAAATAGTTTTCTCTTTCAAATAAACTTAAATTAATTATAAAGTTAATGGTCTTGTTAAAAGTTGGAGCTTGGAGACATTCTTAAAAGTTGTGGTGGGGATTTTATTTTAAGTTTACCAAAAAAAGTTTATGAGTTGTTAAGTTTTAGTTTAAAAATAACCAAAGCTTTTTCACCCCCTGGAAGTTGTTGAAAACAGTTTAATCTAATTTCTGGAGAGAAAAAAACAACTAAACGAAAGCTTGGATTGGTTTCCATACAGAGGTGTCAATATTTAAAGTGCCAGCCACCTTGTTCGCATCTTCTATAGAGTCCCTTGGTGGTCCTAAGAGTGACACCAAATAATCTCTGTGAGATTGGAAAGGGATAGCACCTGCTTTCGAGATGACAGTTCAGCAAACTCTGGGTACACTTAAGGGTTTCCCTTCTAATCCCAGAAATGCTATTAATCAGCTGGGCTGGGGCAGGATCTGGCATGATAGGCTGGCTCTGTACTCCCTCCTGAGAGATCAAGAGGAAATGATGGAATTGGTTGGCCCTGTTTCTACTCCTCTGTTAATTTTTAGGGTTTGCATGCCTTCTCTAAGTGAGCCACCTAAAACTGCTCGGGGGTGAAAAATCCTCTTGTATGAAGTGCCAAGCTGCCTGCAGCAGTGCATGATGGACATTTTTTTTCTTTTTAAAACACACCAACAAAAAATGTATTTGTAGATTGTGATAAAGTGTAAATAACTGAATTTTCAACCATGGTTTGAAGTCAGCTTTCAGGGCATTATGTCTTGTTTTGATGAAAAGAGATCACTCTATACCCCCCTTTTTAAAGGAAAATTATCGCAAGAGAATCAGGATGTGTAAAGCTAACATGCATCGCAAAAAACCAAAGGTAACCTAAATGTCTGATTTTAATAGCACATATTTCTCTTTTACATAAACTGTGACAGCAACTTGCATAAACAATTCTTTAGCTGTTAATTTTAATGTTAAAACTTTGAAAAACTTGTTTAATAAAAATAGCTGTAAAAAGAAAAACCATATGCTGCCGCATAAATTAGCCATAACTCTTAATAATCCTGCCCATCACAAGTGAACTGTAATGTAACCTGGGCACAAAGTCTGACATCTTAAATGACACAATGTAAAATTTCAATGACTGTAGATTAGATATGCTCCCCAAAGTAAAGCTTTCTGCTCAGCTATTTTAAAATGTACAAGGATGACCCCCCATAGGTTCCCATATTGATATTCACAATGAAATGTTACTTAAAATTTCCTTAAAGTTGCATGTTTCTCTCCTGTAATGTATAAATTGCATGCAGGATCTCTATCTTTTATTTTGTATGTCTTTAAACCTTCCTCTTCAAAAGACTGATCTCTTACTTCTCCATTTTCAGGTCATTGAAAACTCAAGACATTTCCTGGAGTAGAATGGGTATTAAAGACCCATGTCAGGTATGTTAAGGTGTCTTTCTATTAGGATGTGGGACTTTTATCTATATAAAAGGCTAATATACTAAGTGTCTGACCATCCAATAAGTCGCTATGACGCTGACCACTGAGGGGCAAACGCTCAACACAGGAGCTGCCATGATGCACACTGGCTATTTACAGAGAAACAGCACTACGGACCTGGCACCCACAAAGCAACACTCGGCTTCCCCCACATGGGACACAGGCCCCACCACCACCCCAGTGCGACAGCCCACCAAATCTCAGCTGACGCTGCCGAGACCCCATGGCGCAAAATGCAGCCGGCTTCCTCTCCCTAGCGACAGGCCATTTAACAATAAATAGTACCACGAACCTGGCAGCCACAAAGCAACACTCGGCTTCCCCCAAGTGGGGCACAGGCCCTGCCACCACCCCAGAGCGACACGCCACCAAGTCACAGCCAACGCTGCTGAGACCCCATGGCTCAAAATGCAGCCCACAGCCCAGCCCAGCCAGGAAATGGTGCCTATGGGTGCCAGTCATAGCAACGCCCGGCTTCCTCTCCCTAGTGACTAGTCTCCTTGAAGTTTCTTCAGCCCAGGAACATGACTTGCTTTATAGCCAGGTAGAAACATTTTACACTTTAACCAAATGTCTGTGAATTGTTTTCCCGTGCCTCATCTCATTTGATCCTCACAGAAGTCCTGGAGTAGGTAGATAGAAGACTTGGTGGAATCCTATTTTCATTAGCCAGAAAATGGAGATTTAGAAAGTTTAGAAACTTGCCCCCACTGAAAAGAAGAAATGGTGGACCTTGAAAATGACTTCAGGTTTTCTCACTGCTCAGAATATAGTCAAACACTGCTGCAGTTAAGTATTTTACTCTTTGTTCTCCCTGAGTGATCTACAGTAATAGTCTGCTTCATGTTGATATTTCCAGCCAGTTCTAAACCAGTGCTCAAAGAGAAGTTGGGGTGGTTCACTGGGTTGGAAGAAGTTTAGCTAAATCAGAAAGCAGGTCTAATTAAGCAAGTTTATTCTATATCTATAAAAGGATATGTTGATTCACACATGGGTGGTACATATAAAGCTCTCGTTGGTGCTGATCGCACACATGTGTTTCAATCTGTCATTGTCGTGAATTTGGTTGACACTTCTATTATAGAGAAAGGGCAAACAGCGATATTAAAATATTTCTTCTAATTAATTTCAATGTGCATGAATTCGTGCACCAGGCCACTAGACTATATATATAAAAGCCTAAGCAACCGTTCAACCGTTTGACCGGTAGCTATGATGCACACTGACCACCAGGGGGGCAGACACTCAACACACAGGCATGGAAACATGGAACAGACTGATGAATCTTAGAGGGAAGTGGGGAGAGCAAGACAAGATTAACTAAAGATCTTATCTGAATACTAGAGGCCTAGTGCACACATTCATGCACCAGTGGGGTCCCACAGACTGGCCTGTGGAGATTGGGTTGAAACCAGCAGTCCGACAACCCCCAAGGGGTCCCAGATTGCAAGAGTGTGCAGCCCAGGCCAAGGGACCCCACCAGTGCACAAATGAAGAAACACATTTCCCCCAAAGTCCGTTCTTAAGACTACCCTAGGCAGAACTGAGACACTTTTCTGAATTCAGGGACTTTATCTTAAATTTATCTACCCATTCATGTGACCAATATCATATTCAGGACTTTCTGGATGCCCCAAACCATGCTCAAGACAAATGGCCTTCCTTAAAGTCTTCAAATCTCAGAGGCTCCTGGCTAAGAGGGAGGCTAAGAAATGATATCCAAGAAGGCAAATTACTCTGTCAAAGACTATAAAGTGCCTTTGGCTTAAATAGGTAGATCTTGTCTCCTTAGTGCTATCAGAACCCTAACTTACTCAGGGCGGAGGGGGAAAAATCATCCAGTTAGTTCCTGGGTGGCTTTAAACACATCCTTTTGTGCCTCTTGCATGTTTGAAACTAGTACTAGCAAGCATCTGATGAATATTTAATAGCCTTGAGCACACAGGCTGCATACAGCTGTCTTGAGATGGCAGCTGTTGGGGGGAGGGGAGGAAGTGTACTGCACTGCCTAACTATTTCTTTTGTTCCCTGGCCTAGCCCTTTAGAAGCAAAGGCCTATCTATGGTGGGTACTGTACCCTAGTCCTATTGTGGCCTGATTGATGCCCTGGGCTCCCAAGGAGGTTATATTCAAGCAGCAGACCAAACCCCCTTTTTGGGTAATGGGAGCGGATTATGTTCACTGACATCTAGAATCAATTTTTCAACCCTGGGCTGGAGGTTTTCTACTCTGTGGCCTTTCTCTTCCTCTGAGACAGATAATGTGTTTTCATCCAGTGTTCTGCCAACTTCAGTTCTCTTTTCTAAAAGGAGGGAGTTCTAAAAGGAGGGAGACTTGTATCTGGAAGGGACTTGAATTTCATAATCATGCTGCTGGGTTTTAGCCTCTTAGCATTCCTTGACTACAAATGCAGTAGTAGCCTCTCAGCAGTAGGTGTCCTACTCATTCCTAGCCTAAGCTGTGGCGATTGGCTGCATCTCAGGCAGGCATTAGGCAGGGGAGTTCTCAGGCAGGTACTCAAGCTATCTTTGTGCTTCCTTCACCTAGACCTAGGGGAGATTTTTTTTTTTAATATGTTTTTATTGATTTCAGAGAGGAAGGAAGAGGGAGAAAAAGATAGAAACATCCATGATGAGAGAGAATCATGGATCGGCTGCCTCTTGCAAGTCCCCCACTGGGGATCGAGCCCACAACCTGGGCATGTGCCCTTGACCGGAATTGAACCTGGAACCTTTCAGTTCGCAGGCCGACACTCTATCCACTGAGCTAAACCAGTTAGGGCAAGGGGAGCTTTTTGCTTTAAGAAGACCTTGCTGTTTCCAGGGCAAATTTGGAGAGGTTATGGGGACTCCTGAAAAAAGACAGCCTGTTTGAGTTGTTTCTTGGCAGAGTGTGAGCCATGGCCAGGGTATCGCCCCAGATTAATCAGGTAAGTAGAGCACACTACCAGGAACTTGGGCACTGTTTCTGTTTATACTGTTTTAAGATGCCTGAATTAGCTGTTCCCTTGTCAACCTCTAGAGCCCACCTCAGGATAGCCGGTCTCTTCCCGCTAGGCACCATGAGTAAGAACTTGAGATCAAAGTATTTGGATCCAGCCCTGACTAGTATGGCTCAGTTGGAGCATTGTTCCGTACACTGAAAGGTTGCAGTTCAGATACAGGACCAAGTCTTCTCTGGGGTCTTCTGAATCCTGCAGGCTTCATACTTTCTATTCATGGTCCAGCTTTAGCTATCAAATGGGTACTACCCATTTCTCAGGCTCTCTGGGGTTGGAAAATAGGAAACAAATTGCATCAGCCTTTGAGAAAGAAATACCTATGCTCTGATAAGATTCTTCATAAACTTCTGTCCAGATATCAGTACACATGGCTCCTTTTATTCATTAAAAGTCTAAGTGACGGTTAACAGCTAAACGATCAGAATGACTGGTTGCTATGATGTGCACTGCCCACCAGGGGCAGACGTTCAACACAGGAGCTGCCCCCTGGTGGTCAGTGCGCTCCTACAGGGGGAGCACCACTCAGCCATAGGCCAGGCTCATGGCTGACGAGAGCAGCCGTGGTAGCAGGAGCCTCACCTGCCTCTGCGGCAGTGCTAAGGAGCAGCAAGCCCAGCGGTAAGGAGCCTGCCACTAAGGAGCAGCGAGCCGAGCAGTAAGGAGCGAGCGATAAGGAGTGAGGACTCTTGGACTGTGAGAGGGATGTCCAACTGTGAGAGGGCACAGGCCAGGCTGAGGGACCTGCCAGTGCATGCATTTCGTGCACTGGGTCTCTAGTGCATAAATAAGTGGAAAAATAAATCCATTTCTCCCTCCCTCCCGCAATAAACAATTGTAATAAAAAAAAAGTATATTTGGGGAAACAGACACTAAACAGATAAAACTCATAAATAACATGTTATATCAGTTATAATCATCTGTGCTATGACAGAAAAAGAACAGGGTGTTATGAGGGTACACAACAGGGAGCTAACTTGCCTGGGGTTTTCCTTGAGGGAATGATGTGTAAGCTGACATCTAAAAGGGAGAGCAGCCTAGCCAGTGTGGTTCAGTGGTTGACTTAGGAACCAGGAGGTCACAGTTCGATTCCCAGTTAGGGAACATGCCCAGGTTGTGGGCTCAAACCCCAGTAGGGGGCATGCAGGAGGCAGCTAATCAATGATTCTCATCATTGATGTTTCAATCTCTCTCCCTCTCTGTTTTTTTCCCCCTTCCTCTCTGAAATCAATTTTTTTTAAAGAAACCCATATTTTAAAAAAAAATAAAAGGAAGGATTACCTAGGTAGAAGGCTTGGGAAAGGGCATGGAGCACGTTATAGGCAGAGGGTAGGACTGAGCCAGATTCAAGATGAGGTAAGAATCTGGACCTTATTCTGTGTTCTTCACTGAAGACCATTGAATCTGGGAGTGACGGGAGGGGGGATGACATGATTAGATTTCTGTTTTTTAAACTTCATTTGCTCCCAAGCAGAAAATGGATTATAGTCCAGGCAAGAAAAGACCTCTTTAAGGTGACAGTAGTGAGAATGTAGAGAAGTAAGTGGATTCAAAACTTTTAGGAGAGCCCTAGCCGGTTTTGCTCAGTGAATAGAGCATCAACCTGTGAACTGAAGGGTCCCAGGTTTGATTCCAGTCTAGGGCACATGCCCAGGTTGTGATCCCCAGTAGAGGGTGTGCAGGAGGCAGCTGATCAATGATTCTCTCATCATTGATGTTTCTCCCTCTCCCTTCCTCTCTGAAATCAATAAAAAAATATTTTTTTAAATGACTTGTAGGAGATTTAATTACTATAATGTGTTGATTGATTAGATGTGGGAGAAGAGGAGGGCTCCTAGGTTACTGGCTCGAACAACTGGGGCAATGGTAGTACCATTTTTTAAAAGATGGGTAACACAGGCTTTGGCATAGGATGTATCTCTCCTGTGGTTAACCCTGATCATTTGAGGCTGGGATTAAACACCTCAAGGCCAGGAAATATAGACCCCTGAATCTAGGATTGCGGTACTAGAAGATGCCTATTTCCCCAATCCCTTTCTTCCAAAGTCTTTTTCTCCTTCTCCTCCCTCTCTTCCCTCTTCTTCCTCTTCTTCTTCTTGTGGTTTGAAGCTCTTTGTTCATTTGGATCTTCATATCTCTGGGAGAGCAGGAAGCATTTTCCCTTTGGTATAATTGGGGATCCTAAAGCTTATATAACTAAAAACCCCAAAGGTTTAGTTGATTTTGCCCTGGATCACTCAGCTGAGGCCAAGGCTGGAATATAAGGTGTGAGGGTCCCTATGTTTGACTGACATGAAAAGAGAGCTCATAGGCTGTGGACTTGTATTTTCTACTCATCTGTGCACCTAGAAATCTTGTACTGAATGAAACAACTGCAGTTTTCCTGTGCGATGGGGAGACTGTAAGGGAGGCAGCCTGGCCATCTGGGTGGCAGGGAAGCCCCTGATAGGGCAGTTTCATGTTTCTTGATTTTCTGCTTGTGTCTTTGCAGCTATCAGAGGATTCCAGAAACTGGGAGAGCTGCCTGCTGTCAAGGCTGGCCTGAGGGCATTGCTGAGCACAGAGAAACACCAGAGAGATCAACAGTCTGTTCTCACCCGCTTCTTTGATATGTCTGATTTACACACAAAAAGCCAGTTAGGATCCCCTAAGAGTCTCTAGGCCCAGAATGAAGTCCTCAGGGTTGCAGGGGACTGTGATACTAACAGTTAAACATGCTCAGAACTTGAAAAAACTTGAAGGGGAGCCCGGCCGGTGTGGCTCAGTGGTTGAGCATTGACCCATGAGCCAGGAGGTTCAGGTTCAATTCCTGGTCAGGGCACATGCCCAGGTTGCAGGCTCGGTCCCCAGTGAGGGATGTGCAGGAGACAGCCAATCAATGTTTCTCTCTCATTAATGTTTCTATCTATCTCCCTCTCCCTTCCTCTCTCTCTAAATATCAATAAAAAACATATTTTTTTAAATGTTGAAGGGGACTAACAGTATCCTCATCATGGCCTAAATCTGAATAAACGCAACTCCTGTGTCATTCCCAGTTTGCCTGCTTCACCTTAGCCTCCAACAGAACTGGCTAGAACACCTACCTATTCCTCACCACTTATTTCCCTCCCTGCCACATCTGTGTTGTGGGTGCCAACCTGGGGGCCCTTGGACGCTTCCAGAGGGCTCCTAGAGAGAAGCTGCTCACCAACTCCATAACAGGCTAAAGAAAGCCAAGTGAGAAGGTTCGTTTATTTTGGGCAAGTTATTTAACCTCTGCACCTGTTTTTCTCTTCCTTGTTGATTATTAAAGTTACTCAAAAAGTTCTTTAAGGGTAGGGCTTTAACTCCTGTACTGTATCCCTTCCCCAGCATATATCTGGCAATGAGGGGCTCAATAAAGGTTTGGTCAAGTGATTAATGGTCCCGCTCTGGTAGCTTCTATCAACTTTGAGAGAGAACCAAAGCTTCCCTTTAGAGCTCCCAATTACCTTCTAGTTACATTAGGCTAGCTATTCGCCCTAACATTTCTCTTGAAGGATTGGAAAGTCAACCTTTGATACAGACTTCCCGTTTCCTGTGACCTAATGTCTAGGCTGGTTTTACAATGAGGTTCCTGAGAGGTTAGAGACCTCTCCTGTTACACTCTTCTTTTAATGCCTTTTGGCTTTTTATCCTAACAAGGGATCAAGGAGAAGGGCTGAGTTTGGGAGAGAGCCTGTCTGCCTTTAACTGAGCTTAGGACATTGTAATAAGCTTAGATTTATTCTTAGCAGGAAAAGGATATTGAAATCAGTTGCTTTACTTTGGGCAAGTTATTTAACCTCTGAGCACATTTTTATATTTTGATTACTATAAATAACAGATGATTTATTGAATGCTTAGTATGTACCAGGTATTATATCAAGCATTTATATGCACTGTTTCACTTAATCCCCCATTTCATTATACTCATTTTGCATATGAGAAAACAGAGGCTCAAGGAGGATAAATAACAGTGCCTAAAGTTAAAAATAGGGGCTATCAGCCCTGGCCAGTATTGCTCAGCATTTAGACAAGGGCTTGTACCTGGATTGCAGGTTTCAATCCCCAGCCCCCAATGGGGCGCATGCAGAAGGCAACCAATCAATGTGTCTCTCTTATATGGATGTTTCTCTCCCCCTCCCTGCCCTCCCTTCCACTCTCTAAAAAGCTATGGAAAAAATATCCTCAAGTGAGGATTTACCAAAATATAAATAAAAGGGGGGGGGCTATTAGGTTTTCATAGTCCCTGCTTTTGACCTGTTTGTACCTCTTCCAGCCACAACCATTTTGAAGCAGTAAAGCATTGTATTTGTGTAAAAGATTTGTTAAGGATGACAAACCATCAAGTTTACCCAGAACTGAGAGAATTCCTGGGATGTGAAGGAGCTAGGGAATCATATGACATCCTGGTCACTGGTAAATGAAGCCACAGAGCTGGTGTCACTATCTGAGAAGCAGCTAGGTTCCTAGGCAGCCATATGCTCAACCCCAAATACAGGATATCTACTTGAGAGCCATGAAATCTTGCAGAAAGTTCACAGGGTTAAAGCCAAACAGGTCTGGATTCAAATCCTAGCTCATCACTCACCGTGTGCTTTTCAGGGCCTGTTTACTCCGTAAAAGTAGGATAATCCTTATCCACTGAATGGGATCTGAGAAGCAAATGGAATGTGTGTGAAATACCTAGCACAGAGTCTATACACAATACTGTTCAATGCTTGAGTTCCTTCCTCCTTTTATCTGGCTTGTGTTTCTTACCCAGTCCTGTCACCTGTCACATACAGACTCCTCCCTCCTTTCATTAACAGTTGCAGCCGGAGGGAGCTTCCTGTGAGAACCCTGACCTATTGGGTTTGG
Source organism: Myotis brandtii (assembly GCF_000412655.1). NCBI lineage: Eukaryota > Metazoa > Chordata > Mammalia > Chiroptera > Vespertilionidae > Myotis > Myotis brandtii. The sequence continues at coordinate 459,916 of NW_005370065.1, forward strand.
CCCGCACACCCAGCTGCCCTGCATGTCAGTCACTTTCCTGGGCAAGCAGAGAAGGGATGACATCAACTTTTTCCCTCCCCCCATCGGAAGCCTCTGGACTGTTTTGAGCCATAAATATTTTAGCTGGGTTTTTCTCTAGCTGTTGCCAGGGTGATGGGCTCTCAGGGGACTAGGGTAGGAGTATGGCGTCTGGGCTGGCAGCCTGGGGCCTAGCAGCAGAGCCAGCGGGAGCAGTGGGTATGAAAACTGGCCAAGAGCCAGTGCTTGCTGAGGCAGTTCTGAAGGCTCTTGCTCTGTTGGCCCGCCTTCCCTTTCCTGGGCCCCTCAGAGCCACTCCTACTGCTTCGGGCCCAACTCTGCCCTTGAGTGCTTTTAGATCTTGGGTAAATTGCTAAATGTCTCTAGGCTTTCACTGTAATATCTGCAACACAAAAATCCCCACTTTTCACATTGGGTTAGTGGAGAAGACAAAGGAGGTTTTGTAAAAATTGTATGAAGCACTAAGCTAGACTCCATAACCCAGCGGTTCTCAACCTGTGGGTCGCGACCCCTTTGGGGGTCGAAAGACCCTTTCACAGGGGTTACCTAAGACCATCGGAAAACATATATAATTACATATTGTTTTTGTGATTAATCACTGCTTTAATTATGTTCAATTTGTAACAATGAAATTGGGGTCACCACAACATGAGGAACTGTATTAAAGGGTCGCGGCATTAGCAAGGTTGAGAACCACTGCTGATAGACCTAAAGGTTAGAGTCCTGAGACAATGTAGATACCACTATAATGACTGATTGTCAGATATGGCACTGCCTAGCCTTCCTCATCCTCACACTGCAGGCCGGCTCCTTTTCTACAGTTCCCAGATCTAGATAGACTACCTGCCTGGCACCCGTATCCTAAGGAGTTGGACTCCTTATAAGCAGAGTTGGTGAAAAGCTCTTTTTACTTGCGACACAGAAATTCAGGCCCCCAAACTAGATCTGGCCCTCATCCTCTACCCCTATCCCAGAGATCTTATATCTGGCTAGCTGCTAAGCTCTAGGAGGTTGTAGCAGCATGTCCAACCCCTGTCCTTAAGATGGGTCTAAGAAGACGGAGCCAGAGAGGGGGCACCTAGATCCATGCCCCCTCCTATCATTGAGACTCTGGATTGGGTTCAGGATTCCACACCCCTGCCCAGACTTGCCCACCACAATTTTCCTGTGGAGCTGGGAGCTCTGATTCCTTTGTATGAGCTCCCTCTGGTGGTGGTTGATATGTGCCTTGCAGAAATAGATCTCGACAGTGAGACCATTTGAATTATAGGCCACCCTGAGAGGAGGGATGGTTTGCTCTATCCCACCTCTTCGTCTTCAACTTGTAAGACAGCCATTCTGTTTCTTCTATAGGATATCTCGCCCATCTGTTTGTTTCTCTCCGTCGTTAATCCTCACAATTCAGTGAGATAGAAATTATCCTAATTTTACAGATGAATCAGGCTTAGAGAGTTTAAATCAACTTCAAACTCTTCAATGTATGTAACATTTAAGATCCTCAAGTGATACAAACCTAATCTGTTTTTCCAGCCTCATCTTCAATTACTCTCAAGCCAAAATGGACTTGCTCTTCTGGAACATAACCTCTGGACCTTTGCTCATGCTGTTCCTTCTATCTTCATTGCCCACTCCCCACCAAGTACATTACCTAACAAAACCCTATTTTTTAAAAACTGAAGAAATTGTTATTTTTTAAAGCTTGCATACATTATCTTTGTAATAATCAAATGGAAGGCAAATGTCTGGATTACAAAGGGTAGGTGGCCCTAAGATGTGGAAGGTGGATGGGGGAGACTAATGCATACATGAAGTGAAAATGGCCCCGGAAATTAGAAGAACGTGGATTCTCATTTGTGGGCTCTTATAGTAAGAATCACATGTAAGTATTATTTTTTAAAGAATATAGTTGAGCCCTGGCTGGGTGGCTCAGTTGATTGGAGCAATGTCCCATACACCAAAAGGTTGCAGGTTCAATTCCTGGTCAGGGCACATACTTAGGTTGCAGGTTCAATCCCCAATCAGGGTGTGTATGGGAGGCAACCAATCAATGTTTCTCATACTGATCCTTTTCTCTCTATCCCTCTTTAAAATTAATAAAAACAGCCCTAGTCAATTTGGCTCAGTGGATAGAGCATTGGCCTGCAGACCAAAGGGTCCCAGGTTTGATTCCGGTCGAGGGCACATATCTCAGTTGCAGGCTCCTCCCCGGGCCAGGCCTTGGTCAGGGCATGTGCAGAAGGCAACCAATCGATGTGTTTCTCTTACATCGATATTTCTCTCTGTCTTTCCCTCTCTCTTCCACTCCCTCTAAATATCAATGGGAAAAATATCCTAAGGTGAGGATTAAATAAATAAATATAAATAAAATTAATAAAAACATATCCTTGGATGAGGATTTTAAAAAAAAGAATATAGTCAAATACAATATTAGTTTCAGGTGTACAACATAGTGATTCAACATTTAAATACCTTATAAAATAATCACATTAAGTATAGTAACTATCTGTCACCCTACAAAGTTACTACAATATTATTGAATAGCCTTGGCCAGTGTGGCTCAGTTGGCTGAAAGTCATCCCATGCACCAAAAGGTCAAAGGTTCAATTCTTGGTCAGAGCACATGCCTGGGTTGCAGGCTCAATCCCCAGGAGGGGGTGTGTAGGAGACAGCCAATCAATGTATCACTCTCACATTGATGTTTCTATCTCTCCCTCTTTCTCTAAAATCAATAAAAACATTTAAAAACAATATTATTATTGACTATATTCCCTATACTCTACATCACATCCCTGTGACACTTTATTTTTTTAAATGCCTTTCTATTTCTATAGCATTATATATATATATGTATGTATACACACACACACACACACACACACACACACACATTCTTACTGATTTCAGAGAGGAAAGGAGAGGGAGAGAGAGATAGAAACATCAATGATGAGAGAGAGACATTGATTGGCTGGCTCCTGCATGCCCCACATTGGGGATCAAGCCTGAAACCCAGGCATGTGCCCTTGACCAGAATCAAACCTGGGATCCTTCAGTCCGCAGAACAACACTTTATCCACTGAGCCAAACCAGCTAGGGCAGAGTCTTGGATTTTTAAGTTACACTAGTTTGTGTGGGTTTGTTTTTTTTGTTTGTTTGTTTTTTGTACTTCATAATATATTCATGTTTTAACAACAATAGCTAACACTTAAATAGCACTTATGATGCACTGGGCATTGTTCTATTAAGTCATTTACATGGACTAAATTTCTACCATAATCTCATAAGATATGAATGATATTACCCTTATAGAGGAAACTGAAGTACAGAGAGGTTAAGTAATCCTAAGGTCGTGCAGCTAATAAATGGTGGACCCAGGATTTAATTCATCTAAGTGTGGCTCAGAGAAGGTGCTATGAATAACTACACTTTAATATTGAAAAACTTTCATGAATAAAACTGACACTCCAGAAAGCAGCACTGTGTTTTGCCCTGTGGTTTCAGCATCCCCACTGTATACCATCAGAGGTCTGCATATTCCAAGTAGAAAACTACTGATACTGAGATCAGATGTGCAGCTTTGGTTGGCCCCAGAATAACATGACCAAGAAAGAGATTCCGACTCCTGACACCCAATAATAACACAGGACTGGCCTAGAGCCAGTGGCATTTCCTCAAAAACTCAAGACTCCTGGACGAGCCAATAGAGAGCAAGTTAATCAGGAAATGACACGGAGAAGCAAGGTGAGGGCTTTAAGGTCACTAAAGAGCTGAAATGTGTGGCTGCAGATGTGGAGGACAGAACCTAACCAGCATCTTACCTTCTTACAATTATTTCCCCCAGAGAGCCTGTAGGAGGCAGATGTGAAAGGACTAAGACCCTAGATGTTACTGCTAGAGACTAGGATAGAAGTGTATATTCTGGATTATTTCAGATGCAGTTGTCAGACACCAAATATAAACAAGAGTTTTGTAATAGAAAAGTCCATAATGGCTTCAGGTACGGCTGTGTTTCCTTCATTGTCAGTTAAGCTCCTCCCAACAGTAGCAAGATACCAACAACTCTGTTTATGACCAATTTGCTTAGCCATTCCAGAAGTTAAAATTATTTCCCAATACTTCTAGCAAAGATCCTAGGGTTATGTCGCATTTGGCTGCATTCGGCACTAACACCACTACCCCGCAAACACACACACACATACACACACACACACACACACACACACACAGCCAGTCACTGTCGCTGGAGTGGTAGGAATGGAATGCTTTGATCCAACAGGACAGGGCATCTGCTCACACTGGAACTTCAGAGTAAAGCAGCCCCACAAAACCTCATGAACTGAGTGGTAGAAAGGGTAGTTCCCCAAAGAAAATTATAGGTTTCTTACCAGAAGAAGGAATGAATAGATGCTGGGCAGGCAAAATCAATAGTCAACCTGTACAAGATGGGCAGGAGCCACAGATAATGGGTCACATGCAAAACAGTTAATTTGAGCAAACTCTTACCCTGGGTAGTTTGAATGCCCTAAAAGCAATTTGGCAAACATTTACTGAGTATTCGCCATGTACAAGGTGTAGCACCTTCCACATAAGTGCACAGCAAGACAGTCCTCTGCTGCCACCCCCAGTAAGACAATTACCAGACTCAACCTATTCCTCCCATCCTATATAATAAAAGGGTAATATGCAAATTGACCCTAACAACAGAATGATTGGGAATGACTGGTCACTATGACACACACTGACCACCAGGGGGCAGACGCTCCGTGCAGGAGCTGCCCCCTGGTGGTCAGCGCGCTCCCACAGGGAGAGCTCTGCTCAGCCACAAGCCAGGCTGACAGCTGCCAGTACAGTGGTGGTGGTGGGAGCCTCTCTAGCCTCCTCAGCAACGCTAAGGATGTCTGACTGCAGCTTAGGCCTGCTCCCCGCTGGCAAGTGGACATCCCCCAAGGGCTCCCAGGATGCCAGAGGGATGTCTGACTGCCATCTTAGACCCAATACTCCAGGGAGAGGACCTAAGCCAGCAGGTGATCATCCCCTGAGGGGCCCTAGACTGCGAGAGGGCACAGGCCAGGCTGAGGGACCCCCCCCCCGGGGTGCACAAATTTTTGTGCATCGGGCCTCTAGTCCTATATAATAAAAGGCTAATATGCAAATCGACCAAACATCAAAACGACGGGTCGCTATGACAAGCACTGACCACCAGGGGGCAGATGCTCAACACAGGAGCACTACTCAGCCAGAAGCCACGGCAGCACTAAGGATGTGCAACTGTCGGACGTCCCCTGAGGGCTCCTGGACTGCGAGAGGGTGCAGGCCGGGCTGAGGGACAACCCCCCCAGTGCACAAATTTCATGCACTGGGCCTTTAGTAGGAGTATAACGGGCAAACTGCTATTCATCTCTCAGAAATCAGCTCTGATGTCATCTCCCAGGAAGCCTTCCCTTGCCTACCATCCCTGTCAGAGTTAGTCACCTTCCATCCACCTCTGAACTTGATACATACTGATATTATCACACTGTACCATAATTTATTGATTCTTCTGTCTCCCCAAATAATGAGTGGCATCTCTGTATCTCTAGTGCCCAGGATATAATAGATGCTCCAAAAAGTTTATTGACCTGAGTTAAAATGAGTTCCCAGGTATGGCTTGTCCTCAGGCTTCTATGGAATATTCCTGAAACTATTTAGCTTCCCTTCTCAATAGGCATTCCTTTCAAGAGTCTTTTTGCCATTATCTCAATTCAACTGAATTAATACTTATTTTGAATGCCTATCATATGCCAGGTAGTATTAGGCTTTAAGGATTCAGAAATTAATGAGATACATTTCAATTGTAGTGCTCTAAAGAGGCCAGAACTAGCTCTCCTACCAGAATTTCTTTTTTTTTTAAATATATTTTATTGATTTTTTACAGAGAGGAAGGGAGAGGGATAGAGAGTTAGAAACATCAATGAGAGAGAAACATTGACCAGCTGCCTCCTGCACACTCCCTACTGGGGATGTGCCCACAACCAAGGTACATGCCCTTGACCAGAATCGAACCCGGGACCCTTGAGTCCGCAGGCCGATGCTCCATCCACTGAGCCAAACCGGTTAGAGCCAGAATTTCTTTTTTTAATTTCTTTATTGGTTAAGGTATTACAAATGTGTCTTCATCCCCCCATTAACCCCCTACCTCCTCCTACCCCCCCCTCCCTTTCCATAATTTCTTTAGCTGGGAAAACAAATATCTGCCCTGGTTTCTACTCTGTTTTGTGACCTGGTCATTCTCCTCCCCCCCACCCCAACCCCACCATTTCCAGGCCTTTTTCCCCCAGAAGGAAAGGCCTGACTTGTTGTAAAATCTATAACAGATGTGTATGTGTGGAATTAAACTCCACATTTCCATTTGTCTAGATTAAAAACCTTGGAGTAATCCTTGATCTTCTCTCCCACACATCTATCCATCAGTCAACAAATCCTGTTGACTTTCACTTCAAATCCAAAATCCAACCATGTCTCATCACCTCCCTCAATCTGATACCAACCATTAACACAGCGGTTCTCAACCTGTGGGTCGCGACCCCTTTGGGGGTCGAATGACCCTTTCACAGGGGTCACCTAAGACCATCGGAAAACACATATATAATTACATATTGTTTTTGTGATTAATCACTATGCTTTAATTATGTTCAATTTGTAACAATGAAAATACATCCTGCATATCAGATATTTACATTACGATTCATAACAGTAGCAAAATTACAGTTATGAAGTAGCAACAAAAATAACTTTATGGTTGGGGGTCACCACAACATGAGGAACTGTATTAAAGGGTCGCGGCATTAGGAAGGTTGAGAACCACTGCATTAACATCTCTTGCTAAGGTCATTGCCATATAGGTTCATGTCTGGTCTCCCTGCTTCCACCCTTGTGACCCTACAGTCTATTCTCACAGAGCAGGCCAGAGTGATTCTTTAAAAATGGAAGTTCAGCCCTGGCCAGGTAGCTCAGTTAGTTAGAATGTTGTCTGATACACCAAGACTGCGGGTTAGGTCTTGGTCAGGGCACATAAAAGACTCAACCAATGAATGCATAAATAATCAGAACAATAAATAGTTGTTTCTCTCTCTCCCTTCCTCTCTCTCTCTAAAAATCAATAAAAATTGAAGTTCAAACCCTCCAATTACTTCCCATCTCATTCAGAATAAAGCTAAACAATCCTTTATGTTTCATCCTTTCTCTTATCCTGATCTCGTCTATTCCGTCCAAGCCACACTGGCCTCCTTGCTGTTTCTTAAACACACCAGGCATGCATGCTTGTGCCTGAGGGCCTTTCCACTGACTTCCTCTGCCTGGAATGCCCCTTTTCTCTGGACATATGCCTGACTAATTCACTCATTTCCTTCATGTGTTTGCTCAAAAGTCACCTCAGTGAAGCCTACCCTAATTGCCTTGTATATAATTGCCACCTGCCCTCCCCTTTCTTGTTTCCTCCACAGCAATCATTCCTTTCTAACATACTACCGAATTTACTCATTTAATGTCCATCTCCCAGGACTGTAAGCTCTGAATATCAATTAAATATCTACTAAATCATAACTGCGGCCTTGGTGTATGGGACCATGCTCAAACCAACCGAGCTGCCTGGCCAGGGCTGAACTTCCATTACGTGCCAAGCACTGTGCTAAGTGATGGAGCTACCAGGTGATTAACACAGCTTACAAGTCTTATGAGGGAAGACACCATCACAAGTGTAGCTCATTTATTGAATGCTTCCTCTGCATTAAGTGCTTGCCATAATAATAATGTTAACATGTATAAAACAGACTCTGTTCTACATGCATTATCTCATGTAACCCTCACCAAGACCTATCACATGAATATTACCAGCCTCATCGGAAAGGACAAGAAACAGGATTTCAAGGCTGGGAACCGGCAGAGTCGGGGTTTGAACAGGTGGTGGCAGGGGAGTAGGGTCAGATGTGAGAAATACTTTCAGCGGTTCTCAACCTGTGGGTCGCGGCCCCTTTGGCGATCGAACGACCCTTTCACAGGGGTCGCCTAAGACCATCCTGCATATCAGATATTTACATTACGATTCATAACAGTAGCAACATTACAGTTCTGAAGTAGCAACGAAAATAATTTTATGGTTGGGTCACAACACGAGGAACTGTATTTAAAGGGCCAGAAACGCTAAGGATGTCTGACTGCAGCTTAGGCCTGCTCCCCGCTGGCAAGTGGACATCCCCCAAGGGCTCCCAGGATGCCAGAGGGATGTCTGACTGCCATCTTAGACCCAATACTCCAGGGAGAGGACCTAAGCCAGCAGGTGATCATCCCCTGAGGGGCCCTAGACTGCGAGAGGGCACAGGCCAGGCTGAGGGACCCCCCCCCGGGGTGCACAAATTTTTGTGCATCGGGCCTCTAGTCCTATATAATAAAAGGCTAATATGCAAATCGACCAAACATCAAAACGACGGGTCGCTATGACAAGCACTGACCACCAGGGGGCAGATGCTCAACACAGGAGCACTACTCAGCCAGAAGCCACGGCAGCACTAAGGATGTGCAACTGTCGGACGTCCCCTGAGGGCTCCTGGACTGCGAGAGGGTGCAGGCCGGGCTGAGGGACAACCCCCCCAGTGCACAAATTTCATGCACTGGGCCTTTAGTAGGAGTATAACGGGCAAACTGCTATTCATCTCTCAGAAATCAGCTCTGATGTCATCTCCCAGGAAGCCTTCCCTTGCCTACCATCCCTGTCTTCATAACAGTAGCAACATTACAGTTATGAAGTAGCAACGAAAATAATTTTATGGTTGGGTCACAACCTGAGGAACTGTATTTAAAGGGCCAGAAGGTTGAGAACCACTGATAGATTTTAGGATTGGCAAGACTACGTACCTACGTAAAAGATTAGCTGTGGTGCCGAGGGAAGCGGGAAATAACTCCCAGGTTTTGACTGGAGTGGACCAAAGAGCAATAAGGCCGCAGAGAAAGGTGACAGCCCAGTTTGGAAGGGGTTGAGTTTGGGGAGCCTGGGAGCCACTCAAGGATGCAGTCCATCCCCGGCAGGAACTGAGACGGGAGGCGGGTTCCGGGCCCCGCCCTCGGGCCTGAGAGATGCGGAGAGAAGGCACGCACTGAGCAGCAGGACGTGGTTCCCCTGCCTCTCGGGTTTCTTCAGCAGCAGCTGCAGGAAGGGCGTGGAGGACTGCGAGACAAAGACCCCGCAGGCCCCGCCTCTGTCCAGGCGGCCCCTTTAAGAAGCGCGCCCCCAGCCTCTAGCCCGGCCTCGTATGCAAATATAGCGGCGAGGCGGGAGCGCGCGGCCGATCCCCGGGACCGGGCTGCGGCTGTTAGTCCTCTCCCGGCCGCCGT
>NW_005370065.1:469553-495115 GCF_000412655.1 Myotis brandtii
GTGCGGGGTGGGGTCTGGTGGAGGATTGGGCTCTGGAGAGGATGGGCTAGGCGTGGGCGGGGCCCTAGGACTGGGCCCTGGGGCGGGGACGTCCTTCCGGGCTGCGGGGGGCTTTCTGCTGGAAGCGGTGGGGCGGGAAGGAGACCTAGACTAAGGGAACCCCATTCTGGAGCGGGGATTCTGGGCAAACGCAGCTTTTATGGGCTCGTGGGCGGGTTTTCTGGGCTGACAATTGTGTGTAGGCGGGACTTCTGGGCTGAGGGTGCTTGTGTGGGTGCAGAGCTTCTAAAGAGAGGAGACTCGGTATGGGCAGAGCTTTTGGGGTGAAGGTATTTGTGTGGGATTTTCTCAGCCGAGTATAGTCGTGTGTGAACAGAGCTTCTGGGCTGGGGGCTGGCTGAGGGGCAGAGTTCGAGGACAAGTGCTTTGTAGAGGCTTGTGGGAAAAGCTTCCAAACTGAGGAACTAGGGCAAAAGGTGTGTGTTGTGTAAGCTGCCGTGTTACCCTGAAGGGATATAAACAAAGCTATAACCTTGACTAGAACTGGGGTGGTGCTTATAAGCAGGATGGAGCCTGGGAGCTTGGGCTAGACTGCTAAGGCTAGAGAAATAGATGGTGGGTCCAAGTTTGGGTCCACAAACACACCATTCTCCCAAAGCCACATCCTTGGCCCTGAGCTCAGGCCCTGGGTCTTGACCATAAGACACCAGGATGCCCCTCGAGCTGGATCTCAGGCCCTGGAGGAAAAAACTTCACGACTGCCCAGAATTGTAAGCCTATAGAAACTGGGTAGTATCTGAATGGACCAGCATACACCAGAGCTAAGAGCACAGGACCCAGCCCCCAAACTGCCTGTGACACAGTATAAACTCAGTTTCTAATCTATGGAAAACCTACCCTGCAGGTTTCATCACTCATCAATATATACTTATTGGGCATTTACTTAATGCTGGGCACTGTGGTAGGCGGAGGGGATACAATGGAAGAAGATGTAAATGTAGTGACCTCACTGACCTTCCATACTAGTGGGTAAGACGGACAATAAATATGTTAGCAAATGAATAAGAAAAATTCCAAGAGTGAATTGTTGTGGAGGTGGGAACGAATTATGAAGCAGATACTTCCAAAATGGCAATCAGGGAAGGGCTCTCTGAACAGAGGATACAGCAAGTACAAGAGGTAGCAGTAAGCTTGGTTTGCTTAAGGAGAGAGAGGCCAGGAAGGCTGAAGCATGGGGGCAGGCAGAGAATGGTAGATGAGGTTGGAGAGGTAGGCAGGAGCCAGATCATAGGTCTTTGTGATTAAATGGTAAAGTGAGACAGCAGGTAAACTGGTAGGCAGGATCATTGCTGTTATCCTTGATATATGCCCTTTGGCTTGAGGATTTACCTTATTTGAGTCCCACAGGAGGAAGAAGAGGTCCCAACAGGACATCCTACTGTCGTAATCCGCTGTGTGAGCCAGGGTCCTCCGGAGGCTCTGGTGGGGGCCACGCTTCCAGTGCATCAGTCACCAGTGTCCGTTCCCGCACCAGGTAAACTGCCTTTCTGTGTCTTGCCCCTCACTGTGGGCTCACAGGGATGGTAAGGGCAAAGCTGTCCCTGACTGAGCTCTAGGATGTGATACCCCAGATGCCAGAGGGGGCTCAGAAAGCAGCAGAAAAGACCCAGAGGATGGTCATTTGTTCAGTTGCAGTGGGACATCCTATATAATAAAAGGCTATAATGCAAATCAACCGAATGGCGGAACGACTGGTCGCTATGACATGCACTGACCACCAGGGGGCTCAACGCAGGAGCTGCCCCCTGGTGGTCAGTGCGCTTCCACAGGGGGAGCACCACTCAGCCAGAAGCCCTGAGCCAGGCAGTCGGACATCCCCTGAGGGCTTCCAGACTGCGAGAGGGCACAGGCCGGGCTGAGGGACTCCTCCCTCCCACGAGTGCACGCATTTCATGCACCAGGCCTCTAGCAGTGTAATAAATCCAAAGGCCTGGATTCTAGTTACAGTTCTGCTGCCGATTTGCTGGTGGCTTGGACAAGTTATCTCCCCTCTTTGGGCCTCCTATTTTCCTTGTCTGTAAAATGGACCTAATAAATTTTTCCTTCCTGGGGGATGTTGGGAAGCCTGAACAAGATTAGGGATAGGAAAAGGCTCTGTCAACCCCTATGTCTGCCATGTAGGATCAGGACTCCATTCTTGCCATGAACTGTTTTTCTGATCCTACCCCATCATCCTGTGCCTCAGAAGCCCTTCGTGGTAGGGTTCTCAGGTCAGCTCCTGATGTTTTCCCTTCCTGTCCCCAGGAGCAGTTCTGGGACGGGCCTCTCCAGCCCCCCACTGGCCACCCAGACAGTCGTTCCCCTACAGCACTGCAAGATCCCGGAGCTGCCAGTTCAAGCCAGCATTCTATTTGAGTTGCAGCTCTTCTTCTGCCAGCTCATAGCCCTCTTCGTTCACTACATCAATATCTACAAGACAGTGTGGTGGTACCCACCTTCCCACCCGCCTTCCCACACCTCCCTGGTAGGTGTCCAGCTAGGACCAGCCGTGTATGTGTGTGTGAGTGTATGTTTGGTTTCAGTTTAGCACAGCTTCCCTAGCACCCTGTAGGCTTGGCCTCATGCTGGGCAAGGGAAGTGTAGAAAGAACAGGAAACTGGTGATTTCTGAATTCTCACCCCTATTGTGCCCAGCACCACACCAGGCATTGTAAAAGTGGAGATGAATCTGACAGATTTTGCCTAAAGGAGCACAGTCTTAAGTCCTGTGGGGGAGATGAAGCATAGACATCTGTGAGTGTTTCAAGGAGTGGAAAGGTCTCCATGCAGAACGAGAGGTTCAGGGACAGGGGCAGGGTGATTAGGGCAAGGGGGCTCACACACCACTCTCTTATCTCCAGGGACGTTCCCACTTCCCTCCTCTGGGTCCTGTTCTACTCTAGGTAATTTCCTGTCCTGACTCAGCTGGAGGCCTATGAAGGTCAGAGAGTGGGGATAGTCCCTATGGAAAGGACTGGGCAGGGGGAGGTGGATCTGAGAATAGATTGTATATAGGCAGGGGGCCCCTCGTGACCCCCAGGCCTCTGCCTCTGACAGAATTTCCACCTGATCGACTTCAACTTGCTGATGGTGACCACCATTGTACTGGGCCGCCGCTTCATTGGGTCCATCGTGAAGGAGGTGATTGGGTCCTAGAGGCTGGGGACTTTGGGACTCCCTTTCCCCCGGGGGTGCTGAGGAGATACGTGGAGCCCTTCAATCCTGAGGCGTTTCCTTGGGGCTCCCTTCGGACTTGGTTGAAGAACATTACTAACATCCCTTTGGCCGTTGGAGTTTACTGGGTGTCAAGGAGGGCTCACCTTGCCAGGTTCTGCCGCGGCTGCTGCCCCATGTTTCCCTGGGTGGGACACAGGCCGTGCTGGGAGGGATTTGGGCACAGCCTCTGTGGCCTTCATCCAAGGCCCCATCCCGTCCTATCTCACCCTGACCCAGGCTTCTCAGAGGGGGAAGGTCTCCCTCTTTCGCTCCATCCTGCTGTTCCTCACCCGTTTCACCGTTCTCACGGCAACAGGCTGGAGTCTGTGCCGCTCCCTCATCCACCTCTTCAGGACCTACTCCTTCCTGAACCTCCTGTTCCTCTGCTATCCGTGAGTACCCCTCATTCACCCCTCACTGCCTGACACCTGGTTCTTGACCTTTGTCCTGAGTGTAGCTGGGTCAGCAGGCCCCCACACCTGGAAGACTCCCAGGCCAGGCAGCAACAATGTTCTCTCACATTGTCAGACAATATCCCCCTGAGACCAGAGTGATTAGCCTTCTTTCACAGGAGCAGAAACTGAGATGGCATAATTTACCCAAGGTGCCACCAAGGGGGAGTCAGAATAGGACTCCAATCTGAGTGTATATCCCAAAGGAAGGTTCCTGAGGGAAGTGCATGTACTTTGTCTCCTTCTCTCTTCCTTTCCTTTCTCTCTGGTTCTCTGTCTGTCTCTGTCTCTGTACATATCAGTGCTTATGGAAGCTCTTGGTGCCTCCCATAGGTCTGTGTGCATGCAAGCACCTGTGTGTGTCTATGCATGAAGCATGTGTGTGTGTGTGTGTGTCTGCACATGCATGTGTATATGTCTGTCTTTGTCTGTTTTGGTCACTCTCTCCCTCCATCTTGCCAGAACCCAAATTGTCGAAGATGGAGAGATAGTGTCTGAGAGGAGCCCAGGACTGCCCCTTCTGGCCTAGGATTGGGGAGGGCTTTGGCAAGGTGTCTACTCTGGCTGTTCATGGGGCAGGCTCCTGGCTGCCTAGGCATTAACAGTTATTTCCCAACCCCTGAGCTTTCTGGTTCATGAGCTTCTCCAGGTTGGACCAGCCCTGTTCCCTGGGAAGCTTCATAGCTGGACACTTCTCCCTCTCTACCCTGGTTAACCAAAAGGGCACTGTCATGGGAGGAGCCCCATCACTATTGCTTCAGTTCTATCTAGTTTATAATTAGAAGAGTGACACATGTCATATACAAACATTAAACTTTATAGGAGCTTTTAACATAGAAAATGAAAGTCCACATAATCTCAGTCCCCCAGAAAACCATTATTTACTGCAAGCATGTCAAACTCGAGTTTGACATGCTTGCATATCCTTCCTTTTTGTGTGCTAGAACACATACATTTTTGTTTGTTTTTGTTGTTGTGTTTTTTGTTTGTTGGTTGGTTGGTTTTTATTTACACACATACTTTTTTAAAAACAAAAATGGGATTGTACTATGCATGATGTTGTAAAATTGATTACATTTTCCACATAATCATATAACTTGGATATTTTTTCATGGCAATACATATGGTCTACCTCACTTTTTTTAATGGCCTGATAGCATTCTATTGTATAGATTTTTCACAATTTGTTTTGTCTTCTATTAGTAGATTTTTTTAGTTATTCCTAGTTTCTCCCTACTTAATGAGGTAGGGAACATTCTTTTGCATACATCTTTGCACACTTGTTCAGTGTTTTTGTAAAACAGATTTGCAGAAGTAGAATTACTGATAAAAAGTTATGTCCATGTTTTTAAAAATTGTCTTGAGAGAAAAAAAACAACAACATTGATGTGAAAGGGAAACATTGATAGGTTGCTTCACCTGGACCCGGAACCAAACCCACAACCTGGGCTTTGCCCTGACTGGGAATTGAACCAGGGACCCTTCAGTGTAAGGGACGATGCTCAACCAATTGAGCCACACCAGCTTTGATAGCTATTAGCAATTGACCCTCCAAAATGGTTGTATTGATTTAAATTTTCAACGATTGCCTAAATTTGACCCTTTCTAGTTATTCTCCAGTGAGTCCATTCTCCTTGGATACAGACATCATCCAATGTTTATATCTTGCATTATTTTTTATTTTCTTGCAAACAATAAAAAAATCCGCATAAAAAAATCAAGTCCAGTATGCTAAAACCTTATAATGAAAAATAGCCTCCAACTCCACCCCCCAGAGTAGTCCAGTCCCACTTCTCAAAAACAATCCCTGTCACTGTTTCTGGTGTTAAATGTTTTTCAGGTCACCTCCATAATTCTAGTATCTTTATACCTTTATTTACTCTTTTTAAAAATGTATTGATCTTATAGTTGGGATAATAGGTTTACATAGTTCAAATTCAGCAGGTTTAAATACTGCACACTGACTGCGGCACATACCAGAGCTGTGGGTTTGATCCCCAGCAGGGGTCGTGCAGAAGGCAGCCAATGGATGTTTTTCTCTCTGTTTCTCTAAAATTAATAAAAACAAAAATTCAACAGATATGAAAGAATATGAATGAAAAAGTCTTCTCTTGACTCCCTTTTCCCAGCTACACAGTTTTCCTCCCCAGAGGTAGCCACCAATATTTCTGGTTTCTTGTATATCCTGGAAATAAATATCCTTTGCATATACATGCATACCACACACTCATATGTGCACATGCATACAGGTGCACATGCAATAACAAAATACTTAGTTCACCCTTCCATCCCTACTGTTTCCAGTGTTTGATAAGTTATTATTTTTAGTTTCCTATTGGTTATCATTTTCAGTAATATGAGAATGCCTGTCTTTTTTATTCCATCAATAGTAGTCAGTGTCTTAATTCCTTTTATGTAAAAGAAGAATATTAGGAACCCTGCCATTCCATTTTTTCACCCTCTTCCTCCTCTCACTTCCTGGCAACTATACTCTTATACTGTCAAGCTTGACATTCACACTCTTGTATATAAACACATTAAAGTCTTTCATTCTTTGTCTAAGTCCAATTCTAAAAATTAATAAGTAGACTTGATGTTATAAATATGAAAACATCATTTAGTGTAGGGCCAAGTAGTATTCATAGATGACATTCCTTCTCTATAGTTAACTGAATTATAATCTTGAGCCTCTTAAAAAAAGAATGTTCTAGTGTCTAGGTCAAATGGTTTCTCTTCTCTTACATTCCATCAAATGCTTAAAATCATTATCATAGTTTAGTTTGCTTCATATTTAGATTGTAACTTTCTTATACAGCTTTTTTTTTCATCTTGGAGTTTCTAATTGCCTTTTTTTTTTCTTGTTGACAAAAGAATGATGGGCCTTCAACATATCCTCAAGTTTATCCAGCCTCTCAATCATGCTACCTGTTGCCTGGAGTTCATTTTCCCCCCAAAAGACATCCCTCCTGGAGCTCTCCATCCTCCTGCTCCAGTCTGGAGTGGTTGCTCTTTAGGCCTGATGTACAGCTCTCAGCCTGGGACTTCCCTACGCTGCCCTCCTGGGTTGGATCCACTGTTTCCTGGATCCCATGTCTTCCTCTTTCTTGGTTTTTCTCCCTTATTTTGCTGGAATGCATAATCAGGTAATTTTCTTAACAATGGGTACATGGGAGTTAAACGTACATTCTGAGTCTTTGCATGTCTAAAATTGTCTTTATTCTGCCCTCATACTTAATTGATGATTCAGCTAAATGTAGATTTCTAAATTCATATTCTCAGAATTTTGAAGATATTGGTCCATTGTCTCTGGTATCCCATGTTTCTAAAGAGAAGACTAATACCAGTTTGATTCCAATTATTTGTACATGACTTGTTTTTTTTCTTTCTGAAGGCTTTTAGGGATATTCTGTTTAACTTTTGATTATTTGAAATTTCACCAGGGTGTGTCTGGTGTGGAACTTTTCTCACTCATCTTATCAGTACTCTAGGATTTTTTTTACCATGAGATTTTGGTATTCAGCTCAGGGAAATTTTCTTCTATTATTTCTTTGATAATATCTTTCCTTTCATGTTTTCTTTTTTATATATATTTTATTGATTTTTTTTACAGAGAGGAAGGGAGAGGGCTAGAGAGTTAGAAACACTGATGAGAGAGAGAGACATCGATTAGCTGCCTCCCGCACACCCCCCACTGGGCATGTGCCCGCAACCAAGGTACATGCCCTTGACCGGAATCGAACCTGGGACCCTTCGGTCCACAGGCTGATGCTCTATCCACTGAGCCAAACCAGTCAGGGCTCCTTTCATGTTTTCTATTCTCTCTGGGACTTCAGTTCATCACATGGCAGACCTCATAGGTTGGTTATCTGTTCCCCTTATATTTTCTCATCTCTCTCCCTTTCTTCTCTCCCTTCCTTCAGTCTTTCTTTCTGGGTATCTCTCTCTTTTCACTTTGCCTTAGGGAGATTCCCTCAACTATATCGTCCAGCTTTTTTATTGAGAATTTTTTCAGCAATCAAATTTTTAATATCTAAGACCTCTTTCTTATTTTGATTATTCTTTTTCATGGCATTTCTGTTCTTGTTTTTAAAATCTCTTATGTTCCCTCAATTTTGTCTTTCCTCCTGGGTCAATTTTTCTATTAAATGCTGCTAGTTTTCTAAATATAGTTGGTTTCTTTGGTTGTCTATTTCTATTTAAGAACAAACAGCCTGGTAGCTTGGAGTGCATTTTCTCTCCCTCTGCCATTGTATATGAGAATAGGAGATTTGACTGGAAGTTCTGAGTACATGGGCAGGGCAAACTTTGCTTTAGGATGATTGAGTAAGGTACTCGTTGTCAGGCTGTGGCCCCCTTTGGCCAGAAAAAGGGGGCTAGGTGTTACTCTAGGATGCCTAGAATGGGGACCTCAGTTCTCAAACACTTTGTTCAATTTCTTTACAGAAAAATCCTTCAGTGTGCATTGTGTGAGGTGTGTAAGAGATTAAGGGACTGATTCTTATTCATAAATACAGATCTTTGTTTAATCCCATTTGTTCAGCCCTGGCTCTCACTTCTGCCCTCTACATCTGTGCTCACATCAAGCCAGAGCCTTTCTTGGATCACTCTAGGCAGAGAAGCTCCTACCCTCAGTCCAGCCCTCTCATGGCATATCCTAGACCTAGACCTATGTCATCCAGTTTAGTAGTTTCTAGCCACCTGTTGTTATTGAACATTTGAAATAGGCTAATTTGAATTGAGATGTGCTATAAGTGTAAAATATACACCGGATTCTGAAGATTTAGTACAAAAAAAGAAAGTAAGTAAAACATATTCATAATAATGATTATATGTTGCAATGATAATATTTTTGCATATATTGAGTTAACTAAAATAGAGTATTAAAATTAAGTTTATCTATTTTTTAATGTGGCTATTAGAAATTTTTAATCTTTATTGTTGAAAGTATTACAGATGTCCCCATTTTGCCCCCATTGACCTCTTCTAGCCTGCCCCCTACAGAAATTTAAATAACATGTGTGCCTCTCATATTCCTATTAGACAATTCTGCTCTAGACAATGGCTTCCTTCCTCATCTGTCAACATGTTTCCGTCCGCTTTCTAAATTTGTCAGAATCACTTGTGTACTCCTCCCATTTGTTTTGCTGATACGGATTTACTTCCTACTGTCATGTCTTAGGTGGAAAGGATGGGAGGGAATCTGCCATCTTGCATGTGAAACTGCTTCTAACTTGTGACCTGTCAGAGCAGTCACTTGCTGTCACCACGTAAATTAGTTGATCTGTCGTTCTTCTTAGAGGCAACATCAGAGAGATTTTAAGTACTTGCCCTTAAGTTTGACTCTGAGTCCCTTGTATATTCATGTAAGTGCCCACCCCCTTATTCCCACAGGGATCCTGAAGAGTGTTTTGGGAATTCCATTTCAGTCTTCTTTCCTGTCTGATAGAGTCACTGGCCTATTTCTTTTTCTAACAAAATTATATTGATATATTCTGAGACAGGCACCATGCTGGGGGTTGTTGCAAAAATTAAGAGAGCACTTACGAAAACACTAGCATAATGCCTGGTTGAACATAGGGAATCAATATAAGCTATGTAACTTAAGGCAAGTTAAGGATACTGAGGCTCATAGAGATTAAGTAACTTGCCCTAAATAATAGCATTAGTAAGTGGCAGAGCTGGGATTTTAAAACTGGCCTATTTGACCCCAGAGGTTATTTTCTCAACCAAATTCTCTAAGTTGTTTTACTTAACCTTACCCCAGGAAGAATGGTAGCATCCCCACTTCATTTTATCTATCTATCTATCTATCTATCTATCTATCTATATCTATATCTATCTCTCTCTCTCTATATATATATATATATAAATACACACAGAGACCCCTTGGGAGATAATATATATATTATATAGATATATATATATAAAAGCCTAAATGACCGAATGACCGGTCGCTATGATGTGCACTGACCACCAGGGGACAGGTGTGCTCCCACAGCGGGAGTGCTGCTCAGCTGACCGACCTGGTCCGGGCAGCCTACCAGCCCAGTGGCAGCCACTCACTCCCTCAGTAGTCCTGCAGATCCAATATCCAGAGAATGGGCCAGGCTCTGAACGACCACCGGCCTCCTGGAAGTCGGCTTGGGGCACCGTGGCCACTTCCCCTCTTCAGATGCTCCGCTAGGAAGAAACGATATAAAAGTGGCCACCAGGTGGCTCCTGACAACCAGTGCAAATGTCAGTGGGATGGATCTGGATCCCTGGCTGCAAGGGCATCCCACCACCCGCCCGGGAGGGCCAATCGCATCCCGTCCCCCTGCCCCCCGCACCAACATCCCTCAGGATGGGCGCCAGATGCAGGGCTCACAGCTGGCAAGTGCAGCTGCGGTGGCGGAGCTTCTCCCAACTAGGAGTGACTGGACACAAACCCACAGCAGGTGCAGGGGGACTGGGATGAGTGGGAGCAGCAGGGAGCATTGGACTGCCAGTTTTGGCCCAATCCCTGCAGGCCATGCCGAAGGAGCCCACCCGTGCACGAATTCATGCACCAGGCCTCTAGTTTTTATTTTTTTTAAAATATTTTTTATTGATTTTCCACAGAGAGGAAGGGAGAGGGACAGAGAGCTAGAAACATCGATGAGAGAGAAACATCGATTAGCTGCCTCCTGCACACCTCCCACTGAGGATGTGCCCGAAACCCTGGTACATGCCCCTGACTGGAATCGAACCTGGGACCCTTCAGTCCGCAGGCCGACGCTCTATCCACTGAGCCAAACCGGTTTCGGCTAGTTTTTAAATATAATAAATACTCATAGTATTTATTGATCTCAAAGAGAGGGAGGTAGAGAGAGAGAGAGACATCAATGATGAGAATCTTTGATCAGCTGCCTCCTGCATGCCCCCTACTGGGGATCAAGCCTGAAACCCAGGCATGTGCCCTGACTGGTAATGGAACCGTGACCTCCTGTTTCATGGGTCAACACCCACTGAGTCACACCGACTGAGCAGCATCCCCATTTTATAGAACAGAAAGCAAAAACCCAAAGAAGCACATTGCCCAAGGACACTCATTTCCCTTGGAACCTCAGAAAACAGGAAGTTACTGTTGATAAGAAAATGTAGCATTCTCATTGACCCTGACTTCTGGGGCAGCCCAGGAACCCTTCTGGGTCTGGGTCTGAGGACCTGGGGAAATTGAGAGGGCCCAAGCTAAAAAAAGAAATGCTTGTAAAGAGCACCTACATGATGTTCCATGTACTGTGCTAGGCATTTACCCACTTTTTATAACTATATACCCTTCTTGGCTATGGGTTCGTCTAGTTTTCTCCTCAAGTGATAGGAGCCAGACACTCAAAACACCCCTTGACTAATTAGCTCCAGCCGTAACCTAAGAGCACTGCTCAGGGGAAGAGATTTGTACTTTTCAAGGGCCCATTTCAGTGCATGGCACATAATAGACACACAAATATTGTTCCTGAGCTGCCCTAAGAGCTGTCTAACATATGTACTCAGCAACTTATACCTCCGTGCCATGTACATTTAAAATGGATTACTCATGGTATTTATTGAGTATCTCTCCTGATCTTTGGTATCAGACTATTCTGGGATAAATCCCAGCTCTGTTACTTCCTTACTAATCGTGAACCTTGGGGAATCCACGGTACCTCTCTGAGCCACAGCTTCTTCATCTGAAAGGGCACAAAACAACGGGACCTAATGCACAGTGTTCTTAGGAGGAAAAGGGAAGCGAATTCGCGTAAAGGACTTAAGACAGTGTCTGGAGCAGAGGTGGTGCCCAGTTACTGTGGGCTGTTAGGAATGCTGTTAGTTGTCAATAGACTGTGAAGGCAGGGAGGGACTCATCTCTCGCTTCCCGCTATATCCCTGATGCTCCGCACACACTCAATGTGTTGAACGACTGATCATTGGATGGGAGGATGGATGGCTAGAAGGACGAGTGAATTCTCCCTTCAGAATAGCCAAGAGAGCTAAGGCCCAGGGAGGAAAGAAGGGCTCTCAGTGGCTGAGGGTTGGGATCCTGGCCCATGGGCAGGCCTGCCCTCACCAACTGTCTTCCCCCGCAGGTTTGGGATGTACATTCCGTTCCTGCAGCTGAACTGTGACATCCGCAAGACAAATCTCTTCAGCCACATGGCTTCCATGGGTCCCCGGGAGGCTGTCAGTGGCCTGGCACGGAGCCGGGACTACCTGCTGACTCTGCGGGAGACGTGGAAACAGCACACGCGGCAGCTGTACGGCCCAGACTCCATGCCCACCCATGCCTGCTGCCTGTCACCCAGCCTCATCCGCAGCGAGGTGGAGTTCCTCAAGATGGACTTCAACTGGCGCATGAAGGAAGTGCTGGTCAGCTCCATGCTGAGTGCCTACTATGTGGCCTTTGTGCCTGTCTGGTTCGTGAAGGTGTGTAGCTCAACCCAGGGAGGTAAAGGGCCTGCCCCCCAGGAGACCTCCTGCTTGCCTAAATAACTACTATTTTTTTTAATGAGATTCTGTATGTTCTCTCAAGGGCTAGAGTGACTGCTGCCTCTATTTTTAGAGTGGAAAGAACAAGGCTCATTGAAAGGAAGTGGTCTGCACAGGGTCACCCAGCCAGTGAGGAGGACATGCATTGTTGTTCATAATACTTGATAACAAAGAGCAGTGACTTGTATTTTAATTTGGCTGTTTTGGTACAGGCATGTCACAGTGTCCTGCTTTATCATTAAATAGGAAAGCAGGATTCATCCAGATCTGAGTGACAGCAAAAGCCTGTGCTCTCTCTCTAGCTTGTGTGGCCTTCTGGGAAAGTATTTTCCCAGCTGACTGTAGGCTGGAAACATGTATCCAAGGATGGACCCTACTGAATAATTTGAGGTCGAGGTTTTAAAGTTTGTTGAGCACCTACAATGTGAGAGCTTTCATGGGTATTATAGTCCTCCAAATGCCTCTCAGAGGTAGTTGGTGGTTACTCTTATCTTCATTTAACAGATGAGGAAACTGGAGCATAGAGCAGTGAAATGACTTGCCCAAGGTCACACAGTTAATAAGCAGCAGAGCCAAGATTTGAACTCATGTCAGTTGGACTCCAGAGTCTGTGCCTGAACTTGGGAGCCAGTGTTCTGGCTCAGAGTGGTGGGCAGTGGGAGCAGTTTTTCTTTGTAAAAGACTAAGCAGTGGGCACAGGGTCTAAGCCAGTGATGGCGAACCTATGACACGCGTGTCAGAGGTGACACGTGAACTCATTTTTTTGGTTGATTTTTCTTTGTTAAATGGCATTTAAATATATAAAATAAATATCAAAAATATAAATCTTTGTTTTACTATGGTTGCAAATATCAAAAAATTTCTGTATGTGACACGGCACCAGAGTTAAGTTAGGGTTTTTCAAAATGCTGGCACGCCGAGCTCAAAAGGTTCGCCATCACTGTCTAAGCCCATGATTAAGCCTTCTTTGTTAGGTGTTAGATCCTTGGTTTCACGTCACCCTGAGTTCTCTCCAGGTTTGATCTTCAAGGTACATAGACTCAGGGAAGGGGGAAGGAGTGAGGACGTTATGGGCATCCCAGGCCTTTCCCACCTCTTCCTGCCCCCAGAACACTCATTACTATGACAAGCGCTGGTCCTGCGAGCTCTTCCTTCTGGTGTCCATCAGCACCTCAGTGATCCTCATGCAGCACCTGCTGCCTGCCAGCTACTGCGACCTACTGCACAAGGCCGCTGCCCACCTTGGCTGCTGGCAGAAAGTGGACCCAGCGCTGTGCTCCAACGTGCTGCAGCACCCGTGAGTTGCCCTACCCTTCTCTGCCCAACCCTAACCCTCCTGGTCAGTGTCTGGAGTCACTCACCTCTTTGCTCATCAACGCATTCATTCAGTCAGCAAAAGGTTATTGAGCATGTCTTGTTTGCTAGACCTTGTGGCCAGAATAGGGTATGGCAGGGCCCAGGACGGACATGTTCCCTGTCCCTAGGTAACTTGTAGTGTACTAGAGATGGGAGGGGGCAGGCAGTAAATTCATAGACTCATAGACTTTCGCATTCACTGACTACTGTTTATTCACCCATTGACTGATTTGCTCATGCATTCATTCCTCGCTTCACTCCCTCTATCAACTGCTTACTCATCCATTCAGTCATTAGGTCACCTACTCTTCCAGCAGACATTTATTTCTACCTAATCCATACCAGGCTTGGTGCTATATATTGGACAAAGAAGCTTGGCTTTGACCTATAGGCAAAGGAGAGCTATGAAGGATTTTGAGTAGTGGAGGGACCAGTTCCAAGGCGTATCTTAGAGACGTCAAACTGATAACAAGATATGGTGTTATGGTGTTGGTGCTGATGGTGAATCTTGGACAGGGAAGAAAAAAAACAGGGAGGAAATTACTGAACAAGATCTTTATGAGACTGACGCGCTGCCCACTGCGCCAAGAGGGCCGCCACTGAACAAGATCTTTAAGGAGTTCAGTCTGGTGGGGGTGATAGCTGTGTACAAAAATAGGATGAGTGGTGTGAAAGAGGCCCAGCTCTAGGATATTATTGCACCCAGAACAGAGGCAGAAGTTACCCTGCTTGGGAACCCTGAGGTGCTAGGCTGTCTTCCCCCAGCCTGGCTCATTCTTCATGGTGCCTAGCATTTCACCACAGCGCGTTTCACCCAGGTTATATGGGTTTTCCTGCCTGTATTGCCCCGATAGACTGAAAGCTTCTCAACACGGAGGCCACTTCTGTATCACATCTGAGTCATGGGCCAAGCACAAGGCCTGGCAGAGAAGAGGCCACTAGGACAGGTTTGTAGCGGTAGGCCCACCTAGAAGCAGAGATGCAAAGGGAGGCCACAGAGACCAAGCCTCCTGGTGTTGGCCCTCTGTGCCAGTCAGGGCCTTTCTCAGCCTCTGTCCAGGTGGTCCAGGAAAGGGGATGGGCATTGCCAAATGGGCCAAAAGGGGGCTCTGAAGGGAGGGAGGAGTAGAAAGATAGAACATAGCAGAATATGAGGCTAAACCTGTCCGTAGCTCACCACAATCTGCAGATAACATTCAGGATCTTTCACACGGCTTCCCAGCTGATGAGCTGGGTCCTGCCAGCCTTTTCTACCTTATCTCTTACCATGCCCCAACTCATACTCTGCTCTAGCCAGACCAAACCTCTTCGAATCCTTAAACTCTGTATGCATTTTTATATCTAGGTTTTTGCACATGCTGCATGTTTTGCCTGCCACATCCTTCCCGACTTTCTTTTCCTGATTAATTCCTAGCCATTCTTTAGCACTTGAATTCCTCCAGAAACACTTTCCTGTCCATCCAAGTGCTCCCCTATGCTCCTACAATCCCATAATACCATGATCATTGCACCTAGCACTTTCTGCTCTGTTTGCTTAGTGACTTGCCTGTCACTCCAGGACTAAAGCTCCTGGAGATCAGGGTCCTTACCTATCAGGCTCTCAGCCATCTCCTCATTCCTAGTTGAGCACCTGGCTTATAATAGGTCCACAGTAAATTTTTTGTGTATAGTCCTTTTTTTTAAATTTAAACATATTTTTATTGACTTGAGAGAAGAAGGAAGAGGGAGACAGAGATAGAAACATCAATGATGAGAGAGAATCATTAATTAGCTGCTTCCTGCACGCCCCACACTGGAGACCGAGCCTGCAACCCGGACTTGTGCCCCAACCAGAAACGAACTGTGACCTCCTGGTTCATAGGTTGTCATTCAACCACTGAGCCATGCTGGCTGGGCAGTTTTTTTTTTTTTTTTTAATATATTTTTATTGATTTCAGAGAGGAAGGAAGAGTGAGAGAGAGATAGAAACATCAATGATGAGAGAAGCAGGAAGGTGATGTAATAACAAGAGAGCTATTTTTAGGTATTTACCAAATCGAAAGGAAGACAATGCACACTTGCAGAACAAGGACAGCCATGCCAGCATCAGTCGGCTGCCTTTTGCACACGCCCTACTCGGGATCGAGCCTGCAACCCTGGCATGTGCCCTGACCAGGAGTTGAACCATGATCTCCTGGTTCATATGTCAATGCTCAACCTCTGAGCAGGGCTATCCTCTTTTTTTTTTTTTTTAAGGAAAAATTTATATACAATTAAATGTACAAATCTCTAAGATTTTTAAAATTGATTTTTTGAGAGAAAGGGGGAGGGAGGAAGGGAGGGAGGGAGGGAGGGAGAGAAACATCTACATGAGTGCAAAACATCAATCAGCTGCCTCCTGCATGCCTCCCACCAGGGATTGAGTCCCCAACCTGGGCAAGTGCTCTGACCGGGAATCAAACCAGCAGCCAACCTTTCAGTACACGGGATGGTGCCCAACCATCTGAGCCACACCAGCCAGAGCTGAAAAGTATAAATCTTAAAATGTATAATTTTTTGAGTTTTGATAATGGCATGTACACCCATGTAATCTAGCCTCCATCAAGCTACAGAACATTTCCAGCCCCTCAGAAAATTTCCTCATGATCCTTCCCAATGACCACCCCAACTATCTTTTCACTTTCTTTCACCAGAGGTTAGTTTTCTGTTCTGCAACTTCATATAAATGAAATCTTGAGTCCAGATTCTTTAATTCAGCATATTGTCCGTGAGATTCATTCGCATTATCACATGTAACACAATAACTTTTTTAAATGAATGAATCAGCAAGGCAGGGGCATGAGATTGAGCTTCTTGCAGACAGTGATTCTCAGTCCTCTGGCCCGGCACCCTTGGAGTTCCTGAGAGATTTCACAGAACGTCGGAAGGAAGCGCACTGGTTCCACCACCTCGTTCACATGGTCACTGGGGCCTCTGTGTGCCAGCCCTTGTGGCGTGCTGCGAGGACAGAGGTGCATTGGACACCATCCCTTCCCTTAAGGTCTCCCAACCTTTGAGACATACAGAGAAATAAGTAAGTGGCAAAACATTGGGGAAAGTAGATCAGTAGGAGGGGTTTGGGGGGTGTTAAGGTTGCTGAATTCTATGAGGAGTTGGAGGAAGGCTTTCTGGAGGAGTCTGGGTTTTAAGATGACAAAGAGCCTTGGCTGGTGTGGTTCAGTTGGTTGTAGCACCGTCCTATACACCAGAAGGTGGCAGGTTTCATTCCGGTCAGGGCACGCGCCCAGGTTGCAGGTTCGATCCCCAGTTGGGGCACGTGTGGGAGGCAACTAATCAATGTTTCTCCCTCCCTCCCTCCTTCTCTTCCTCCCTCCCTTCCTCTCTCCCTCCCACTCCCCCTCCCTTTTTCTCTCTGAGATCAATTTTTTTAAAAAGATGACAAAGAGCTTGCCAGAAGGATAAGGCATCAGGAAGGGCAGTCCAATTGGAGGGGGCAACTTGTACAGAGACATGAAGCAGTAAGGTATGCTGGAGGAACTAGAAACTGAGCTACATGGTGGCAGTCATGGAAGGCCATGCAGGGCCTCAGAGGACTTGACCCAAGAGCACTGGACAGCCTTCAGAGGGTTTTGAGCAGAAAACAGTCAGGCTCAGTTTGGTATTTTACA
Organism: Myotis brandtii; assembly: GCF_000412655.1. Classification (NCBI taxonomy): domain Eukaryota; kingdom Metazoa; phylum Chordata; class Mammalia; order Chiroptera; family Vespertilionidae; genus Myotis; species Myotis brandtii. The sequence continues at coordinate 486,747 of NW_005370065.1, forward strand.
AAGACCACTTAGGCAACTTGTGATGGACCAATTGGAGGCTACAGGTAAGACCAGGTGAAGAAGATTCACCTAGAGAGGGAAAAAGATTTTCCTGACACTCCCTCGGGCGTTAACGTTAGCCCTAGACCTTGCGACTGCCAGCACAGTGAATTTCTCATGGTTCTTACCCCATTTTACAGAGGAGACAACTGACACCCAGAAAGGGAAAGTCACTGCTGAGTCATAGAAATGAGAGTAGAGCCCTGGTGGTTTCTCCTCATGCCCAGTCTTCTGGTCACCCCTGTTGTGGGTGAGCTGGGCATAAAGCGCACTGTTGGGCTCTGCCTCCAGGTGGACTGAAGAATGCATGTGGCCGCAGGGCGTGCTGGTGAAGCACAGCAAGAACGTCTACAAAGCAGTGGGTCACTACAATGTGGCCGTCCCCTCCGACGTCTCCCACTTCCGGTTCCACGTGAGTCTCCTCCCCGGGAAGGAGGGTGGGGCCTGAGCTACAGGGCAGGGGGGCCAGAGGGGCAGGAAGGTGATATCATAACAAGAGAGTTATTTTTAGGTATTTCCCAAATCCAAAGGCAGACAATTACACATGCAGAACAAGGACAGCCATGTCAACCACTTCATAACTGCATCTTGCCTGGTAGCAGATCATTGAAATACTGGGTGGAGGTGGGAAAGATGATACAATATAAGGAAAGGTTCCTAGTGATAAAAATAATAACTATCATCATTCCTATTGTGTGCCAGGCAAGCACTTCCCATGCACTCTTCCACCAGTCTTTCCCAGAACTTTGTGTGTACGGGAGAAATGCCAGGGCTCTCCCCATTTTTAGATACTAAAACCAGCTTAGAGAGTTGAAGTTGTTCAAGGGTGCCTTCCTAGGAAATTTGAAAACTGGAGGTAGTGACACTATGGAAAAGGGCTGCTCAAAATCATCTAGGCTAGTGGTCTGCATTTTATTTATTTATTTTGCTATCAAAATCCTTTGTCCAATACAGTCATAGACTAAAGTCCAATGTATAGGACCTCATGGCACTGCTCTATTTGCCAGGGTTGGGACTCCTTTCACTCCCGCTCACCGCTGCTATAGTCCCTAAAATAACCTCCTCGGAACCTGGTGCTCTAAGGAACACAGTCTGAGAAATCATAGATCTGGGTAATCTCTTCATTTCACTGTAGAGAAACCTGAGGCCCAGACAGGGAGGGGACTTGCCCGAGGCCCCAGAAGCCTCTCATTGGCAGAGCTGAACCTGGCATGCTGGTCTCTTGGACTCCCATTTCCTACTACTTCTCCTATCCTGTGAGCAGCTCTTGAGGTTTAGGTACGGTGCCTCTTGCAGAATATGGATCCCTAGACATTGATCACTCTTTTGAATTGATCAGAAATTTTTTGCTACACTCTACCTTGCCTGGTAAACACCAAGTAAGAGTGAGGAGTCACCATGTCCCCTGGAAGCTTCTGGCCTAGCTGGCAAGTGCTATACATGAAGTAATTGGTGACTCAGGCTGTGGAGTCTGTAACTCTGCCTATATAATAAAAGCCTAATATGGTAAGTATCCGGTCATCTGGTCGGCCATTCAACCAACCAAAGCGTAATATGCTAATGATATGCTAAGGCCACTCAACCACTTGCTATGACATGCACTGACCACCAGGGGGCAGACATTCCAACTGGTAGGTTAGCTTGCTGCTGGGGTCCAGCTGATTGGGACTGAGCAAGACAGGCCGGACACGCCTTGAAGCTCTCCCACAGTCCCTCGCTGGCTGGCCAACCTCCCGCATCCCTCCCTGGACCTGATCGTGCACCAGTGGGGTCCTTCGGCCTGGCCTGCACCCTCTTGCAATCTGGGACACCTCGGGGGATGTCAGAGAGCCGGTTTCATCCCAATCCTGCAGTCCAGGCCGAGGGACCCCGCTAGAGCACAAATTCGTGCACCGGGCCTCTAATATATCATAAGATTCTAATTGGTTCAGGTCTTACAGTACCCAGGAAGATCACATATAAAATCTGGTCTGATTTTAGACCAGAAAAAAGTTTGAGAGAGCAAGCAAGACCTCTCAAGAAAAGCTTCCTGGAGGAAGTAGAAGTTGAATAGGATCTTAAACAACATTATGTGGGGAGCAGTAGCCTTGACAGAAGGAACACCACAAGCAAAGGCAGAGAGGCAGCAAAGTCAGTGCCCAACCCTCTGAAGTTTCCCTTCCCAGCCCACTGCATGGGGCCCCAAGAGCTCGTTCCCTTCACTGGCCCACCCAGCCCCCCAAGAGGCAGGTTTCCGGAGAGTTCTTTCCAGTCCATCCTCCTCTTTCCTGGGCAGTTCTTTTTCAGCAAACCTCTGCGGATCCTCAACATCCTCCTGCTGCTGGAGGGTGCTGTCATTGTCTACCAGCTGTACTCCTTAATGTCTTCTGAAAAGTGGCACCAGACCATCTCACTGGCGCTCATCCTCTTCAGCAACTACTACGCCTTCTTCAAGCTGCTGCGGGACCGCCTGGTACTGGGCAAGGCCTACTCATACTCGGCCAACCCCCAGAGGGACCTGGACCACCGGTTCTCCTGAGCCCAGGGCAACCCCAGGGACAGCACCCAGGCTTCAGCCAGGGGATCCCTGGGAAGGGGCTGTTGGGGAGGGAGGGGGGCGGCAAAAAAACCCAAAAACTGACAAAAAAAATCCACCAGAGCTTTGTATTTTTGTTACATACTGTTTTTTTCTTTGATAATTGATATGATTATGAGGAAAAAAAGTCCTATTTTTATACTCCTAATAAGCTCGTGTCCTGAGTTTCTTTCCCTTCTTGCCTGTCAGGCAGAGTGCAGTGGTGTGTGATTCTGGGCCAGGAAACCCCACGTGTGTCTTCTGGGGCCTGTGGGCTCTGCCTTCTCCAGTGGAGGGGAGACGAGGCACGAGAGGTCACGGTAACAATGAAAACTGCTGCTAGCTGAATGCTCACTGTGTACCAGGTGCTGCTTTATGTGTATTACAGGCCTTGTCTTAATCCAACCTTTATGACAACCTTAGGAGGTGGGTGCTGTCACTCTCGTCTATAGATGAAGAATGAGCTCAGAGAGCTATAGTGACTTGCCCGAGGTAACACAGCTAGGATAGAGCTGGGCCAAAAAAAAAACCCCTCCAAAATATGACACTACTACCCTAGCAGAATGTGAGGTCCTGGTTCAGCGTGCAGTCATAGTGCCCTGTTCTATGCCAGGTGTTGTGGGAGATAGTGAAGATACCAAGACACAGAAACAAGTCGTACTACACTGGGATGGTTATAACAGTTACAAGGTACACAGTAGCACAGAGGGAAGAATGTGTAATGTTCTCTGGACTTCTTGGAGGAGTGGATAGCCTGAGTTGCATCAGCTACTTCCTAGGTGGACAAGAGGGCAAAGGCACTTCAAGCGGAGAAAAGGGCATGTGCAATAGCACAGATTTGGAACATCTGGTGTATTTGGGGAGGGTAAGCAGGATGTGGTTCCTAGAGCAGGAAAGATAAGGAAAGTGGGCCGGGGGTGGGATGGAGCTGAAAAGGTCTGGAGGGCCTGGATCAGGGAGGATCAATGGCTCCAGACTAGAGAGTTTCTGAGCAAGGCCAAGTGCTAGAGTGGAAACAAAGCTGCTTGGAGGGCCACCTGGTTCCTATGGGGCATAACGGGCTGGGAGGAGAGACCGTCGTAGCTGCACATCTAGTCTGCCTGTGTCCCCCGAGCCCTTTGGCCACAGGATAAGCAGATGAGTCCACAGAGGTATATGGCAGGGAGACACTGCTACAGATGCTTTTGGTGCCTTTGTTGATGCAGGCATTGTGCTCGGCACTGAGACAGCTACAAAGATGAGGAAGATGCAACATAAGAATGCTCAAACCTGTAGAGAATTTTTTTTAAGTTATATAGCATTTGCTTTATTTCATTTATGTAAAGGTCGAGAGTTGTGGAGGTTTTTTAAATATATTTTTATTGATTTCAGAGAGGAAGGGTGAGGGAGAGAGAAACATCAATGATGAGAGAATCATTGATTGGCTGCCTCCTGCACGCCTCCTACTGGGGATCCAGTCTGCAACCTGGGCATGTGGCCTTGATAGAATTGAACCCAGGACCCTTCAGTCCATAGGCTGATGCTCTATCCTCTGAGCCAAACCAGCTAAGGCTTGAGAGTTTTTATAAGAGTTTATTTGAGGCCTCGCGGCCCTCCTCCGGGTCCTGTGCCACCTGCAGTTTCCAGGGTTTGTTGGGCTACTTTGTCCTGTGGAGTTGGGTGGGCACAGCCACAGCTAACTTGTAGCAGGTTGGGGTTCCAGCCCCACCCCAACTATAGGGGTGAGAGCCGATTCCAGACGGACCTTGGGCATGTGAAGTTCGTCTTCAACATCTGTGGGGGGTGCCTTGGCCTGAGTTCTAAGCGCAGGCAGCACCCTCCAGGAGGCTTCAGAGCCAGTGCACCCAGTGAACAGCTTCAGATCACATAGAAAAACCACCCAGCCACCACCACAGTGACACACTCAAGAGGCAGACTCGGGCAGCAGAGCCCTGCTGAAGTGTGTGCTGCTCGGTGGGGCGGGCCCCTGCACACCTGATCCTTCACAGTGGTTGGTGGTGGTAGCCAGTTTTTGCAGCAGATTGGCCTGGGGGTAAATCCCTCCCATTGATGTGCCGACAGCAATCAAGATTCAACTAAAACAGGAGGGTCTACATAGCCCACGGGTGGGGAGGGGTGCAACTAGAGAGCCCAGCTTGGGTGGTCAGGGAGGCTGGGTCATTGGATCCTACAGGACATCTACTACAATAGGCTACTCTACCAAGCCTGGGAGACATAGCAGCTCTACCTAATACATAGAAACAAACACAGAGGCTGCCAAAATGAGGAGACAAACACGTCGTCCCAAATGAAAGAACAGAACAAAACTCCAGAAAAAGAACCAAACAAAACGGAGACAAGCAATGGACCAGATGCAGAGTTCAAAACAATGGTTATAAGGATGCTCAAGGAACTTAACGAGAACCTCAACAGCATAAAAAAGAAACAGTCCTGGCCCGGCCACCATGGGGCAGTGGTTGAGCATCGACCTATGAACCAGGAGGTCACGGTTCGATCCTGGTCAGGGCATATACCCTGGTTGTGGGTTCGATCCCCAGTGTGGGGCGTGCAGGAGATGGCCGGTCCATGTCTCTCTCACATAGATGTTTCTCCCTCTTTCTCTAAAATCAATAAAAGCTTTTTTGTTTTTTTAAAGAAACAGTAAGAGCTCTAGCTGGTTTGGCTCAGTGGATAGAGCATAGGCCTGCGGACTGAAGGGCTCCAGTCAAGGGCATATGCCTGGGTTGTGGGCTCGATCCCCAGTAGGGGGCATGCAGGAGGCAGCCGATCAATGATTCTCTCTCATTATTGATGTTTCTATCTCTCTCCCTCTCCCTTCCTCTCTGAAATCAATAAAAATAAAAATATTTTTTTAATAAAAGAAACACTCAGAAATGAAGGATACACTAATGAAATAAAGAATAATTTACAGAGAATCAACAATTGAGTCCATGAAGCCAAGAAGCAAATCATTGACTTGGAATGTAAGGAAATAAAAAACACCCATTCAGAAAAGCAAAAAGAAAAAAGAATCCAAAAAAATGAGGATAGTATAAGGAGCCTCTGGGACAACTTCAAGCATACCAACTTTCCCATCATAGGGGTGCAGGAAGAAGGGAGAGAGCAAGAAATTGAAAACCTATTTGAAAAAATAATAACAGCCTTAGCTGGTTTAGCCCAGTGGATAGAGTGTCGGCCTGTGAACTGAAGGGTCCCAGGTTTGATTCCAGTCAAGGGTCAAGGACACTACTTTGGTTGCAGGCTCCTCCCCGGTTAGGCCCCGGTTGGGGCATGTGCAGGAGGCAACCAATCGATGTGTTTCTCTCACATCGATATTCTTCTCTTTCCCTCTCTCTTCCACTCTCTCTAAAAATCAATGGAAAAATATCTTTGGGAAAGGATTAAAAAAGAAAAGAAAAAAATAATAACAGAAAACTTCCCTAAACAAGATGAAGAGAGTCCCAAACAAGATGAACCCAGTGAGGCCCACACTAAGATACATCATAATTAAAATGCAAAATGTTAAAGACAGAATCTTAAAAGCAGCAAGAGAAAAGCAGTTAATTACCTTTAAGGGAGCTCTCATAAGACTGTCAGCTCATTTCTCAAAAGAAACTGCAGGCCAGAAGGGATAGGCAAGAAATATTCAAAGTGATGACAAGCAAGGACCTACAACTAAGATTACTCTACCTTTCAAAGCTATCATTTAGAATTGAAGCACAGACAAAGAGCTTCCCAGACAAGAAATAGCTGCCCTGGTTGGTGTGGCTTGGTTGGGCGTCACCCAGGGCACCAAAAATTTGCTAGTTTGATTTTCAGCCTGTGTCTCAGATTGAAATTGGGGGCATTACCTAAGGAGGGACAGTAGGAAGTTATGAAGTAGTTAAGCAGAGGTATGACATGATAAGGTATCTGCTTTTTTGTTGTTGTTAAACCTCACCCAAGGATATTTTTCTATTCATTTCCCCCCCACCCCCACCCCCCAGAGAGAATGGAAGGTGCCTCCCACACGCCCTTGTCTGGAATCGAACCTGGGACTCTTCAGTCCACAGCTCTATCCACTGAGCCAGACCAGCTAGGACAAGGTATCTGCTTTAAAGGAGATGATAGACCCTAGCTGGTTTGGCTCGGTGGATAGAGCATCGGCCTGCGAACTGAAGGGTCCCAGGTCCGATTCCGGTCAAGGGCATATGCCTGGGTTGCGGGCTCCATCCCCAGTGGGGGGCGTGCCAGCGGGGGGCATGCAGGAGGCAGCAGCCAATAAATTCTCTCTCATTATTGAGGTTTCTATCTCTTTCTCCCTCTTCCTTCCTCTCTAAAATCAATAAAAATATTTTTTAAAAAATGAAAAATAATAAAGGAGATGATAGGTGCGAGTGGGAAAACCTGGGGCCAGGGAACCAGTGAGGAGGCAGGCAAAATAGAGCAGAAGGTACTGAAGAGGTCTGACCTTGAGCAGTGGCAGTAGAAAGAGAAAGATAGTACTCCCTTTCCTGACCCTGAGTTTTAAAGTTAGCTTCTTGAGTTGTTTCCCTTAACTGGTGACCACACTAGAGCTGGCAATTTGTTGTGTCAGGACCTAGAAGCCCAGATCCCTCATCCTGCTTCCAAAAGACAGCTTCCCCTTGGGACCAGTGACTTGAAGTCATAGCTTTCCTGTGTGTTGAGGTGAGGAACAGGACGGGCCTGTCATCCAAAAAGAGAGGCCTAATATGTACCAGCCATAAAATTTCATGATTCAAAAGGCATGAAAACACTCAAGGCTCCCATTTCCTAATCTCTAAAAAGGGAAATCACTTTCCATGCTTTGTGTGAGTCACAGACCTGTTCGTTTGTTTATTTACTCAACAGTTATGTATGGAGCACATACCATGTGCCAGATACTGTACTGGGTGTTGGGAGATATTGATGAAAAAAATACAGAACCGACCTCTGCCCTCAGAGAGCTTGCTGCGAAAATAAATGAAATACAGTAGCTCTGCCAACTATAAAGCACTGCACTGGTCTCATTTTTCTAATTTTAACTCCCAATAAGATTGTAATCCTGGTTACTCTTGTCTTCTTTATTTTCTTCTCTCTATATCCTTGAGCAAGTCATTTCGCCTCTTCAAGTGAGCCTTTATTCATATCCAGTGCAGGGTCTATGATTGGCTTTGATATCAATCTCTCTCCACCCACCCTTTCCATAGTCCATCCCTATTCTCCGACTTTAGGAGCTGCAGTCTCTTTAAATGCGCTCTTGTGTGTCAGCGACCCTGTGGGGCTGAGAGCGCATTTCTTCCCGGGCTTGACTGTTAGGTTGTTTGTCCGTTTGGGGCTTCCGTCCGGCGGGTCCGCCATATTGTCTGCTGAAGCTGCCGCCGGAGCCGCCGCCGCTGCCGCCGCCAAGTAGGAGCGAGCGGAGCCGCGATGGGTGAGTAAGGAAACCAGGCAACTGGGAGCTCCAGCGAGGCAGTCTCGGGGCTTGGGGTCTGGCGACAGGCTGTCTGCAATCTGCAGAGGATGCCTGAGGCCCCTCCAAATAGGTTTTGGGGAGAAGCCAGGCCGGGAGTGCCGCTCAGGCCATTTAGGGAGCGGGCTAGGGCCCCTTGCGGGGAGCAGTCTTTGGGGGCTGGTTCCGGGAACGTTGCCACGGCGGGAGCCCCCACGTGGTGTCCCTGGGCCGGAGCCCAAGCCTCGCTGGGGGCTAGAAAGGGGCCGACTTCTTTGGGGGGTTCCGGGAACGTTGCCACGGCGGGAGCCCCCACGTGGTGTCCCTGGGCCGGAGCCCAAGCCTCGCTGGGGGCTAGAAAGAAGG
>NW_005370065.1:514714-528217 GCF_000412655.1 Myotis brandtii
GGCGTGTGCGTGGCCGACGCGCATCTTGACCGTATTCAGCGGCTCAGCCCCCTGAGCGGAGGGAAACCCTACCTGCGTCGCGGGTAGAGTCCTCCGGCGCGGAGACGCCAGGCGCGCCGGCTCCGGGCCCGTGACCAAGGGTCGCCATGCCAGAGACAGCCTGGCGGCTGAAGGCCTGGAACTTCCCCGGCCCAGGCGGAAACGGGGAGGTGCGGTGGGGCTGAGTGACAGCCTTCGTGGGGGCAGAAAACCGAAGGCCAGCACCTTGTGGCCGTAGGTAGGTCGGGGACTTCGGAGGAAAGGCGACCTGTTGCTCTGTCTTAAGGGACGCCGGCTGGCCAGGCTTGTGCTCAGGGAGACTACGATGGCAAAGCTTTTGGACTCAGGGACAGAAACATCAGTGGTATTTCCTCTCCAGGAAAAAAAAAAAGATTTGCTGAGCACTTCCTATGTGCAGGTATTGTTCTGAGTGTGTATATGTCACGTTTTAGTTAACGTGCACCACCTAAGGAGGGAGAGACTACTGGTGTCCCTATTTTACAGATAAGGAAACTGAGGCTTCGAGAGGTAAGGTAACTCACCCAAGGTCACACGGTGCCTAAAACGGGGTGATTACTCCAGAACCCTAGTTAATAGCCTGGCCCCCTAGTGGTTGGGCTGGAAAAAGGGTGAAAGAAAGCTTTTAACCAAAGTTGTAAAGGTGGGTGTGTGGGGTGGGTGTTTTTGCTAGTGGGACCACTTTGAAATCTTTAGTCTGAACGAAACTGAAAAACTGCAAATTGAATTGCTAACCTCAAATATTGTGCGTGTGTGCTCGCGCGTGCGCTAAATGAGACTCTAGGATTGAGTTTTGTAAGATCCCTGATCCTGAGAAAACATAAATTATTCCCTTGAGCTGCAAGGCAATGACTGTAGAATCAGATCTGGCATTATAATCCTGCCTGTTGCTTCCTCGCTCGCATCCAGAGAAGTCACTTAGGTGTCGAATGCAGTAACACATGGAAAGTATCTAGCGTATCCTCAATAAATGTTACTTTTCTTTTTTGAGTCTTCATTTCCTCATCTCTAGAAAGAGCAAGGGGGCAGTGTTATCAAAGGATATAACACAGTGTCGGAAGCCTAGTAAGAGCTCCGTACGTATCAGAACAGATTCTTGTCCACCTTCAATAATGTTAGTTCCTTTTTCTTAAGTGCTCTGGTTTCCAGAATCCTCCATTAAGGCTGACATGCCTGTCTTTGTAACTGCTGCTTTATGTATCGAAAAATTTTAGGGGCTTTAATGTTACAGATTTTGTATTGGTCCTCAAGTTCAGGAATACTGGTGCCTCTAAGACAGTGGTTCTCAACCTTCTGGCCCTTTAAATACAGTTCCTCATGTTGTGACCCAACCATAAAATTATTTTCGTGGCCACTTCATAACTGTAATGTTGCTACTGTTATGAATCGTCATGTAAATATCTGATATGCAGGATGGCCTTAGGCGACCCCTGTGAAAGGGTCGTTCGACCGCCAAAGGGGCCGCGACCCACAGGTTGAGAACCGCTGCAGGAGCTTATGTTTAGTTTAAGTTTCAGTGAAATAAATTTGGTGGCGATTTACTCCCATTTTTACAGAAACTACCTCAGAGAAGATAACACAGTAAGTAGTAAAGCCAGAAGTGAGATTCTTACCTATTTTGCTGCACATAAGCCTCTTGGAAGACTTAAGGTGTGAAATAAAGTAGTCCTTTTCCAGTAGACTTTGAAAGTTCTTCAGTGGAGCAACAAAACCTGACCAAGGTCCTGAAAGGGATTTTTAAAAAATATATAGTTTTATTGCTTTCAGAGAGGAAGGGAGAGGGAGTGAGAGAGAGAGAAACATCAATGATGAGAGTCATTGATCGGCTGTCTCCTGCACGCCCCCCACCAGGGACCTAGCCCGCAACCCAGGCATGTGCCCTTGGCCGGAATCAAACCTGGGACCCTTCAGTTCACAGGCCGACACTCTATCCACTGAGCCAAACCGGCCAGGACCTGAAAGGGATTTTTTTTTTTTTTTTCTGAAAGGGATTTTTAATCTAGAGTCAGGCTGCCTCCCTTTGTCTCCCCAACTCCATATCAGGTACCTCTCCCTGTCCCACCCTGTCTTTCGGACCTTTTGTTTTGGCTGATCCTTATACCATGGGAGTGAAACTAATGTAAGGCTACATTTAATCCTAACTTCAAATCTGAGTTAGTTTGGGTTTTCCTCATTTATAAATGAGTAAACTGAGGCTTTGAGATTAGGTGATGGTCCAAGGCTGGTGGCCTGCATCACACCCACATAAATGTAGAACCTGTTGTATTTCACCGCCTCTCTGGTGTACTCTCCTTGAGCTCTGCCCTATATCCGATGCTATTTCTCCTGTGCCAAACTTCACTAGCCTTACCAGACCTTTGTAGTGATTTCACTGCCATTAGGAGCCCTGTGGGGGTGATATTTGGAGTTCTGGAAGTTACTTATTCTAACCCTCCCTGGCAGAGACCATAACCTCTCAAGACTAAGTGTTGGCAGACACTGGTTGGTGGTTTTATCACCATTCTTTGCCACCTTGCTAACCAGGAATCTGGAAGCCCCTCCCAGCCCCAGCGATAGGTCTTGATTAATATAAACTCTAAACCAATCATTGTAATTCTAGCTCCCTGAGCAGTGATTGATTTAGGCCTGGGCATGTGATACAGTTCTGGCTAATTAGATGTGAAGGGAAGTCTGGGTGACTTCTGGGAAAGCCTTCCTTATTTAAAAGAGATTTGCCAGGTCTTATTTATTATTTTTTGCCAGCTTATATTTTAATCCAGATATCACCAAACAACCTCAAAAAAAGACAGCTGAAAAAGCTATAATAATAGTCAAAAATTATATAGAACTTTCTATGTGCTAGGCACTAAGTACCATAATTTTTTTTTGAGGTCTAAATGCCTAACATCTAAGTGTCTAAGTACTGTTATAGTGACTCATTTAATTCTCAGATTCTCATGTTCTAGTTGAGGAAATTGAAGCACAGAGAGATTCAGTAACTTGTGAAAGGTCAGAGATAGCAAATAGAGGAACTACTTCCTCAGGTGGTATGGCTCCAACCAAAATATGGGCTATCTGAAGGACAATGTTCTGCCTCTGGAAAGGAAAGCCCTTTCTGACTCTGAAATTGCCATTAGCAATGCTAGGATCATGAGGCAGAATTTATAAGAATAGGCTGTTGTAAGGGTGAGAGTAGAGAAGATGGAAAGAATCTGGTCTCATGTTTTTGAGTCACTGAATTAGCCAACTTGGAACTGTCCTATCTTTGCCCTTAAATAGTATACTGAAGACCACTTTTAGTTTGCTTTTGGGTGCAAGTAACAAAGCCTTTCTAACTGGTAATAACACTTCTAGGTCAGGAAGTCATTTAGCCCATCACCTCTTCTTTTCATTACCTCCATCCTTGCCCACCCACCCTACCGTTCATAACAGCTTCTTGCAGAGAAGGCACCAAACCATCAATCACTATCTAAGTATCTCACAAGCACCAAACTCACTCCTCCTTCTTAGCTTTCTTTTCCTGCATTTTTTTTTCTTAAATATATTTTCATTGATTTCAGAGAGGGAGGGAGAGAGAAAAACATCAATGATGAGAGAGAATCATTGATTGGCTGCCTCCTGCACACCCTCTACAGGGGATCAAGCCCTCAACCTGGGCATGTGCCCTTGACTGGAATCGACTGGGGACCCTTCAGTCCGAAGGCCAATGCTCTATCCACTGAGCCAAACTGGCTAGGGCCTGCATTTTTGTTATTGGTGGTCGTTGACCCAGATACTAGGGCATAAGATAGAAACGATATCTATCTTTGGTTTCTTACTCGTTTCTTGCCTTCCTATATTGGCAATTGTTGGATACTGTTAACACAGTTATCCTGTTACTAAGGTCTTCTCTAAATTGCTTTGTGTGACTTTTTCTCACAACCTAGTCCCACGAAGAGTATTAATTCTGTGGGGTTCAACGTTTTTAAAAAATATATATATTCTTATTGATTTCAGAGAGGGAGAGAAAGAAACATCAATGACGAGAGGATCATTGATGGGCTGCCTCCTGCACGCCCCCTACTGGGGACCGAGCCCGCAACCTGGCACGTGCCTGGACTGGGAATCAACCATGACCTCCTAGTTCATAGGTCTACACTCAACCACCGGGCCACACTGGCTGGGCCAGCAAATGTTTATTGAATGTCTACTATGTGCCAGAGATTGTTCTAAGGCCTTGGAAATACAGTGGTGAACAAAACAGACAAAAATCTATCTTCCTATTGAAATCCCTAGAGTTTAAATTATAGTGGGTAATTGCATGAAATCAACCAAATGGAGACTGGCAGGCCAATTAGAGAGCCCCATGCAATCTACTTCCTGCAATTGACCTCCTGGTTCATAGGTTGACGCTCAACCACTGAGCCATGCTGGCTGGGCTATAAAATATTTCTTAAATATTTTATGTATTTTACCAAATTCTATGTATTTAAAAATACATATTAAAAGGATGAAGACAAGTATTTTTAAACATCGTGCTGATCCCATAGCATTTTGTATTCAGTAGGCATTATTATTATTGATGTTGTTGTTCCTCAACCGAGGATATTTTTTTCATTGATTTTGTTTCTTTAGAGAGAGGGTAAGGGAAGGGGAGAGACAGAGAGTAACATCGATGTGCGAGAGACACATTGATTGGTTGCCTCCCCCACATGCCCCGAGAGCAGGGGTGGGCAACCTTTTTGTGAGTGCGTGCCAAAACCAGCAAAATCTCTGACTCAAAATTCTTCTGCGTGCCAACCCTAATTTTTTGAGAACATGTTACGCCTACTTGATATCTCTTAAGGTGTACGTATGTGAAGAACCTTGGAGAAATAATAAAATTCATTTGAGCGACAAAAACACAGTATATGATGATGAAAAATACATTTATTTTTTAATGTATACATGTACACTGATAGTCCGACAGAAAACTTTATGACTCCGTTTGATATTATCAGTGGGACTTTTGCTGCTGCATCACTGATGACAGAGATTTTACATCAGACTTATATTTCGTGACCTGCAGAGATATGCACGAGCTACTACTTTCATCCGTCAGGCTACTCCTATTACGAGACTTAACAAAATTCATCACTGAGAACAAAGATTCACAAGCGTATGTGGATGAAACCAAAACACTGGTTGGATCTAGGAGGCAGGGAGAGTTAAAGCAGAGGCATAGAAATTGCTCTTCCCCTCTCTCGTCAATCCATGTCTATGGTCTTTAAGATAACTTGTTATGTAAAATTATTTATTTATCTAAGATGCACCTACACTGAATTTATCTGAAAAATAAAAAAGTTGGTATTAAGAAAAAAATTGTAAATGGAAGATTATAAGAGAGGGTTTCGTGTGCCAGCAAAAGTTACTGGCATGCCATGTTTGGCACGCGTGCCAGGGGTTACCCGCCCCTGCCCTAGAGGGCTGGAGACCTAGCCTGCAACTGAGTTATGTGCCCTTGGCCAGAATCGAACCTGAGACACCTCAGGCCTCTAACCACTACACAACTGGCTAGGGCTCGGTAGTTTTTTGTTGTTGTTGTTTTCTTTAGTTTTTTAAAAATATATTCTTTATTTTAGAGAGAGAGGAAGGGAGAGGGAGAGAGAGATAGAAACATCAGTGATGAGAGAGAATCATTGATCAGCTGCCTCCTGCACACCCCTACGAGGGAACAAGCCTTGCAATCCAGACGTGTGCTCTGACCAGGAATCGAACCAGTGACCCCTTGGTGCATGGGATGACACTCAATCCACTGAGCCACACTGGGCAGTAGATATTATTGTTAAACATACCATTTGGAGTGAGATGAGCAAGAGATTGTAAATCCATATATATATTTTTTTTCAATTACAAGCGAAAGTTTTAGAAAGTCACAAAATTAGAAAAGGTGAGCCTGTTGGGCTGTAAGGGCTCTGGAAATCAGTTTCAAAGGCAAAAGAAGGGCCCTTTGAGCTTAGGAAAAAGCAAGGCAGAGAGAACGCACCTATGGTAAGGAGAGGAGGAAATACGCGGGCATGCTCAAGAGAGAAAAAGAGCGTGCCTGCCATAATTCCATATTTTAAATTGTCTTCTAGATATTTAAAGTTTTTGGCTGACTTAGTTCTGATTAGCTGGTCATTATATATGTTGTTTTGTTTTATTGTGAAAGCAGGTGTAATTTTGGTGCTAGTAGCTTCATATTTCTAGAGACATCACCTCTGCTATTCTTTTGTTCCTTTTGTGTTTATATTATTTGTTTTTTAATATATTTTTATTGATTTCGAAGAGGGAGATGGAGAGAGAAAAAAAAACATCAATGATGAGAGAGAGTCATTGATTGGCTGCTTCCTGCACACCCCCTACTGGGAATCAAGCCCGCAACCCCGGCATGTGCCCTTGACTGGAATCGAACCCAGGACCCTTCAGTCTGCAGGCCACTCTATCCACTGAGCCAAACCAGCTAGTGATGTGCTTATATTAACACTAGAGGCCCTGTGCATGGATTTGTACACCGGTGGGGTCCCTCGGTCTAGCCTGCGGGGGTCAGGCTGAAACCGGCTCTCCGACTTCCCCCGAGGAGTCCTGGATTGAGAGAGGGCGCAGGCCAGGCTGAAGGACCCCACTGGTGCACGATCAGTGCTGGGGAGGGACTGCGGAGGGCTCCAGGGCATGTCCAGCCTGTCTTGCCCAGTCCTGATCGGACCCCAGCAGCAAGCTAACTTACCAGTCGAAGCATCTGCCCCCTGGTGGTCAGTACGTGTCATAGCGACTGGTCAAACAGTTGGACACTTAGCATATTAGGCTTTATTATATAGGATTGTTTTCCATTTAGTTTTTTGATAGGACTCTAAACCATATATTCATTTTGTGGATATTAATTTAGTTAAAACTAGATAACTTATAAATCCTCTTATAATTAGGCACACAGACTACAATATGACATAGTATGTTAAATATGAATGAGCTAGTGTCCTCACCTGCTTGGTATAATTCTCAAACTTCTTTCAGGAAAATGTGGCTATCAGATCAAAATTGCAAGTATTAATAGGCCATACATATTTATATATGGCCTATTAATACTGGCAATTATATATATATACTAGAGTCCCAGTGCCTGAAATTCGTGCACTTGGGGTGGGGATCCTTTGGCCCGGCCTGCGCCCTCTCGCAGTCTGGGAGCCCTCGGCGGATGTCTGACTGATGGCTTAGGCCCATGTGGGGATCGGGCCTAAGCTGTCAGTTGGACATCCTTAGTGCTGCCACGGAAGCGGGAGAGGCTCCTGCCACTACCGCTGCGCTCGCCAGGGCTCTGGCTTAGCGTCGCTCCCTCTGTGGGAGTGCACTGACCACCAGGGGGCAGCTCCTGTGTTGAGCATCTGACCCCTGGTGGTCAGTGCACGTCATAGGGACCAGTCGTTCTGCCGTTCGGTCGATTTGCATTTTAGCCTTTTATCATATAAGATACACATACCTATATTAAAGGTCAACCTTAGCATTATGCACTTATTTGATCAGTGGCTTTTACAAAATATTTCAATGGCATGGAAGCATATTGGAGTGGGATAAGAAATGAGAGAGGAGAGGCAAACTGTTTCAAGAAGTATGGAGTAAAGAAGAAAGAAACAGGTTAAAGAGGCTCATAAAGTCTAGGTAAGACATCATGAAGACCTGAATTAGGTCAGTGATAGTAGGAACAGAGAAAAAGAGAGTCCAGAAATAATTAGGAAATAAAGATGGCCATTCTTAGTGATTGGGTGGTGGATAAAGGAAAACGAGTTGTCCAGGGTGACTCCCCAAGTTTCTGGCTGAAAAGCTAAGAAGATATTGGACAAATCCCTAATCCCTTGTATCAGTGTGTTTCTCAACTTTTTCTTTCATTATCACCCACCTAAGGAGCCTTTTTGAACAGTTTTCCCCCTTATGCATCCCTCCCATGAAATGTTAATGCATATACTCTATACCTTTTTACATATAATAAGTATATCTTTGCTTTATGTATAAAGAGAGAAAGCATAAAGCTTGCTTTTTATTCAGTGCAGCGTTAAGAATGACTAAACAAATTTTGATGTTAAAAGTTAAATTGAAAAGCTATTTGCACTTAACTAAATTTGATAGCTGTATTTACTACATAACTTCTCATATTATTTATTTATATGCATTGTAATGTATCAAGTTGCATATGCAAGTTAGCATTTATAAATATATAAATAATGTAATCAAAATTTAAAATTATCCAGAACTGTTTATTCTTCAGAAAAAGCAAAACCATAGAAAAAAAATAAGTTTCTTATTTTTAGTGAACTTTTAAACTTTTACTTGATGTGAGAAAATAACTTAGACTTAACTAGCTGCTAGATGTTCATTCAGATCTTGTTGACATTTCTCTTTTCAGCACTTGACATAATTAATCATGACAAATTTTAATTTGTAGAATTAAGCAATAAAATGTAAGCTTTTAATTTAATTACCAAAGCTGGTGTCACACACTGAGGATCATATATAAATAGCATTCACAAGGCTTAACAGGCATGCACAGGCCACCTCTTGTTTTATGACTTCAAGATCCAGCAGTCAGGAGTAAGTCCCCCTGTCAAATTTTGTTTGGCTGACACAATGTAAAAATTGATTATGAGTGCAATCCCTGCTTTATTATTGTAACTGCCCTATTAAAAATCATTAACCTCTAGACGTTACAAGGCATTTGAGTTTGTGATTAACTGAAATTCTGGAATGTGAGCAGATTTGTTTATTTATTGGTGAGAGACAGTCCCCAACCCAGAATTCTGATGGATTTGCTGTTACCAGTCTTTTCCTTTTCAGGAAATGAAAAGAACCTGGAGTTTGGGACCAACTAGGTCAGGGTTGACTTTTTAGCATCACGGTTTATTATTTAACCTCTGAGTCTCAATTTTCTCATCTGTAAAATGTATTCTCAGGATTATTGTGAAGATTAGGGATTATATCTACAAAGTGTTTGGCATATCAAATCTTACTAGCTCACTGAGGCTATGGACTCTATACCTCAGTACACTCTTAACTCCTTTCTCTTTCATTACTGGCATGTGGCCATAGTGTTTTAACCCAGGAATCTTATGTTGATGCATAGTTGCTAGAGAATTCCTAGTGAAAAGTCAGAGAGGCCAGCTTAAAAATAAAAAAACAAAAAAATAAAACCACACACACACACACACACACACACACACACACACACACACAAATCCAGC
This sequence comes from Myotis brandtii, assembly GCF_000412655.1. Taxonomy (NCBI): domain Eukaryota; kingdom Metazoa; phylum Chordata; class Mammalia; order Chiroptera; family Vespertilionidae; genus Myotis; species Myotis brandtii. The sequence goes on from NW_005370065.1 coordinate 523,975, forward strand.
CTGAGAAGAATCAGGTTTCTTACATTCTTTAAGGAAGAGGCCTTAAAATGGGAGATACAATGCATCTCTTTTCTCTCTCTTCCCAGTGCCATTAAGTAACTTGCAATGCATCATGATAAATTGTAAAACTTCCTAACTGTAGCATATGCCCAATAGTCAGTCTGCCTGGTTTAAAACCTTAGCTCATTCTCTTTGCCTGGGCAGCTACAGTAACATTTTATTAGAAAACCTCCTTCAAACAGGAGGGGAGCGCTCAAGCAGTTTAGCACCAGGACAAAGGAAGTAATTTGAAAAGACTGACAGCTTCATAGTGTTCTAGGGCCCATTTCCTTAGAACAGCGGTTCTCAACCCTTTGGGGGTCGAACGACCCTTTCACAGGGGTCGCCTAAGACCATCGGAAAACACATATATAATTACATATTGTTTTTGTGATTAATCACTATGCTTTAATTATGTTCAATTTGTAACAATGAAATTGGGGGTCACCACAACATGAGGAACTGTATTAAAGGGTCGCGGCATTAGGAAGGTTGAGAACCACTGCCTTAGAAGATTGTGTTATTACCTAGAAAATAAGGCTAGTTCCCTTATCTCCTAAATATAGCTCTTTCAGGTTCTTCTAGGGCTAGGCAAATGCCTTCAGGTAATTACTTGAAAACTTTTTTTTTTTAATTTTCGCTGAGGACATTTTTCCATTGATTTTTAGGGATAGTGGGAGAGAGAGGGAAAGACAGAAACATTGATGTGAGAGAAACATATCGATTGGTTGCCTCCTGCATGCACCCTGTCAGGGCTGGGGCAGGAGGCAACCAAGGTACATGCCCTTGATTGGAATCAAATCCGGGACCCTTTGGTCTGTAGGTGGACGCTCTATCCACTGAGCCAGCAGCTGTCTAGGATGTGAGCTTGAAGGTGTGGCACTATCATTCCCATCCCATATACAGGACAGCTAACTATATGTAATATGCTTTTTTCTGAGAAAATATGCATGATTTTATTTATTTTTCCATATTGAATAATTTATTTTAAAAGTTAAAATACTCTGAAGTTCACTTGAAAATGATATCAAACGTCATTTATTGTCTGCCAGGTAGTTCAGAAGGCACTTTAAGATTTTGAGGGTTTCTTATCATTGTTGTGATAAATATGGACATCATAAAGATGTAGAGTGTTAGGAGAGAACTGGGATTAGTCAGAGGGAGCAGCTTTTACTTAATGGTAATATTTTCCTGTATTATATAAAAATGTGCCTGATTTTAAAATGTGATGAATCTCAAAATTTTAGACATACCAGTTATTAAATGGAGTATTACAGTAACCTTGTTACTCACCTAGTATGTGAGCTCAGGCTCAAGGTCTTCATCTATCAATTAGGGCAGTGATGGCAAACCTTTTGAGCTCGGCGTGTCAGCATTTTGAAAAACCCTAACTTAACTCTGGTGCCGTGTCACATATAGAAATTTTTTGATATTTGCAACCATAGTAAAACAAAGACTTATATTTTTGATATTTATTTTATATATTTAAATGCCATTTAACAAAGAAAAATCAACCAAAAAAATGAGTTCGCGTGTCATAGGGTCGCCATCACTGAATTAGGGCCTGTATTTTGCTAGGGCTACCCATAACAAAGTAGCATAGACCAGGTGGCTTAAATAATAGAAATTTATAGTATTCTTAGTACTAGAGGCTAGAAGTCTGAGATCAAGGTGTTGACAGGGCTGGCTTCTGAGACTTCTCTCCTTGCCTTATAGAGGGCTGTCTTTGTGTTTACATAATGTACTTTCTCTGTGTGCATCTGTATCTTTTTGTTTGTTTTTTTTTTGGTTAACCCTTACCCGAGGATATTTTTCCATTGATTTTTAGAGAGTGGAAGGGAGGGGGAGAGACGGAGAGAGAGAAACATGGATGTGAGAGACACATTGATTGGTTGCCTTCTGCATTTGCCCCAACCAGGGTTGGGGATGAGCCTGCAACCGAGGTATGTGCCCTTGACCAAATCAAACCCAGGACCCTTCAGTCTGTGGGCCAAACTGGCTAGGGCTGCATCTGTATCTTTTTTTTTACTTTTTTTTTTTTTTTTTTGACACTATGTGCATCTACATCTTTTTTAAAAAATATATTTTTATTAATTTCAGAGAGGAAGGGAGAAGGAGAGAGATAGAAACATCCATGATGAGGGAGAATCATGAATCGGCTGCCTCCTGCACGCCCCACACTGGGGATGGAGCCCACAACCCAGGCATGTGCCCTGACTGGGAATCGAACCATGACCTCCTGGTTCATAGGTTGATGCTCAACTACTGAGCAATGGCGGCCAGGCTGCATCTATATCTTAATCTTCATATTGGATTAAGGCCTTACCCCAGTATTAAGACCCTATCTACAAATACAGTCACATTTTGAGGTACTGAAGGTTAGGACTTCAACATCTGAAGGAGGGAGCATAATTCAGGCCATAGCAGGGTCCATACCTATTTTGTATTATTATTGCTAGTCCCTTATTTCTAAAAGCTTAGAAAATCCATGTCAGTATTAGACATTAATTTCCTGAAAATGGGAGGTATAACTTCAGGGACTTACTTGCTTTGTGAGAGTTCCTTGACTAAGAAAACCCAAGGCAATCAGGTGCTAGAAAAAGTATATTTGTATTGTGGATTTCTTGATCCAGTCCCAGCAAGTAGGGAGTGCATGATGAAAAAAGCTCCCTTGCCTGCACAAGACTCCAGCCTTCTTTGGTTGCTGATTCCAGATGTGCTTCTGCAGATGTTCCTCCTTCCAATCCAGTCTTCCCTGCCTGGCTTCTCCAGTGAAGTCATAAGCAAATATTTGTGATAGTTTCTTGTCACCATGGTGACTAAAGAAGTACAACCTGGGCCTCCTTCCAGCTTCACTGTCAGCTTTGCTGGAAGGAGAAAACAGCCCTCTGGGAGGGCCCAGGTTCAGAGTCATGAAAAACCATCTGTCAGGTAATAGGGGACAGAAGTCCACAGTGCCAACTTTAGGAATCTATGCTGTGCCTGTTAGTCTTGAGGCACAGGGGTAATTAGAGGTCCCAGAGGGAAGCTACTGCCCTGGCTTTTTGTTTAATGATAAATCCACTTGGGCTTTGTCAAGTGGGTATGGCGACTTGCACATTCTAAGACCCAGTTGATGCTATTGGTTTGCCAGGCTACTTTCTAGAATGACCCAAGGCATCATCTCTGAAGTTTCATTTTCTCAGTATGTTTACTCTAGAATTCAACTCTCTCCTCATCTTCCATTTTCATTTCTCTTTCCCTCAGATTCTCTTAATAGACTATTCCACCCCCCCTCATTTATTCCATTTCCACCCCCAAAGTGAATCTCCTACTTGAACCAGCCCAAATCTTATCCTTGGGAGACTTATTTATTTACTAGAGACCCTGTGCATGAAATTCATGCACTCGGGCAGGGGGGGCGGGGAGCGGATCCCTCAGCCCGGCCTGCACCCTCTTGCAATCCAGGAGCCTCAGGGGATGTCCAACTGCTGGCTTAGGCCCGCTCCCTTCTTAGCACTGCCATGGAGGCAGGAGAGGCTCCCGCCACCACCGCTGCGCTTGCCAGCCGTGAGCCTGACTTCTGGCTGAGCAGCACTCCTCCTGTGGGAGCATGCTGACCACCAGGTTGGGAGCTCCTGCATTGAACGTCTGCCCCCTGTTGGTCAGTGTGCGTCATAGCAACCGGTCATTCTGCCGTTTGGTCAATTTGCATATTAGCCTTTTATATAGGATTTCTTTATTAAAATTTCAATTACAGTTAATATTATATTACTTTCAGTTGTACAGCATAGTGGTTAGACAATTTATATCAGGAGATTTGTTTTTTTATTTTGAGTACATTTATTAAAGCTAGGAGCAGTGAAACAAGGAAAGGCCTAGAATAGAGCCTAGGCAGGGCTGCTGTCAACTCACTGGAGACAGGTTCAGGGGGTTTTAGCTCAGAACGAGCTGCTGCTGCCTGCTGCTCCCCTGTGGGGACCCTTACAGTTTAGGAGAAAGAAAAAATTACCTGAAAAGTAGATTCGAATGGTGTGCCTCCAGGAGGGTGTACCAGGAGATTTCTTTCTTTTAAAAAAAAAAATATATTTTATTGATTTTTTACACAGAGGTAGGGAGAGGAATAGAGAGTTAGAAACATCGATGAGAGAGAAACATCGATCAGCTGCCTCCTGCACACTCCCTACTGGGGATGTGCCCGCAACCAAGGTACATGCCCTTGACC
>NW_005370065.1:528271-546805 GCF_000412655.1 Myotis brandtii
TTTTTATTGATTTCAGAGAGGAAGGGAGAGGGAGAAAGAGAGAGAAGCATCAATGATGGAAGAGAATAATTGATCATCTGCCTCCTGCACGCCTCACACTGGGGATCAAGCCTACAACCTGGGCATGTGCCCTTGACCAGAAATCGAACCATGATCTCCGGGTTCATAAGCCGATGTTCAACTACTGAGCCACTCTGTCTGGGCCAGGAGATTTCTTTTTAAACTCTAATCACAGTCACCCCACCCACACCAGAAAGAGGGCAATATTATATTAGAGTTAGTTTTTTCTTTCTGTGTGCCTATAAAACTTGTTTTTCATCCCTTTTGCAGTACTTTTAGTATCTGCTTCAGATTAGAAATTTGTAGAATGGGAAATATTTATAAAAGGGTAACCTACTTAGTAAGGATTCCTCTACTCGTACTTTGACACAATCAGCTTCACTTTTTCAATCTTTAAAATATTGAGATTGGAGAGACCAAGATGGCGGCATAGGTAAACACCGGAGACTGCTGCCGCAAACAACCACTTCAAAAATACAACTAAAAGACGGAACGGACATCACCCAGAACCACAGGAAGGCTGGCTGAGGAGAGACTCTTCAACTAGAAGGAAAAATAACAGCACACCGAGGCTCAGAGGAGGCGCAGTGTGGAAAAAACTCAGGTGCGGAGGTGCGCGCGCAAAGCGGGCTGGTGGCTGAGAGCGCGGTTGTCGTTTTCGGTCAGGGGGGAGTCTCAGACTCTGAGCTCCAGATACGGGCGAATCGCTGGGGACTCGGACCCAAACGGGAGAAGCGGGAGTGTCTGGCATCAGTTGGAAGGCAGCTTTCCCTCCGAGGTTTGCAGCGGTTCCGGGGGTTCTGAGAAGCAGAGCCTCTGGGAACGGGACTGAGAGGGGCCATAACCGCTCCCTCCGCCCGCCCGCCCTGTTGAGCCCGCCCCGCCCAAGCCCTGCGCAGAGCCATTTGCCAGATCGCCTCAGGCAAAGGCTAGATTAGCACCTCCCCAGAGGACAGAAGTTTTCCGCGGCAGACACAGCTGATTCACACAGCCAGTCGGCCTGGTGGTCAAATCCCTCTAGTATTAACTACAACAATCAAGGCTCAACTAGAACAAGACTGCGCACAAAGACCACTAGGGGGTGCACCAAGAAAGCATAAAAAATGCGGAGACAAAAAAACATGACAGAAATGGAGGATATAGAGCTAAAAATCGCAATTTTGAGGGCTTGCAAAAATGTGCTAGAAGCTGTCAATAAACTTGAGGAGAGAGTCACGAAAACTAATGAGACCCTCGATGCTATGATAAAGAACCAACTAGAAATTAAGCATACACGGACTGAAATAAAGAATATTATACAGACACCCAATAGCAGACCAGAGGAGCGCAAGAATCAAGTCAAAGATTTGAAATGCGAAGAAGCAAAAAACACCCAACCGGAAAAGCAAAATGAAAAAAGAATCCGAAAATACGAAGATAGTGTAAGGAGCCTCTGGGACAGCTTCAAGCGTACCAACATCAGAATAATAGGGGTGCCAGAAGATGAGAGACAGCAAGATATTGAAAACCTATTTGAAGAAATAATGGCAGAAAACTTCCCCCACCTGGTGAAAGAAATGGACTTACAGGTCCAAGAAGCGCAGAGAACCCCAAACAAAAGGAATCCAAAGAGGACCACACCAAGACACATCATAATTAAAATGCCAAGAGCAAAAGACAAAGAGAGAATCTTAAAAGCAGCAAGAGAAAGAGACTCAATTACCTACAAGGGAATACCCATACGACTGTCAGCTGATTTCTCAACAGAAACTTGGCAGGCCAGAAGGGAATGGCAAGAAATATTCAAAGTGATGAATACCAAGAACCTACAACCAAGATTACTTTATCCAGCAAAGCTATCATTCAGAATTGAAGGTCAGATAAAGAGCTTCACAGATAAGGAAAAGCTAAAGGAGTTCATCACCACTAAACCAGTATTATACGAAATGCTGAAAGGTATCCTTTAAGAAGAGGAAGAAGAAAAAGGTAAAGATACAAATTGTGAACAACAAACATGCATCTATCAACAAGTGAATCTAAGAACCAAGTGAATAAATAATCTGATGTACAGAATGAACTGGTGATTATAATGAATCAGGGACATAGAAAGGGAATGGACTGACTATTCTTGGCGGGGAAAGGGGAATGGGAGATGCGGGAAGAGACTGGACAAAAATCGTGCACCTATGGATGAGGACAGTGGGTGGGGAGTGAGGGCGGAGGGTGGGGCGGGAACTGGGAGGAGGGGAGTTATGGGGGGGCAAAAAAGAGGAACAAATGTAACCTGAACAATAAAGATTTAATTTAAAAAAAAATATTGAGATTGTTTTTAAAATATTGGGTAAAGTATGATAAAGTCACTCCCGCCACAGGAGGAGGCAAGAACAAGTCTTGGAATGAAGACGTGTATTATACTCAGTGGTCTCAGAGAGGGTGTCACTTTATGCCACACAGTGTCACAGAGGAAAACACCAAGATGGTGGAGAGGCAGAAGGGACAGGAGCCAGTGGAAGGTTAAGGCAACAGCCTTTATTAGGGTTCTCAAGGGAAAGTGAAGGCAGGGCAGAGTAAACAGTTTAGGGTTAAGCTAGTTTGAGTTATTCTGGAGGGCTTTGGTCTATAGGAGTAGTCTCTGGTTGCCTACTACATGGCCATGGAATATTTCCTCCTGGGGTCTACCTACAAGCTAGATAGAGGAGATATGGCTTTTGATTGGTTAGTTTGCATATCAAAGTTAAGCTCTTAGGCAAGTTATCTTTAGGAATTAGTAGGCCTGAGAGGGGCAGTCTCTCCCTGAGTCTGTAAGGCTCCCAAATACCAGAATATCAAGAATATAGAAAATAAGAACGTATAGTTAGTTTAATTGGCCCTGTGATGAATGAATGCAAATAGATAAATACATGTACAGAATCTAAGAAAACATAGAACAGAGATTCCATGTCAGATTTAATTGTAGGAGGTATGCTACAATCTTAAAAAAAATTTGTGTGTGGTAAAATATAACAAAATTAACCATTTTAACCATTTTGAAGTATACAATTAAGTAGCATTAATTACATCTACAATGTTGTACCACCATCCCCACTATTTCCAAACTTTTCATTACCCCAAACAGAAACTCAACCCAATTGGCAATAATTCCCCATATCCCCCTCCCCAAGTATCTGATAATCTCTAATCTATTTTCTGTCTTTATGAGTTTGACTACTCTAATTACCTCATATAAGTGGAATCATATGTTTGTCTTTTTGTGTCTGATTTCTTTCAATTAGCATACTATATTTGTAGCATATGTCAGACCTTCATTTTTATGGCTGAATAATATTCCATTTTATGTATATGTCACATTTTGTTTATTCATTTATCTGTTGGTGGATACCTGGGTTGTTTGTTTGTTTTTTTAAAATATATTTTTATTGATTTCAGAGAGGAAAGGAGAGGGAGATAGAAGTATCAGTGATGAGAGGGAATCATTGGTTGGCTGCCTCCTGCAGGCCCCCTACTGGGGATGGAGCCCACAACCTGAGCATGTGATATTTATCTTTCTCTGACTGACTTATTTCACTTAGCATGATACTCTCCAGGTCCCTCTATGCTGTCTCCAAGGGTAAGAGATTCTTTTTTACTGCTGCATACTATTCCAGGGTGTAAATGTACCACAGTTTTTTTATCCACTCCTACTGATGGGCACTTGGGCTGTTTCCAGATCTTAGCTATTGTAAATTATGCTGCTATGAACATAGGGGTGCATATATTCTTTCTGATTGTTTGAGTTTCTTAGGATATATTCCTAGAAGTAGGATCACTAGGATAAATGGCAGTTCCATATTTACTTTTTTTTTTTTTTGAGGAAACTCCATTACTGTTTTCATAATGGCTGCACCAGTCTGCATTCCCATCAGCAGTGTACTAGGGTTCCCTTTTCTCCACATCCTCACCACCATTCTGATAGGTGTGAGATGATACCTCAGTGTCATTTTAATTTGCATCTCTGATGATCAGTGACGTTAAGCATTTTCTCATATGTCTCTTGGCCATCTGTATATTCACTTTGGAGAAATACCTATTTTGGTCCTTTGCCCATTTTTTAATTGGATTGTTTATCTTCCTTTTGTTAAGTTATATGAGTTCTTTATATATTTTGGATATTAACCCTTTATCAGATATATCATTGCCAAATATATTCTCCCATACAGTGGGCTCCCTTTTTGTTTTTTTGATGGGTTCTTTTGCTGTGCAGAAGCTTTTTATTTTGGTGTAGTCCCATTTGTTTATTTTCTCCTTAGTTTCTTTTACCCTTAAACTAGATTTTTTTAATATATTTTATTGATTTTTTTACAGAGAGGAAGGGAGAGGGATAGAGAGTTAGAAACATCGATGAGAGAGAAACATCGATCAGCTGCCTCCTGCACACACTCTACTGGGGATGTGCCCGCAACCAAGGTACATGCCCTTGACCGGAATCAAACCTGGGACCCTTCAGTCTGCAGACCGACGCTTCTATCCACTGAGCCAAACCGGTTAGGGCTAAACTAGACTTTTTAAAAAATATTTTTTTATTGATTTCAGAGAGGAAGGGAGAGGAAGAGAGAGATAGAAACATCAGTGATGAGAGGGAAGCATTGATTGCCTGCCTCCTGCACGTTGGACCAAGCCCGCAACCCGGCACGTGCCCTTGACCGGAATCGAACCTAAGGCCCTTTGGTCCGCAGGCTGATGCTCTATCCACTGAGCCAAACCAGCTAGGGCTAAACTAGACATGTTTAAAACAACACTGTTTTTACTTGAAAGAATGACTGACATAAAAACTCATTATTCACACTTAGGTATTGGGCAGACATTTTCTTAAAATGCAAGAAGTAAGTCAGGCTCCAGCCAATTTGGCTCAGTGGATAGAGCGTCAGTCTGCGGACTAAAGGGTCCCGGGTTCGATTCTGGTCAAGGGCACATACCTTGGTTGCAGACTCCTTCCTGGCCTGGGCCCTGGGTGGGGTGTGTGCAAGAGGCAACCAATTGATGTGTTTCTCTTACATCGATATTTCTCTCAGTCTTTCCCTCTCTCTTCCACTCTCTCTAAAAATCAGTGGAAGATATCCTTAGGTGAGGATTTAAAAAGAAAAAAAAAGAAGTCAGTATTTGTTGCCAATGATAAAATTTTAGCTTCCAAGCAAAAAAAGAATTTCAGAAAACTTATATCTACCACTTAAGCTCAACAACTTTCCAAAAAGTTTGTAATAGAATAAAATGGGGGTGGGGGTTGGGAGTGGAAGACCAGCATAATAAAAATGGTTAAATTATGATACATTTATGCAGTGAAATAATGTAACAAGAAAAAGGAATGAAATACAGCTCCATAAAAAAGGTGAGCCCTGGCCTGTGTGGCTCAGTTGGTTAGAGAGTTGTCTTTTGCAACCTCGGCATATCGGGATGACACTCTAACCAACTGAGCTACCCAGCCATTGCCCAGGCATATTAATAATATTCTAGTTCTTAGATTTGGTGGTGGGTTTACAGATTCTCACTGTATTATTTTGTTTGGTAACAACATTGTTTCCTTTTGTATGTATCAAATATTACAGATTCATTTTAAAATTGGGTCCTTTTTAAACAGTACATGGTATTCCACTGAATTTGTATGTACTATAATTATTTCATTTGGCTAGGTTAAATATATTTGAGTTTATTGGGCAAGTCATATAACTTCCTCATCATGGAGGTGATCATAGCTTATGAGCATTTACCATATTATGTTCTAAGAAGTACTTCACATGTATTAACCTATTTAATTTTTCTCTCTCTTTTTTTGATTTGAGAGAGAGAAAGCAACGTCAATTTTTTGTTCTGTTTATTTATGAATTCATTGGTTGATTCTTGTATGTATCCTGACCGGGAATCAAACTCACAACCTTGGCATATGGGCCGACACTCTAACCCAGCGGTTCTCAACCTGTGGGTCGAGACCCCTTTGGCGGTCGAACAACCCTTTCACAGGGGTCGCCTAAGACCATCCTGCATATCAGATATTTACATTACGATTCATAACAGTAGCAACATTACAGTTATGAAGTAGCAACGAAAATAATTTTATGGTTGGATCACAATATGAGGAACTGTTTTTAAAGGGCCAGAAGGTTGAGAACCACTGCTCTAACCAACTGAACTGCCCGGCCAGGGCACTTTTCTAACAACTCTATGAAGTAGGAACTATTATGTCCCTGTTTGAAAGCTAAGATCCTACAGCATAGAGGTTAAAGCAACTTATTGAAGGTTTGCACAGTTAAGAAGCAGAGAGCCAGAATTTGAACCCTCACAAACTGCCTCCAGGGCCTGCACATTTAACTATTATGTTTATATCAATTGCTATAATTACACTTAATTTAACCAGCTTATTATGATTAAAGGAAACTGTTTTGGTGGTGGTAGAGGTGTCAAATGTGGTTAATGAGATTATTATGCTTCCTTGAGAATCTGTGGTCTCCCTGAGTAAGGGAGGGTGGGTAGAGACAGGAGCCCAGGGAAAAGGAAGTGTCTTCTTAAGAGCCTTTGCCAATGTGTTTGTATTTTCTCTCCTTCTAGAGACCATGGCAAGCCCAGGGAAAGACAATTATCGGATGAAGAGCTATAAGAACAATGCCCTAAACCCTGAGGAAATGAGGCGAAGAAGAGAGGAAGAGGGCATTCAGCTTCGGAAGCAGAAGCGGGAGCAACAAGTGGGTTAACCCGAGTATTCTTTATTTTTCAAATTTATTCTTTTATATGTTTTTAGAGAGAGAGAGAGAGAGAGAGAAACATCAATTTGTTCCACTTACATTTTTTTTTTCCAGAGAGGAAGGGAGAGGGAGATAGAAATATCAATGATGAGAGAGAATCATTGATCAGCTACCTCCTGTGCGCCCCACACTGGGGATCAAGCCTGGAACCTGGGCATGTGCCCTGACTCAGAATTGAACCGTGACCTCCTGGTTCGTAGGTCAACACTCATCCACTGAGCCATGCTGGCCGGGCTTCCCAAGGATATTTTTTCCATTGATTGTTTTTGTTTGTTTTTTTCAGAGAGATTGGAAGGAAGGAACAGGAGAAAGAGAGAGAAACATTGATGTGAGAGAGACACATCAATTGGTTGCCTCCTGCACACGCCCCAACTGGGACCAGGGATCAAACCTGCAACACAGGTACATGACCTTAGCCGTGATTAAAGGGTGACCCTTTGGTGCTCTAACCACTAGACCACACCTACTAGTACCATTGGTTGATTCTTATGTGCCATGTGTGGGGATCAAACCCATAACCTTGGCATATTGGGACAACACTCTTACCAATTGAGCTATCTGGCCAGGGCCCAGAGTATTCTTAAACATATTGTTCAGAGAAAGGATCCAGCTGCCATGATTGGTCTCCACCTTGCACTCTCACCCTCCTTTAGGAAAGTAGCTAAGCTGCCATGTTTGACAGCTTCCTTTGTTGTAAAGAAATGTTGAAAGCTTTGAGAAAGAGAAAATCAGCCCTAACTGGTTTGGCTCAATGGATAGAGCATCTGCCTGCGGACTCAAGGGTCCCAGGTTCAATTCCGGTCAAGGGCATGTACTTTGGTTGCAGACACATCCCCAGTGGGCGGTGTGCAGGAGGCAGCTGATCTTGATGTTTCTCTCTCATCATTGATGTTTCTAACTCTCTGTCCCTCTCCCTTCCAGTGGTGGGCGGTCAGGAGGCAGCTGATCTTGATGTTTCTCTCTCATCATTGATGTTTCTAACTCTCTGTCCCTCTCCCTTCCTCGCTGTAAAAAATCAATAAAGTATATTTAAACAAAAAAAAGAAAGAGAAAATCAATCCCTTATTCTTTTTTCATAACAACAGCATCATTTCTGTCTTCAATATAACATTTTGGTTCTAGCCCCTTATTTATTGCCTTCTCTCTTCTTTACCCTAAAGTCAGTGTTAGGCCTGGCCTTCAAGGCCTAGCTCCAAGCCTGACTTTTTAAGAGGTTCATCCGCTATTCTGGGCTGCCTTATTTCTTTTTCCTGGGTCCATTCTTTGTAAGTCTCCCTAGAACTGAGAGTATATTAATAGCTCATCATTTGTGCTCTTTCACATACCCACTAAATTGGTGCCTTGCCCAAACCTACATGTAGTCACCTAACCTGCTTTTGCCTACCCTCTTGCTTTACCATTATTCCTTCAAAGCCTTTTATACTCTTCACCTTTTATACAAAGGGCATTAGAATCTTTAAAGATTTTTTTGCTTATAAAAATGAAAATAGTTAGATAAAATAGAAAGTAAAGCTCTTGAATATCTTTCTATGCCAGTATGTTAAACTTGGCATTTTCTCAACCATGCTAGCATTTCCTTGACAGTTTTGCCATAATTTAACATGAGGTTATTCTTTGTTGTTGTTGTTTTTGTTTCAGTGAATAGTCTTACCACCATCTCTTCTCTTCACTTGCAGCTATTTAAACGGAGAAATGTAGAGATGATTAATGAAGAAGCTGCCATGTTCGATAGTCTCCTCATGGACTCCTACGTGAGCTCTACCACTGGGGTAAGGCCCTTGCTTCGGGCAGGCCTGGGAAGTACCTGCTTCTACAAAACAGAAATTGGGCAGTTCACATCATCTAGTAGTTTTGCTCACAACCATGCAAAGCTCTTTCTTCCACGGGCCCTTTTGTAGTTGGTCAGCTTTAAGAGACCACAAGGATTTATCTCTGATAGAGACACCTTAGGAAACACTTAAAAGGAAGCCATCAGTTGCCTCAAAAGTAAGGAATTATTTTTCAAATGTCCCGACTTGAAGCAGCCATGGATTAAACCAGCGCATTCTCCTGAGCCTGTCTGTTATGCTGTCCTCTTGCCCTCAACTCTTTACAAAGTAGGATGCCACACAGGATTATGTGCTCATGTCTGACTCTAGTGTTGGTTTGCAAAGCCTTGAACCTGTTTTATATTCTAGGAGAGTGTGATCACAAGAGAGATGGTAGAGATGCTCTTTTCTGATGACTCTGACCTGCAGTTAGCAACCACACAGAAATTCCGGAAACTGCTCTCTAAAGGTACAAAGCCTGGCCCACCCCCCAAAGAGACCAACTACATGATTTAGTGTCTTGTTTCTTCTCACCGACCTCATCAACCTACCCCCCTTCACTCATTCTGCTTTGGTGTTTAGAGAAGCCAGGCACATTTTTATCTTTGCACTGGCTATTCCTTCTACCTGATACTCTCTACTTGACATATCTGTGTGACAGCTCCCTCACTTCTGCGATCAGATCCTACCTTCTTGATGAAGCCTACCCTGATATCCTATTTAAAATTACAGGCCTTCTCCCAACCCTTGGCATTTTTAATCTTTTTACCTTGCCCAACCTATTCTTTTTTTCCTCATTATATTTATTACCTTCTATCAACAGAATCTCTCTCCTCACTAGGATGTAAGCTCTGTGAGAACAGAGACTTTTGGTTTTGTTCACTACTGTATCCTCAGTATCTAGAACTGTGTCGAGCACATTGTTCATGGTCAGTAAAAATTTGATAGTAAAAATACTTCTTGTCTCAGTATATGAAGCAGCTCTCCCAATAAAGGAATGCTGGTCTTAGAAGGAAAATGTGTAGACTAGGGTTGCTCATCCCTTGGGCTTTCTTCTCTCCCTTACTTACTTGCTTAGGTAAGTAAGGTCACTTACTTGCCTAGGTTCAATAAGCCAAAGGTGAGTATACTTAAATTAGGATAGGCTTTACTTTTTGGCATCCCAACTGCTTCATAGAGGTCAAAGATGACCAACTGTTGTGAAAACCACCTCACCCAAAAGGAGTTTGAGCATGCTCATAAGGATGGTCAGGAGCATCTAGGAAGGATGGTGAGTTGACCCCAGTGGATGCATCAGCCAAAGCCTATCCTGACTTTTCCTCTTCTTCCTTTCTCCCTCTTCCAGAGCCTAGCCCTCCAATAGATGAAGTTATCAACACGCCAGGAGTGGTGGATCGGTTTGTGGAGTTTCTGAAGAGGAATGAGAATTGTACATTACAGGTGAGCTCTGGGTGGAATGGTATCAGATGAAAGCCCTCCTTCAAAGAAATTGCAGTGGGATATTTCTATAGACACATCTCTTAGGAAACAGACAAGTAATGTGAGGAAACATTTAAGAGAAGCTATCTGTTTGTTGCTCAGAAGTCTTAGCCTCAAATAAGAGAGCCCAGATCTCTTCTCTAAAATAATGTCAAAGAAAGATACCAGAATATAACAGATGGACTGTTCAGTTATAAATCAGAGGTTCCAGTTCACTTCCACATTACCTGTGTGACCTGAGGCAAATTATTTAGCCTCTGGATTTTTTTTCTCAGAAATGGGTGGTGAGTCAGTCTGTTGGAACTTGCTAGAAACTCAGCTGAAAGGGACTTTAAGAGATCCAGCACACGCTAATCCTGGTTTCAGTAATGAAGAAAGTGAACCTTGGGAAATAAAAAAATTATTTGCTAAAGGACTAATTGGTGCTGAAGTAGTGCAGGTCTAGACCTGGACCATTGAGGCCCACTCCTGGCTTCCCATTCTGTTATGTCACTGCCAATACCTCTTCCTACCATTTAAAGGGGGAGCGGAAAAGGCCTGTGTTTTGATTTATTTATTTATTTATTAGTCAGGAACAAGAGGCTTACTGCCTGAGCCAGCTGGTAGGCATAGCTGCCCTCTCTGGAATGACTTCTCAATGATGGTTTAATCTCACTTTCAGTTTGAAGCTGCCTGGGCTCTAACCAACATTGCCTCTGGAACCTCTCAGCAGACCAAAATTGTCATTGAAGCAGGGGCTGTCCCCATTTTTATAGAGCTGCTTAACTCGGACTTTGAGGATGTACAGGAACAGGTAATGCTCAAATTTGGCTTAATTCTTTAAAAAAAAAAAAAAAAGATATTTTTAATTGATTTTTTTGAAGAGGGAGAGGTGGGGGGGGAGCGGCAGGAACATCTATGTGAAAGCAAAACATCAATCAGCTGCCTCTTGCATGCCCCCTACCAGGGATTGAGCCAGAAACCCCGGTGGGAATCGAACCGGCAACCTGTTGGTGCACTGGACAGTGCCCAACAGAGCAACCCACCAGCCAAGGCTGGCTTAATTCTTGATAGTACCTGTGGTATAATACAAAATATGTTTGGTCTTTGCCTCCAGTTCTGACAAAAAGCTCCTAAAATCCTTCGAATTTTCTGAGTGATAGTAGTGTCTTTTGTTATTTATAATGAGCCCTTTTGGAACATACCTGAGTCTATGCTAATGAGATGGTTCAGGGTGTGGCTCCTTAATCTCAGGATTGGGGGGGAAGGGGGTGGCTGGTCATCAGAATGACCAAACATAGGATTAGAGGGTGGGAACTCTCAGCCCCAACTCCCAAAACCTTCCCCACCCATCCCCCCCCAACCTCCCAGGAAGGTTAGGAGAGCTAGAGATCTGGTTATAAAAACTCTTGAACAGCGATTATTTAGAGAGCTCCCAGATTGGTGAACACATCAATATGCTGGGAAGATGGGAAGCCTGGAGAGGACATGGAAGCTCTGTGACACCCCCACTCCTCACCCCATACCTTGCCCTATGCATCGCTTTCATTTAGCTCTTCCTGCGTTGTAGCCATTATAATAAACTGGTAAATAACTAAAGTGTTTCCCTGAGTTCTGTGAACCTTTAGTGAATTATTGAATCTGAGAAGGGGATTGTGGGAACTCTCAAATTTATAGCTAGTGTGTGGTGCCTGGTGTCTAAAGTGGGGGCAGTGTTGTGGACTGAGCTTTAACCTGTAGGGTTTGCGCTAACTCCAAGAGTTAGTGTTAGAATTTAGTTGACTTGTTGGGCACTTGGTGTGGAAAAACTCCACACATTTGGCATCAGAGGTGGTAGTGGAGAAAAGATACCCCTGTACCCACTTCTCAGTACCTACAGATCATAGAGATAAAGATACAACTTCCATTTCTTCCACTGGATATTTGCTGTTGGCTAGAAGTAGAGAGTGGTACTGGGATTTTTTCCCCCCCCATTACAGTAAGGTAGGTCCTGTGAGAATACAAGAGTGCACCTTTTCAATCACTTTCGCCTTTTGTGGGGGCGGGGCTAGAAAGGTCTTGGTTAGGCTTCTCTGGCTGCAGTACAGAGGTCAGCCTGTCTTTGCCACTGAACCAGGAACCCTCATAATAAAGGCCGTCATAGAGCAAGTGCTCATAAAAGACACCAAAAGGGCCCTGGCTGGGTTGGAGCATCATCCAATATGCCAAAAGGTTGTGGGTTTGATTCCTGGTCAGGGCACATACTTAGGTTTCGGGTTCAGTCCCCAGTTGGGGTGTGTAGGGGAGGCAACCAGTTCATATTTCTCTCTCATATCGATGTTTCTCCCTCTCTTTCCCTTCCTCTCTAAAAAAAATTTTTTTTGATCAATTAAAAATATATCCTTGTGTGAGGATGAAAAAAACAAACAAAACTACATTAAAAATAAAAAAGAGTCAACAGAGATGGCACCTGAGCTTATTCAGTGTGTCTTGGGCCTTGATATGGTTTTCATCTGATTATTGGTGGGTACTCACTCTATGGTTGTAAGTATAAAGAAACCATTAGGCTCTGTGGGTGACAGTTTCATCATCCCCTTTTCAGGCAGTCTGGGCACTGGGAAACATAGCTGGAGACAGCTCCGTTTGCCGAGATTACGTCTTGAACTGTTCCATCCTTAATCCTTTGTTAACGTGAGTAATTAATGATCACCTGCACCTGAGGCATCTGTAGGGCAGCCATGTGGTAGTTCTTTTGGGGGAACTTACCTCAAGATGGTAAGTAAAGATAAAAAGTACATTTTGATTGCCAAAGTAAAAAGTATCATTTAAGAGCATGAAGATTACGCTGCTGGTCTGTGCCAAGGTGGATTTTGGGCTTCCTCACTTCATGGCACCGTGGAATCTTATGTTGGTCATACCTGCCTTATTTTTGAGCCAGGGAGAGAGGCAGGATTAACCCATCTTGGAAAATCTAGCCTTCTCTGCAGAATACATTGATTTGCTATGGGTTTATGCATAGGGACATTGGAAAGCTCTGTTGTAAACCGCAGGTCAAAGTCCCCATGAAGGGTCATCTGGACCCTTCCCCCACCCCTTAAAGTAGAGCTACATTACATTTAAACCAAAATAAATGGATGAACTGTTCTTCAGAGAGCACAATCTCATATCATAATCCTCTGGGCATGCAGGTTGGCCTCCCAGCACAAACAGGCTATTAACTTAGGTCTATGGGTAGGAAGAAACTGAGGCTGCTAGAGTCTTAGGGATCTAATTGGATTTGCTCCTGGGGTCCATTGGCAACAACCCTATGCCAAGGACATCATTGCTCAGGATCTGGCTTTTTTTTTTTTTTCTTTCAGGCTCCTTACAAAATCCACACGACTGACAATGACACGGAATGCAGTCTGGGCCCTGTCAAACCTCTGCCGAGGGAAGAACCCACCTCCAGAGTTTGCAATGGTGAGAGAGTGTCTTACCGGTTCCTGAGGGATAGTAGGTTCCTTCATGTGGATGAATTTTTATGTGGGAGTTTTCAAGTCTTTGGGGAACTCCTATGAGTCTCTCAATCTATGGGAGACTGAAAAAGGCTATTGTCAATGAAGTAGGTAATCTTGTGTGCATAGATGGGAAAGTGAAAAGTTAGGCCTGATGGCTTAATGTTGTAGGGATGTCCAGGGCATAGAATTACTTGTAGAGGCGGGGACAGCAGTGTTAGTAGTAGTAGAGCTGATATAACTTGAGTCCCTCTCACTCTGCTTCCAACAGGTCTCCCCTTGTTTGCCTGTGCTGTCTCGCCTCCTCTTCAGCAGTGACTCAGATTTGCTGGCAGATGCTTGCTGGGCCCTTTCTTATTTGTCTGATGGCCCCAATGAGAAGATCCAGGCGGTCATAGACTCTGGAGTCTGCAGGAGATTGGTAGAGCTTCTAATGTGAGTAGTCTCAGAAAGGGTACAGATTCCCTAATCTTTTCTTTTCTTTTTTCTTTTTTTAAAAAATATATTTTTATTGATTTTAGAGAGGAAAGGATAGAAAAAGAGAGATAAAAACATCAGTGATGAGAGAGAATCATCAATTGGCTGCCTCCTGCATGCCCCCTACTGGGGATTGAGCCCACAACCCAGGCATGTGCCCTTGACCGGAAGCAAATCCAGGACCCTTCAGTCCGTAGGCCGATGCTCTAGCCACTGAGCCAAACCAACTAGGGCTCCCTAATCTTTTCTAAGCTCAGACTGCTGCCCTGTCCCAAGATCTGGAGCCAGGAGAGTGCTGTCAGCCTTAGTGGTCAGCAGGACTGAGTACTATGTACTGTTTTTTACTCACCAGTTCTCCCTCCTCTGCAGGCATAATGATTACAAAGTGGCTTCTCCTGCCCTGAGAGCTGTGGGTAACATCGTCACTGGGGATGACATCCAAACCCAGGTAAGGAAGAAGAGAGCTGCCTGTGGACAAAACCCTTCCTTACCAAGAACTTTGGGGCTGATGGGAGGCAGCATAGACTAGGAGAGAAAGCATGGGCTTGGGTGAAAATTTCCAACTCTGCCACTTGCTATATGATCACGGGCAGCTTGGTTGCCTTCATTTTTTTCTATAAATTGGAAGCAAATTATCATTCATTCTGTGCTTTTGAAGGAACATTAAATTAATCTAACTTAGTACCTGGGACATTGTAAGCTAACTGTTAATAGTTTTTGAGTCCTGGTCCTTTCGAGATATTAAAAGGTATAAAACCTTACCCCTACTTCCTAGACCTTACGATCCTATAGGGACACTACCTCCTGTTAATCTAGACAGGGAGGGCACAGTAAATGGGTTCTCTTCTGTTCAAAGGCTAGAAACCTGGGTTTTCTTTGAGTCTTAAGTAGTTGACATAATTCTGTGGGATTCTTGACAGTTTTTTATAGGTGATCAAACCCACACTCATTTTCTAGGCCATTCTTATGTGTGCGTATGTGAGCAAATATTCATACATAAAATTTACTGGTTTAACCATTTTCAAGTGTACATTTCGGTGTCATTAAGTATATTCACATTGTTACTCAACCACCATCACCATCCATTTTCTTTTCTTTTTTTCTTTTAAATATATTTTATTGATTTTTTTACAGAGAGGAAGGGAGAGGGATAGAGTTAGAAACATCGATGAGAGAGAAACATCGATCAGCTGCCTCCTGCATACTCCCTACTGGGGATGTGCCCGCAACCAAGGTACATCCCTTGACCGGAATCGAACCTGGGACCCTTCAGTCCGCAGGCTGATGCTCTATCCACTGAGCCAAACTGGTTAGGGCACCATCCATTTTCACAGTCTATAATAATAACAGCATAATATGCTAATTAGACTGGACGTCCTTCTGGACAAAGTCAGGGCTGCGAGGGAAGCCCGGGTCCTGGGTACCAGAGGGAAGCCAGTGCCGGCAGCCAGGGGAAGGAAGGCCTACTCTTGCATGAATTTCCTGCATTGGGCCTCCAGTTTTTTCATAATTTCAAACTGAAAGTCTGTACCCATTAAATAATTACTCCCCATTTCCTCCTCCCCCCAGCCCCTGGTAGCCACAATACTACTTTCTTCATGAGTTTGACTACTCTAGGTACCTCATATAAGTGGAACCATATATATTTGTTCTTTTGTGTCACCTTATTTCACTTAGCATAATGTCTTTGAGGTTCATTCATATTATAGCATGTGTCAGACCTTCATTCTTTTTTATGTGTAAACTAGAGGCCCTATGCACGAAATTTGTGCAAGAGTAGGCCTTCCTTCCCCTGGCTGCCGGCACCGACTTCCCTCTGGCACCTGGGACCCGGGCTTCCCTCACAGCCCCAGCTTCATCTGGAAGGTTATCTGGAAGAACATCTGGTCTAATTAGCATATTATGCTTTTATTATTATAGATAATATTGCATTGTATGCGTACACCACATTTTGTTTATGCATTTTATGCATCTGTTGATAGACACTTGGGTTGTTTTCACCTTTTGGCTATTGTGAATAATACTGCATTGAACATTGGTGTTCAAGTTATCTGTTTGAGTTTCTGCTTTCAGTTCTTTTGGATATGTATCCAGAAGTGGAATTATTGGATCATATGATAATTTTACGTGTAATATTTTAAGGAATCACCATAGGGTTTTGCACAGTGGCCATACCAGTTTGCATTCCCACCCTCAAAGTACCAGGTTCCGGTTTTTTCCATATCCTTAACACTTGTATTTTCTGGGGGTTTTTTATAGTAGTCATCCTAGTAAGTGTAAAGTGGTATCTCATTGTGGATTTGATTTGCATTTCCTAATGATTAGTGATGTTTGGCATCTTTTTATCTGCTTTTTGGCCATCTATATATCTTCTTTGGAGAAATGTCTATTCAAATCCTATGCCCATTTTTAAAATTGAGTTGTTTGTTTCTTCATTGTTGAATTGTAGAAATTCTTTATATATTCTTGATATTAATTCTTACCAGGTATTTGTTTTGCATATATTTTCTCCCATTCTGTGATTTAGCTGTCCACTCTATTGATGGTATCTTCTGATGCATAAAAGTTTTAAATTTTGATTAAGTCCATTTATCTAATTTTTGTTGCCTATGCTTTTGGTGTTCTAGGTCATTCTCAACTGTTCAGCACTCCCTTGCCTCCTCCACTTGCTGAGCAGCCCCAAGGAGTCAATTCGGAAAGAAGCTTGCTGGACCATTTCAAATATCACTGCTGGCAACAGGGCTCAAATACAGGTAGAACAAGCAGAAGGGAAGTCGGGGTGGGTACATCAGGTGGGAAGGCATGGGGACATGAGAGGTTGTAGAATATTTGCTTCTAGAAGAATTTGTTCCCCTTTAGAAATTGGGGTCAAAGATTCTGTGTAGTGGAAGCCAGTTTCCCCCACAGTCTCTCATCTACATAACAAGAACAAAGGAAGACTCCCAGGAAGGGAAGAGGTCTCAATCTTAGCTGATTTGTGGGCTGGATTTGATTTCTCTTCTTGAAGTGACTTACTTTCTCCTCCCCATCCCCACCCCAATCCTCTCTCAGGCTGTCATAGATACAAACATCTTCCCTGTGCTGATCGAAATTCTTCAGAAAGCAGAGTTCCGTACAAGGAAAGAGGCAGCCTGGGCCATCACCAATGCCACATCTGGAGGAACCCCTGAGCAGATCAGGTATCATGTTTTTTCCCCCCTTGTCTGGAGTGATATGTATACTCTCCTTCTTTCTTTTCTTTTTTTAAATATATTTTTATTGATTTCAGAGAAGAAGGGAGAGAGAGATAGAAACATCAGTGATGAGAGAGAATCATTGATTGGCTGCCTCCTACATATCCCATACTATGGATCAAGCCCGCAATCTGGGCATATGCCCTGGCTGGGAATGGAACCAGCAACCTCTTGGTGCATGGATCAACGCTCAAACACTGAACTGGCTAGGCAGCTGCAATAGGTTCTAACTGATAAACTGCTAGAGTGGCACTGGAGTCTGGAATAGATACCTATAGACCATGTACCTCTTTTCTCTCCTGGAGAACGGAAATCTGTGATACAGACATCTGTCTCCTACCTCATTCTCCACACCAGAGACTATATGTAATTGTCAGTTATCCATGCAAATGAAGGAGAGCCATGTTATGGTTCATTCGCATCAGCTTCTTTAGGAAATCATTTTGGGGGGTAATACTTGGGAGAAACAAGAAAGTATTTTGTGTATGTGTGCTTGTTTTTTTGTTTTTTGTTGTTGTTGTTGTTTTTTGTTGTTTTTTTAGTTTCCATTATCAATATGAATAGGAGTGGTGGGAATTAGGCAAGTGTCTTGCCCTTAGTAAGGGGATATATTCGGTACAGTCATTCACCACTTAATGACAAGAATACGTTGTAAGATTAGGGGATTTTGCCATTGTGCAAACATCACAGAGTGCACTTAAACAAACCTAGATGGTCTAGCCTACTCCATACCTAAGCTATATGGTATAGCACACAGTTCCTAGGCTACAAGCCTATCTCTACATATAAAAGGCTAATATGCAAAGTGTCCCCTCGGGAGTTCGACTGGGAGACTGTAAGTTTGGTTGCTTGCTATGACGTGCGCTGACCACCAGGGGGCGGTGGGAACGAAGGAAGGCCCCCGTTGGCAGCCAGAAGGCCCCTATCGGCCCTGATCGCCAGCCAGGCCTAAGGATCCTAACCATGCACAAATTTCGTGCATCAGGCCTCTAGTACCACATATTACTATACTAAACAAAATGATGTGACATGGTAAACATGAGATGTGTGAGGCTGCTGCCAGCATAACAGTTATTGTTTGACAGCAAACTTTTTTTTTTAATTAAATCTTTATTGTTCAGATTATTACATTTGTTCCTCTTTTTTCCCCCCATAACTCCCCTCCTCTCAGTTCCCGCCCCACCCTCCGCCCTCACTCCCCACCCTCTGTCCTCATCCATAGGTGCACAATTTTTGTCCAGTCTCTTCCCGCATCTCCCACTCCCCTTTCCCCCCC
>NW_005370065.1:547996-561066 GCF_000412655.1 Myotis brandtii
AGTTCTGTGCTGGACCTCTAGGGCGGTGCTAATCTAGCCTTTGCCTGAGGCTATCCGGCAAATGCCTCTGTGCAGGGCTTGGGCGGGGCAGGTCCCAGGGGATCTACAGGGCGGACGGGCGGGGCGAGCAGTTATGGCTGCTCTCAGTTCCTTCCCCAGCAGCTCTGCAACCACTGCAAACCCAGGAGAGAAAGCTGCCTTCCCGCTTCTCCCGTTTGAGTCTGGGTCCCTAGAGACTCGCCCGGATCTGGAGCTCAGAGTCTGAAACTCCCTCCCGATTGAAAACAACAACCCCGCCCTCCGCCGCCGGCCCGCTCCACATGCACTCCGCACCTTAGTATTTCACTTCAGCACTGCGCCTCCTCTGAGTCTGGGTATGGTTTCCTCTTTCCTCCTAGTTGTAGAACTTCCACTCAGCCAGCCTTCCTGTGGTTCTGGATGATGTCCGTTCCGTCTTTTAGTTGTATTTTTGAAGTGGTTGTTCGAGGCAGCAAACTCTGGCGTTAACCTATGCCGCCATCTTGGTTCCGACAGCAAACTTTTTTATAACCAGAAGAGTATTCTTTTTTTGTTTCTTTATTTTTATTAAATTTATTGTGGTGACATTGGTCAACATGAACATATAGGTTTCAGGTGTGGGTTTTTGTGTTATAAGATCTGTTTATTGCAGCACCATGTGCCCACAACCCAAAGTCAAATCTTATACTGTCACCGTATATTAGGACCCCTTCCCCCCCCCCAGAAAGAGTACACTTATAACAATAAAAAGTACCGTATAGTAAACACATAAAGCAGCAACATATTTATTTATCATCAAGTATTATGTATTGTACATAACTGTGTATGTTTTACTTTTATACAATGGCAGTGCAGTAGGTTTGTTTATACCAGCATCACCACAAATAAGTGAATAATGTGTTATGCTATGATGTTATGATGGCTACGATGTAAGTGATAAGAATTTTTCTGGTCTGTTATAATTTTTATGGGACCATCATCATATAGTCTGTCATTGACCAAAATTTTGTTATACTGTGCATGACTGTATACATAAAGCTTTAGGAGTAAAGGGATAGCCATTAAGTTAATCTTTGAAGGATAAATACAGGGTTGTAAAAGGCCTTTAGGGTTGGAAAAACATAAGTAAAGTACAAGAACCAGAAACTTGGAGACCTTTATTTTTTTAATGTATTTTTATTGATTTCAGAGAGGAAGGGAGAGGGGGAGAGAGAGAGATAGAAACATCAATGATGAGAGAGAATCATTGATTGGCTGCCTCCTGCATGTCCCCTACTGGGGATTAAGCCCGCAACCTGGGCATGTGCCCTTGACTGGAATCAAACCTGGGACCCTTCAGTCCGCAGACCGACACTCTATCCACTGAGCCAAACCAGCTAGGGCACTTGGAGACTTTTACATGTTTGACTGGAATGTAGAGTGTTTAGAAGGGAATGATGGGAAGCGAAGCTAGTAGAGGAGGGTAGAAGCCAGATTGTAGAGGGTCTATATTGTCATGCCTGTAAAGCTTGTACTGTGCAAACTTTTAAGCAGAGAAATGATGTGTTCAGAGTGGTAATATTACAGTAAGGAGACATTAGAGATGAGGAGAAGGAATCATGGTAGCCTTCCACATGGAAATGAACTAGACCAGCGATTTTCAACTGGTTTGCCACAAGAATTTTTAAAACATGCAGTACTATGCCCGGCTGTGTGATTCAGTGGTTGAACGTCGACCTATAAACCTGGAGGTCACGGTTTGATTCCTGGTCAGGGCACATGCCTGGATTGCGGGCTCAAGCTCCAGAGTGGGGTGTGATCAATGATTCTTTCATCATTGATGTTTCTTTCTCTCTCTCTCTCTCCCTCTCCCTCTCCTTCTTCTTCTTCCTTCCTCTCTCTCTGAAAATCAATTTAAAATCTCTTTTAAAAGTGTTAAAAACAAACAAAACAAAAAAAACATGAAGTACCTGACAATTTAGTCAAGGGCACTGACCTCTTTTCCCCTTAGATTGTCAAATAAAATTGACAACAGCCAATACAACAATAGCTGTCTGGTGTGAATGAATCAAAATTATGCCTTTCATTTTTGTCAGATAGGCAAAAATTATATTTTTGGTGTGCCACAGAATTTTAGTAATTAATTCATGTGTGGGAAAGGTTGAAAATCACTGAACTAGACCATTAACATTGGGAAGGTAGAGAGATTGAGATAAAGGATGGGTGGTTATAAAGACTCAGTAAGAGTGGATTGCTCAGCATGTTGACATGCATGAAGGAGATCCACAGGCATCATAGTACCTGCCTAAGCACCTCCCTTGCACTGCATTAATTTTTTTCTTTTTCTTTTTTCTTTTTTTTTTTAGCTAAAGTAAAGGTTTATTACAGAAAAGCTCCCTGCTGCAGGGAGAGGACCCGAACAGATTGCCAGGGCAGTTCCTTTGTCTAAGGGTTAATAATATATGACCTGCTAACTTTCCATTGGTTGGTTAGAAAAATTCGACCCTAGCATCATCCTTATATTTTAAACTTCAGGGTTCCCACTCATTTCTCCCCTCCCCCCGGCCCTGCATTAATTTTAGAACTTGCCTGGTCTCTGGTCCTCAGGTACCTGGTATCACTGGGTTGCATCAAACCCCTTTGTGATTTGCTGACTGTAATGGATTCAAAGATTGTTCAAGTGGCCCTCAATGGACTGGAGAACATCCTTCGGCTTGGAGAACAAGAGAGCAAGCGCAGTGGCTCAGGAGTAAATCCCTACTGTGGCCTCATCGAAGAAGCCTATGGTATGTGTCCTTTCCCAACATTATCTCTGACTTAAGTAGAGAGGTTATAGGTCAGAGTCTCGGGACTGTACGCCTCCAAAGTAGTACACATATGTGAAGGTGTATGTTTAGAGTCATCATTGAATGCAAGCTTCTATCTCATCAGTTCCTTCTTCCTCTCAGGGGCAGTAGATCAGTTCTCTTTCAGATGGGCTCTACCCAGCAAGTAAGTATAATACAGATGCAAAAAGAAAGCTCCAGAACTGATAATAGGACCAGGCACTGGAAGGCATATTTTTAGCTGAGCTTATAGCAAGTTCAAGCAAAAGTACAAGATGGACTCATCTCAGAGATTCAGAGAAGTAATTAAAAGCAGAATCAGGCCCTAGCTGGTTTGGCTCAGTGGAAGAGCATAGGCCTGCGGACCAAAGAGGGCCAGGTTCGATTCTAGTCAAGGGCACATGCCTGGGTTGTGGGCTCGATCCCCAGTAGGGGGCGTGCAGGAGGCAGCTGATCAATGATTCTCTCTCATCATTGATGTTTCTATATCTCTTTCCTTCTCCCTTCCTCTCTGAAATCAATAAAAATATATTTTAAACAATAATTTAAAAAATAAAAGCAGAATCAGGACTAGAACCTCTGATTTATAACTGACATATGGTATTTTTCCTTTGGGGTTATGTAGTTTGGGAGGGAAATCTTGGCTTTCCTCTTTCAGGTCAAAAAATAAAGATTCGATCATATTGCTTGTATTTATAAACAGGAACATACCTCGGGTAAAGGAAAATAGAAAAGCACTTATGAAAGTTGACTCTCCCTCCTTCCTTGTTACCACCGTAGGCTTGGATAAAATTGAGTTTCTCCAGAGCCATGAGAACCAGGACATCTACCAGAAGGCCTTCGACCTCATTGAGCACTACTTTGGTGTAGAAGATGATGATAGCAGCCTGGCTCCCCAAGTGGATGAAACACAACAGCAGTTCATCTTCCAACAGCCTGAGGCCCCCATGGAGGGCTTCCAGCTATAATGTCTGCCTCCGGGGAGGGGATGGGATGGGAAGCACCACCAACCAGCGGAAAAGCAGCCCTCTGGTGGGCGGGAAACCAGCCCCCCACCACCAGCCACCACACACCTCTGCTGCCCTGGAAACTGTGCTCTTGACCTGCTCCACCCCCTTCCCTTTGAGGGAGCACCCTCTGGACAGACAGAACCATCTGAGGCTCATATTTGGGTTTTGTGACAAGAAGGGGACGTGTTGGGTTTTTCTTCCTTACACTCTATTTTGGCTGCACATATGTCTTTAACCCAGGAGCCCAGGGTAGACAAAGGAGGACTGAGGTAATCAATTTTGCACCTTTTTTATGTTTATTTTTTCTTTAGTAGTGACTTCCTTCCCTTTTATCTTCCTTCGTCCTTCCCAGTTCTCTGCCCTGATTTGTGTAACTCTTATCTTGGGTACTTGAGCAGATGGAATATTCCAGAAGTAGGGGGTGGGAGGGGAAGAGAGAAATCCCAAAAAAGTATTCTCACTCTGACAGAATATTAATCTTGTATGCTTGGATTGAGTTATTTAATTTTTTTCTTTTGCACATTTTTCTTGTATTAAGGTTGCTCTTTCCAAGAACCATGAGTTCCTGGTTTTAGGAATCCCAGCTGCCAGCATTGTCTGGGACTAGAGGCTGAGGGGGAGGTCACCATAAGACAGGGCCCTTCCCCCCACCCCTCTCTAATCTCTGCCCAGACCTCTTTAGTTTGGGAGATCCCCCTCACTCTCCTGGGCAACTACACCAGTGGGAGTGGAGGGGAGGAGCACAGGCCTTTCAGACGGGGCTTCCCATGTGTCGCTACTGATCCCATGTTTCCTACCCACCTTCCAATGGTGCGACCCAACTTCATTTGTTTACTTGAAAATTCCCCTCGGAGCTGAATGAACCTCTGAGGTAGCTGTATTTTCTCCTAAGCACGAGACAGGGGGCTGTGATCCTTCCTTTCTCCTGAGGAGAAAGTCCTTGCTCTGGTGACCCATAAGTTGCAGAGGAGGTTGGAGTGAGAGTGTCATGTATTGGGATAGCCAGGGATCCCTACCTTTTGGCCTTTCTTCCTCTTCCATAGTTGGATCATGTATATTTTATTTCCAAAGGAGAGAATGTCAAAAAGTTCTGTATTTTTTTATATTCTATATATTAGGTAGGTCAATCTTAATTGGTCTTGAGAGGAAGAACTGTAATTTCTGTTAGTAGGGTACTGTGAGGAAGACCACAAAGAAATGTGGAAGCTCCCTCAGGAGGCCTGAGCTTGGTCCTTTTCTTCTCTGCTTGGATTCTGGGCCACCACTGGGGACCAACCCTTAGCTCTGGAACCTTTATGTAGCATGTCAGCCTGGTCTGATTGTCCCAGTACCTGAAGGAAGCAAGGATGACCCAGGGTGTGGTGAAGTATAACACTCTAATCTTTCCTGTGAGCATCCTGCTTGCATCAGAAAACCCAGAAAGTGTCTGCCTTCTTAGATTTGGTCTCAAAAGACCCTTGTTCACATAAGTTATCACTCATGGCTGACTTTCCTATTATCACAGAAACTTAGCAGCCTCAGGACTTTTGTGAGAGTTATCGATATCTTCCCTGTTTGGGATCCTTGTACCTGGTTTGGGTTTTGCCCTTCCTTGTGACAGTTATAACCCTAGTGTCTTTTTTTCTTTTCTCTTTGAATAAAGCTAGTGCAGTGCCACAATGGCTTGCCTGTGCTTTTGTGAATTACATATGAGAGCAAAGCCCAGTGGTTGAGGATGGGGGGGAGGAAGTTGTCAGATAAGTAAGTATAGACCAACATTGAGAAGGCACAATCTGCTCTGCCCCTGCTTTCCTCCGTGGTCAGTCAGTCAGTCAGTCAGAGGTGCCCTGCTCTAAGCTGTATTTTCCCTTCCCCAGAAACAGTGCCATTCTTGCTTCCATTCCTACACATCCCTGGCTCAGGTGAAATCCATGCCCCTCTGCCTACAGGTCTAAGATTCAGGTGCTCACTGTCAGCCTTGAATTTGCCTTCATTCTGGTTTGAGATCCAACTCCATAGCCATTTTCTGAGAAAGGTGGTTTGAGGCTATAGCTTGTCACTAAAGGTGTGTCAAGGCCAGCTGAGGTGTATTTATCCTTCCTCTTTCCTGAAAGAGGAAAGCCAAGATTTCCCTCCCAAGATGCTACTCTTCAGCTTAGGAATGTGACTCAACCCCCAGTCTCCCAGGTAGGCAAGAGGCAGGACCTTTTCCACTTGGCCTGCTGACTCCATTACAAACTATTCTATAGTTCAAAGAAAAACTCCACTCTCACCCCTACCCCCCATCCTTGTCCAAAGGGGAAAGAAAGCACTTTAGTGGGATCTACTTTGTACATCTTAAGCAATAGTTAAGTCCCTGACATTGGGACCAAATTCTTACTGTGAGACCTACACACCCTGCTTTTCCCAACTATTCCTCCAAAATCTACTTTCCCTTCAGATCTGGGCCCTGTACCAGATGGAAGACTTGATCCTCTGGCTGCTGCTTAAAGCCAGTTTTCCTCAAAGGCTGAAGTCTCCCAGGGCACAACATGAGGACAGATTTCTCATCAGCTCAAAGTGGCCTCTCGGAGCTTTCCTTTGTTAGTGTCTTCCTCAGACCATGTTTTCCCATGATCTTCCTCTAACCCCTCTCCGTCAACAGGCGAAGTTCTTCCAGCCGCAGAGGCAGTGTTTCTTTTGTGTTTCTCCTCTCCTTTGGCCATCTTGGGAAGCAAAGTAATATTTCTTTAACCCAGGCTTGACAGCCACTCTTCATGGACAGCTCCCATCTGGACTCTGGACCCTGGCCTAGGTGAGGTCAAAGGCTTTCAGGTAGATTTCTGAATGGGTGTTGCAGGGATGGAGGGACTGCCAGGCTGCTATAGGGAGTAGCCTGATAAGACATGTTTTGGAATCTTCATATGTTGACACATGACTGGTATGTCCACTTTAAGATCTCTGGTGGGGATGGAGGTTCCTAGGTGTGGAATAAGGGGATAAGGAGCCTTTTTCTTAGCTAAAGTATTCAAATACTGTTTTGAACAGTGCCAGCTATTCTTTATTGCCAGCCCCTCTTCATCTTCCAGTACTAACAGGGCCTCTTGTCCTAGAAGCCTGCCCACATTTCTAAGGTCTCCCCAGTGACTACCTGGTCTTGGTGTTGGCTGCACCTTCTGATAGAACCACATGGGTTCCACCTCAGCTGGCCAGCCTGGTTACTTGGGTCCTTGGGTACAAATGGCCCTTCCAAGGAGCAGGTGTTAATGACTTCCGCTTTCAGGAGCCCTTGGTGTTCCCCATTACCTACCTAGGACCCTTAGGTCTACCTCCTTCTACTTATTCTCCTTGCTCTGGAAGCAACTTTCCAGAAGCCCAATTTTTTGGAGCTGAACTGCACAGAGTATAGCTGCTACTATAATTAGTCAAGGAAGAGCAAAAGAAGGCTCTCAGGCACAGACTTTTCTCTCAAGCCAAACCAGCTTAAAAGGAAAAACGGTGTACAGAATGAAATGGATTTCCATTTTCATGTCTGCTTGCCTTCCCCTTCATCCTAGAGTTACTCCTGTTTCTAGCATAATAGAAGGGAAGATGAATGCCTGGCAGTACTTCCCTCCTCATTCCACATACCCCTCTTTGAATGCCTCAGCTCATATGTTGTGGCTACATACCCTCTCCCAAGACTCACTCAGCTTGGTGTCCATCATCTTGGGTATTCCTTTGTAGATTTGTCTTGTGGGCTCAGATTCTGGATTCTCAAATGAAGGTAGGAAGCCAGATTCTCCAGGTCCCTATAGGCCCTACAGGGACCTGTAGGATAAACAGGCTGCCTGGGGACCTCAGGAATGTGTGCGACTGCCTGCCTCCCTGGCAGGCTGGGGAAGGGTGCCAGGCCCAATGCCACAGGAAAATGCTCATAACCAGTCGCAACATCTTCTACACGTGAGTGTGAGACTGAGAAAATGCTCAGAGTAGGTTTCTTCCATAGCCGTTTTAGGATTCTAGACCAATCTTGTCCAGTATT
This sequence comes from Myotis brandtii, assembly GCF_000412655.1. Classification (NCBI taxonomy): domain Eukaryota; kingdom Metazoa; phylum Chordata; class Mammalia; order Chiroptera; family Vespertilionidae; genus Myotis; species Myotis brandtii. Next base: position 555,811 of record NW_005370065.1, read on the forward strand.
GTTTCTGGGTCTTAACTTTTGGATTCTTTTGTTAAACCAACAAGCTGAGATTTTGACCCTGTGGGGATTCATGTCATAGGCACTAGCTGCTCTTTGGCCAAGGCCTTCACAAATGATTCAGTAATCCTTTTGTCTATCTGCCAGCCTCGGATTAAGACCATAGCAAGGGAAGAATTTGAGGTCAGCACCAACCAAGTCTGAATTAAAGCTGTTATATTTCCTTTGGGGGCATTTTGCCTCAGGCCTGGGCTATTTGCAGCATTAAATTTTGGGCTCAACACCACAGGAGAAAGATTTGTGTAGTGTTACAAAGGTTTGTGTAGTTTGGGCCTACCTCGCTATTTCTGGGCCAGCCTGACTGCTGATATCCACGTTAGAACATACCTGAACCCCTTTGCTAAATGCTAGATCCCTGCGCCCCTCTGTAGGTCAGATTTTCAGCCCCTGGGTTTTAGGACAATATCTTGCCATTCCCTGGGAGTAGTGAAGGAAGTCAAATCTCAGATCCTGAGGCTGACTGGGAACCTCTGACTCAGGATGGCTTTAGAGAGTCCACATCTATGAGAACCCTCAGGCCCTGTAGTTGGGTATTGACTCTTTAGCCAACTTTTGTGGGAACTGCCTTTGAATGAGCCACTACAGAAGCGAAGGTGGTGTGAGGTCCCAGCCACCCAAAACAAACCAGATGTCCCTCAACAGCAGCTTGGGTTCCCAGTACAGACCCTGCAAAGGTGAATCGAACCCTTTTTCTCACTGGTTTTCCTTTCCAAATTCATTTGCTTTTCATTTTCCAAGAACTGTAAACTCTGGCTATTTTCTATGTTCTCAGGGCCCCTGGGTAGACAACAAAGCTTGATTTCAGAGCAGACATAGGCCAAGAAACCATGGCATTGAGTGTGCTGAGTCCAGACAAATGATATTTATATACACATCCAAATTTGAAGAGAAAATGTATTTCTTTAGGTTTCAAACACTGTAATAGAAATAAAGCAAAAATAAAAATCTGTTGCAAAGTTCTAAATTGTCTTCTTTGGGATTCTTCTAGAATGGATTCTTGTGATGTGAATGGGAGAACATGTTTAAACCTGTGACTTAACAGTGGAATTAAGAATTGGTAACAGCCTACTCCTGCTATAAAGATGTTTTTAAAAATCAGCTTTATTGAAATATAATTGGCATTAAATAAACGGCACATATTTAAAATGTACAATTTGATAGGTTTTGACAGATATGTAACCATGAAAGCATCACATCAATGAAGATAGTGAACATATCCATCATCTCTAGAAGTTTCTGTGAGCCCCTTAGGAATCCTTCTCATCCAACCTCCAGCAACCACTGCATTCTGTCACTATAACTTAGCCCATTAAGGCCATACAGCTCACTGATTACTCGCTTTGGTTTAGATCAATTCCTAAAGCAAAGATTATAGACAAGCAGCCAAAAAATTGATTAACCCAAAAAGAGGATTTTGGTTAACTGATAGTGTGTTTCAGTTTTAATATGTTGCCAACATCCTATCCTATCTAATAAAAGACAAAAAGGGTAATTAACCGTGCCTCCGCTACGCTTCCCATTGGCTAATCAGTGAGATATGCAAATTAACTGCCAACAAAAATGGCGGCCGGCAGCCACGCAGCTGAAGCAAGCAGGAGGCTCGCTTGCTCCAGTGATGGAGGAAGCGAAGGTTCCCCGCCTGCTGCGGCCTGTTCTAAGCTCCGAAAGCAACAGCTCCAAAAGCAACAAAGTTTCGATTATAGAAGCCAAACAAACCCCAGATACCTGCTTTCAGCCAGCCGCGGCCTCAGAGCTGGAGCGAGCAGGACAGCAACAAAGTTTCAATTATAGAAGGTAAATAAATCCCACAATAAAAAAAAAGGAGAGGCTGGGAGCTTCAGTTGCCGGCCAGCCTGAAAACGGCCCTCAGCTCCTCACCCAAACTGGCCAGGCACCCCAGTGGGGACCCCCATCCTAAAGGGGGTGTGGCCAGCCTGAAAACAGCCATCAGCCCTTCATCCAGGCTGGCCAGGCACCCCAGCGGGACCCCCACCCTGATCCAGGACATCCTTCAGGGCAAACCAGCTGGCCCCCACCCATGCACCAGGCCTCTATCCTATATAGTAAAAGGGTAATATGCAAACTGACTCTAACAGCAGAAAGACTGGGAATGACTGGTCACTATGACACACACTGACCACCAGGGGGCAGATGCTCAATGCAGGAGCTGCCCTCTGGTGGTCAGTGAGCTCCCACATGGGGGAGCTCTGCTCAGCCACAAGCCAGGCTGACAGCTGCCAGTACAGCAGTGGTGGTGGGAGCCTTTCCTGCCTCCTCAGCAGCGCTAAGGATGTCCGACTGCAGCTTAGGCCTGCTCCCCGCTGGCAAGTGGACATCCCCCGAGGGCTGCCGGGCTGCCAGAGGGATGTCTGATTGTCATCTTAGGCCCAATCCCCCAGGGAGCAAGCCTAAGCCAGCAGGTGGTCATTCCCTGAGGGGTCCCAGACTGTGAGAGGGCACAGGCCAGGCTGAGGAACCCCCCACCCCCGAGTGCACAAATTTTTGTGCACCGGGCCTCTAGTTTTAAAATAGATAACTATCTTGAAAAATATCTGGCATTACCAGGCTTGAGTTTCTGCTTGAAAACAATCGGCAAGAGCTCTGGCCACAATCACCACCATTCTAAATGGTCTCCCTGACTCAATGGCAGGTTCTAATATTGTTGCTATTTTCTTTGGTAGCACAGGAGAAAGTAACTTTTTGACACATGATATCAGATTTATTTATTACTCTTAAAATAATTTTTATTGGTTTTAGAGAGAGAAAGAAACATAGATTTGTGGTCCCACTTATTTATGCATTCATTGATTGATTCTTGTATGTGCCTTGACTGGGGAATCAAACCCACAACCTTGGCATATTGGGATGACACTAGCCAACTGCACTAGCTGCTGGTCAAGGCCAGACTTTGTTATTTCTTGCCTGCTTATTCCACTTGATCCTTTTTGTTACACTGCTCCATCCCTCACTTTGTTGTTGTTTACTATGTTCTTTATCTGCCTAGAACACCTTCATCCTATGGAAATTCATCAAAGTCTGATTTATATATTGCCTCTTCAACAAATTTCCAACATGCTTTTCTGGAAATAATCAGGCCTTGGTTTCCTGTGATCTGGATTCCAAAACGTTCTGGGCTTGAGTTTCACCATTATTATACCACATTACCGCTCAATGTTACCTGGTAAATATGAACTTTTGCTGCCTAAAGGAAGGGAAAGACCACTGCCCAGGAGTCTCTTAACTGGGAAAAACACTTCATACCTTAGGAGCCCTAAAACAGCTCTGACCGATGTGGCTCAGTTGGCTGGGCATTGACAGGTTACCAGTTGACTCTTGATTAGGGCATATGCCTGATTTTCGGGCTCCATTCCCCAATAAGAGGCATGCAGGAGGCAGACGATCAATATTATGCTCTCACATGGATGTTTCTCCCCCTCCCTTCTCTAAAAATCAGTAAAATATGTTTATTTTTAAAAGAGCCCTAAAACAATGCTGATTTGCACAACAAGTGAAACATTCTGCCCCCAGAAATTCTAAGCTTTAGAACTAGAGGACTTAGCCAACAGTTCTTGTAATGTTCATTGATTTATAAGCAAATAATTTCAACACCTAATGTGTAACAGAACTCTATCCAGACGTTGGGAGCTAGGACAGACTGCAAGCGGAGCACTGGAAGGCTCTGAAGTAACCTTTGAGTTGGGCCTCAAAAAAATGTTTTTGCTAGAAAAGTAATTTGGAAACTAGAATAGCACCTGCAAAAACCTGTGAAGTCCTGGAAATAGTAAAAGTAGAGTTGGAGCAAAAACAAGCAGAGAGGAGCCCTAGCTGGTTTGGCTCAGTGGATAGAGCGTCAGTTTGCGGTCTGAAAGGTCCCAGGTTCCTTTGCTTCAGGTCAAGAGTACATGCCTGGGTTGTGCCTCGATCCCCACTGGGGGGTGTGCAGGAGGTAGCCAATCAATCATTTTCTCTCATCATTGATGTTTCTGTCCCTCTCCTTTCCTCTCAGAAAGGATGAGCAGGAATGGCTGGAAACCTAAGCCAACCATGTAGGCATTGAATTCCAGGCATGTGGGTTGTTAGAGACTTTCTTTGCAGAGGATAGGCCAGTCAGAGAAAAGGCTCAGGAATTGGCTGAGGCTAAACTTCTTGCAGGGTCTCCTCAGCTCCTTCCAAAAAGGGATTCATGTTGGTAATGGGTAGAGAAAAAAATATAACCTACTTTCACAAGTTTTTAAAAAATGTTTTCTTAAAATTGATTTTAAGAGAGAGAGGAAGAGAGAGTGATAAGACAGAAACATCTATAGAGCGTTGGCCTGCGGACTGAAGGGTCCCAGGTTCGATTCTGGTCAAGGGCACATGCCTGGGTTGTGGGCTTGATCCCCAGTAGGGGGCTTGCAGGAGGCAGCCAGTCAATGATCCTCTCTCATCATTGATATTTCTCTCTCTCTCCCTCTCCCTTCCACTCTGAAATCAAATATATATTTACATTATATATATATGCACATCGTAAGCACTCAGAGAACTACTATTGTTACTGAAAGCTTCCACCTGAGTACGGAAATTGAGTCCTGAGGAGAGAAAAGAATGCCCAGTCAGGTAGCAAATTCATGATGGAGTTGGGACTGCAATACAAGTCTCCCAGACGGTCATACATGTTCACAGCATGGGGGAAGTGTTGGTGGGAGCGTGCAAGAAAGAAGATTCAGGCGCAAGGCTTTTGGGGCTGAATCACAGCTTCTGAGCGAGAGAAACAAACTCGACGTGGGTCTTTGTGCAGAATGACTGGCTCCTCTCGGACCTCCTGAGCTTCTGGCACCTAGAGCTAAAACCCTTCCTATTGCATCCTGGGAGTGGAGGGTCATCCCCGCTGCATGGAGGGACGAGAAGTCTTTTCCCTCCCCCGCCTTCCCTGCTTGCCCGCCTCAGAGGCCGCGTCTCTTCATCGTTCCCAGCAAGCCCCGCGCGAGAGCCGGCTACTGATTGGCTCCGGGGAGCAGGCGGCTCTGCCGGCAGCGGTTACCCGGGTTTCCGGTGCGCGGCCACCGCGGGCGAAGCCGTGAGGACGTCGGCTGTGGGGTCTGTCCCGTGGCGGCTGGAGGGAGGAGGCAATCAGAGGGTCCGTAGACCTGAGCGCTTTCGGTCAGTGGGAAGAGTCACGCAGATTCCGCGCGAGGGCTCGGGCCGGAGGGCAGGGCTGAG
>NW_005370065.1:561127-565284 GCF_000412655.1 Myotis brandtii
CGAGGAACGGGCGTCCCGCCACGTCAGTCACCGGCCGGGAACCTATCCCGCGCTCGGCGGAGCCTGAGGGGCCGCGTTGTGTCGGGAAGAGGCCTCAGGGAAAAGGAGGCCTTTCTTCCCCTGCGCCCGGAGCAGCGCCCCGACAACCCGCCTGTGCACACCAGGCTCCCCTGACCCGCCGGAGACGGAGGGAACCGAGGGTTACCGCCGGGGCAGGCCGGCCAGTTTGTGTTTAGAAGCTTGGTGCATCCGGTATCGGGAATTCCGATCCAGGCTGAGAAGAATTCCGAAGTCTTGGGAAATAGCGAGTGTGCTTGTTTCTATAGGATCGGCTCCTCGCCTCGCACTGCAACCCACAATGAAGAACCAAGACAAAAAGAACGGGGCTGCCAAGCACTCAGGCCACACTTCCAACCCAAAAAGCAACCCGGGGCAAGTGGAAGCCGGACCAGCCGGAGCCCAGGGGCTGCCCAGCCGGGCGGCCTCCGCGGCACAAGCCGAAGGTTCCGCCCGCCAGACTCCCGGGAAGACGGAGGGTGTGTGGCAGCTCTGCTTTCCCTGCGGGCTGGGGGAGGAGCTTCCGGTCTAGCTTCTGGAGGTAGAGGCCCCTGTGGACCCAGAAAGAAGGAAGTTAGAATGGGCGGGGACAGTGCGGGTCTGTGCGCTCCCCACCGCGTCCCGTCCCGGGGAGTTGGTAGAGCCTTGGGCGCTAAGCACAGGAGCAGAAAGAGCTCTTGGGAGAAGGCTCTGACGGGATGAAATCGGGAGCAGACAAACGAGACACCAGCTTGCAAGTCCAGCAAGGAATAAAATATTCCTTGAAACGCCTCCTGTGCCAGTGGGTAACTGCTCTTTATAGTGGAGGCATTTTGGAACTTCTTTACTATCAAGAAATGATGCTCACTAGGAGGAGAAGGGGGTGGATTAGACATTGAGCTCCTGCTACATGCCATCCCTGTGTGCGGAAGGCTTTACCTGATTTCTTTTATACTCAGAAAAGAAATACTCCTGTCATTTTATAGGTAAATAAACTGAGGCTTAAAGAAGTTAGGCCACATTTAATCCAAACCAGTAAGTTTGGGCCTGCATTAATCCCAACCAGTGGTATCACCTTCTCGTTTCACATTCTGTCCTTCCTCCTCCTGTAGGAGCACAAGCCAAAGCCTCTCGGCCTGGGGCCCTCCGCGATGTCTCGGAGGAGCTGAGCCGCCAGTTGGAAGACATCCTGAGTACATACTGTGTGGACAACAATCAGGGGGGCCCAGGTGAGGATGGTGCCCAGGGTGAGCCTGCGGAACCTGACGATGCAGAGAAGTCCCGGACCTATGCCTCGAGGAATGGGGAGCCTGAGCCAGAGATCCCAGTAGTCAATGGTGAGAAGACCTCCAAGGGGGAGCCAGGCACAGACGAGATCCGGGCAAGTGATGAGATGGGAGACCGAGACCACCGAAGGCCACAAGAGAAGAAGAAAGCCAAGGGTCTGGGTGAGCAGAGGGCAACTACTTGTGAGGCTGGTGAGGGGAGAGTGTTTGGACCTGACCTTCCTTGGGCTAGCCTGCTCTGCTAGGATTCAGAGTAAACCCTACTTCCCAGTACAGTGGCCTGCACCAGCTTAATCACAGCCAGGCCATGGGGCCAAAGCATAGAGGTGTGCAGGTTGTTCACTGCACAGGGACTTCTGGCCTTGGGAGCAAGTGAGAAGCGAAATCCAACCTGCTCTCTGAGAAAATGGGGAGCAGGAGACCTGGGGGGACTCCTGTGCCAGTCAGCACCATTTCTAATCTGTGCGACCTTAGGCAGGGCCTTTCTCCTTTTTGGTCCTTAGCTGTCACTTCTCTACAGTAAGAGAATTGGACTAGACCAGGGTTGAAAACTCAAATAAGCCAAGCTAGCCAAGAAATTGCCCACTTCATCCAAGGGTTACTGCCACCCGGGTCCCAGCAAGTTGACAGCATGTAAAACTACAGGCTAAGTCTAGTTTTCCTTAAAAAAAAAAAAAAAACCCAGCCAGAGTTATGTGCAATCTCTAGATTTTTAACAGTTGGCGATTGGTATGCTAGGAGCCAAACAAAACCTATCTGTGGGTTGGCTTTGGCCCGTTGTGCCAGTGATTTGCAGTCTCTCTTGGAGCCTCCCAGGGTTGCCATTGCGGAAGTCTAGTGCTGTGCTATGTACAGTGGCCCTCCAGGGAGACAGGGAAGACTCTGACTCAGGCACAGGCATTGCAGGAAAGTAATTTGGGTGAGGGTGGAAGTAGAGGGCTATTGTGTCTTAAAGACTCAGAGTTGGGTGGGATTATACCCATATTTTATTCCCTGCTCACCTATCCCCTGTCACCCTAATTTAAAGAAAGTTTTTTTTGTTTTCAATCTTAGCATCAAATATTCATTTTAAAGTTCCCTGTTTGGCTACTTCTGTTGATAAGAGTTTCATAATTCTTGCCCTGACCAGTTTGGCTCAGTGGATAGAGCGTCGGCCTGCAGGCTCAAGGGTCCCAGGTTCGATTCCAGTCAAGGGCATGTACCTTGGTTGTGAGCACATCCCCTGTGGGGGGAGTGTGCAGGAGGCAGCTGAAAGACTTTCATAATTCTCAAGGAGACCTGTTCCTTTTTGCATCCTCTCTGTTTCAGAGAGGAGTTCCTTGCATTGAAACAGTAGTACTGAATTCATAGATCAGATACACACACACACACACATTTTTTAAAATATATTTTATTGATTTTTTTACAGAGAGGAAGGGAGAGGGGTAGTTAGAAACATCGATGAGAGAGAAACATTGATTAGCTGCCTCCTGCACACCTCCTACTGGGGATGTGCCCACAACCAAGGTACATGCCCTTGACCAGAATCGAACCTGGGACCTTTCAGTCCGCAGGCCGACGCTCTATCCACTGAGCCAAACCGGTTAGGGCTTTTTAAAAATATATTTTTATTGATTTCAGAGAGGAAGGGAGAGGGAGAGAGATAGAAATATCAATGATGAGAGAGAATCATTGATTGGCTGCCTCCTGCATGCCCCCCACCGGGAATCAAGCCCGCAACCCAGGCATGTGCCCTTGACTGGAATCGAACCCAGGACCCTTCAGTCCACAGGCCGATGCTCTATCCACTGAGCCAAACCGGTTAGGGCTTTTTAAAAATATATTTTTATTGATTTCAGAGAGGAAGGGAGAGGGAGAGAAATAGAAACATCAATGATGAGAGAGAATCATGGATGGGCTGCCTCCTGCATGCCCCCTACTGGGGATCAAGCCCGAAACCCGGGTATGTGATCGAACCATGACATTCTGGTTGATAGGTTGATGCTCAACCACGGAGCCATGCTGGCCGGGCAGGAACACCTTTCTTAAACCTGTTGGTAGAGCAGGTAGTTGTTTTTTTCTCCCATTCCTGGTGCTCACCAAGGAGATTCCACAGAGATTCGGTCATTCGTTTTTGTTGTTGTTAATCCTCACCCGAGGATATTTTTCTATTGATTTTTAAGGAGAGTAGAAGAGAGAGGGAAGGACATAGAGAAACATCGATGTGAGAGAAACACATCGATTGGTTGCCTCCTGCACAAGCCCCGACCAGGGCCCGGGCCAGGGAGGAGCCTGCAACCCAGGTACATGCCCTTGACTGGAATTGAACCCCAGACCCTTCAGTCTGCTGGCCGACGCTCTATCCACTGAGCCAAACTGGTTAGGGCCAGTCATTCATTTAATAAGTATTTTTGAGCATGTCCTCAGCGAGGGCCGCTAGGGACAGCACTGAGCTGCATTGGCAGGCAGAACTGAGTTGGTTGCAGACCTCATGAAGCACACAGAGTAGCAGGAAAGGCAGCCAGTTCAACAAACAGAAATGTAAAGTATGATAGGTGGGCCCAGGCCTGGAGGGGCCTCCCAGAGAAAGGGGTACATGCCTTTGTTCCCTGTACTTTGCAGGAAAGGAGATCACGTTACTGATGCAGACATTGAACACACTGAGTACCCCAGAGGAGAAGCTGGCAGCTCTGTGCAAGAAGTATGCTGAACTGGTCAGTTCTCCCCCTTCTCCTTGCACCCTCTCTGCCTCGGAACATCAGCAGGCCACCCAGTATGGGGTTGAGGGTACAAGGGCAGGTGGGTGGCTTAATTTCTGTTCAACCTCTCTCAGCCTTTTCCGTATCTGACTGGGGC
>NW_005370065.1:565295-569389 GCF_000412655.1 Myotis brandtii
GTCTCAGCCACCTTTCGGTCTGACAGTACAGTAAGAAGAGAAATTGTACATTCCAGTGCAACAACATTAATCATTTGATTTTCTCTTAATACCCAGTCTGTAGTCAGATTTCCCCAATTGTTTAAAAATGTCACTTTGATCAAATCAGGATCCAAAGGACTACATTTATTATGTTGTGTTGTTATGACTTTTTCCCTCCTTTACTCTAAAGCAGTTTTCATCTTATTGCCCTGCTTTTTTTCCCCTAACATTGACTTATTGCAGATCAGTTGTCCTGTTCTAGATTTGTGGTGGCATTTAACTTGTTCCTTTAGCTCCTTAGTTCCTGTAAATAAAGTGGAATTTTTCTGGGAAAAGAGAGCAAAAGAGTTGAGGGCATAAGGAATTTAAGCTGAGTGAGAAAGAGATTATTTAAAGGAAAGTGAAAGAGTGTTTGGTTCAAAGGCTTGAAGGTCCAATAGGATAGTCGACCTGAGACCTCAGATATGGATTGGAGAGGATGAGCTTGGAAGATACGTGGTGGTCCTGGCTTGGGATGAGATCTTGGAGGTGGGTGCAGTTCTGAGTGGTGACAGAATTGCCGATTGAAATGTGACTACTCTGAATCTGGATGTGTTGTTAAGTGTAAGACAAAGAGGAGTAGCAGGTGATCTCATCTCAGGGCATGAGTGTCCCCTGAATTGGGGGAATGTAATGGTCTGAGAGCTGGGAGAGAAACTGGGATCTGCTGGCTGTGTACTTCTGTCCTACCTGAGTGTCCATTTCTGTATCCTTGAGGTATGGGGGTCCTAAGGGTTATTGTGAGGAGCAAATGGAGTGCCCGCACAGTGTCCGACCTGAGCTGTTATGGCTGGAGTTGGGGGAGAGGGCCCGGGTTAGGTCAGCCCAGGGACCCTGGATCCCCATGGGAAGAGCCTCCCAGGGTACTTACCTGCCCTCCTGTCCCAGCTGGAGGAACATCGGAACTCCCAGAAGCAGATGAAGCTCCTGCAGAAGAAGCAGAGCCAGCTGGTGCAAGAGAAGGACCACCTGCGCGGCGAGCACAGCAAGGCCATCCTGGCCCGCAGCAAGCTCGAGAGCCTGTGCCGCGAGTTGCAGCGCCACAACCGTTCCCTCAAGGTAGGCTGGCTGGGCCCCCTAAGACGGACAATTGGTTACCTTAACTTCCACTTATCTTTGGCAGCTTTTCCCTTAAAAACTAGCACAGGTTTTCAGTACAGAAGTAGATTTCCCCAGTAATGCCCTGATTAGCAAGAACTACTTCTAACCATTTGAAATGTACTTGTAGTAGGGAAGGTAAAGGCTAAGAATCAAAGAACCCAGAGTGCTTGCCTTCAGGAGTTCTCAACTCCATCATAGTCCCCAGGTAAGCTGGGGTCCAGTGCTGACCAGCAGCTCTTGTCCCAGTGTTGGTCCGTCAGGAATGTGGGTCCTTTCTCCTTGTTCTGCCTTTCCTAGGGTGGGACCACTGGTTAAAGCCTGGTCACTGCTATGACCTCCAGGTCATACAATTTGGATCAGTAAATATATGGTATTTTTCAACTTGCTTTGCTCGTTTTTAGTTTGTCTTTTAAAACATTACAAATTTAATGTGTTTGATGTAAGATGATAAAAGTATAACAAGTCAAAGGTAATAGTCACCCACTGTCCTCAACCCCAGTGGCCAGCAGAAACCGCTGGGAAGTAAACCTACTAATATGTAAGTTTAAGTACAACCTTTTAACTTTCCTGTCTACATAGAAAATCTTACATACAGTTTTTTAAGTAAAAGTATTATACATGTATTTTTCCATATCCTATTCCATTTTCTCACTTTACACAACGCTTTATCTTTCCTCCCTGTTGTTATCCATAGAGCTATCTCATTCTTCTCAGCAACATCATTATATGGGTATATTGCATTTTATTCCTGTCCTCATTAAGGTATTTTTGGGTAGCTTCCAATTTTTTACTGTTATCCTATATAACAAAAGCCTAATATGCAAATTGACTGAACAGCAGAACGCCCAGTTGCTATGATTGCACTGACCACCAGGGGGCAGATGCTCAATGCAGGAGCTGCCCATAGGCCAGCCAAGGGGGGGAGGGGGCTCCCAATCGCCCCGCCAGTTGCCCTGCAGATCAGCACTGGTCACCAGCCAGGCCTGGGGACCCTACCCATGCATGAATTTCATGCACCGGTTCTCTAGTATATAGAGAGTTAGTGAAAATTCTTGTTACATACGTCCCTGTCTAATTACACAGAATTTATCTAAGATAAATCTCAGAAGTGATATGTCCAGATTGCCTTCCCACTAACTGTGTCTGAGTGCCTAATTCTGAACAACTTTGCCAAACCTGGGTATTTCTGAATCATAACTACTTGATGGTATGTGGGGGGGTGGCTGTCAAAGATGAAAGCACATTAAAACAAGACTACTTAAGGCCCTGGCCAGGTAACTCAGTTATTTAGAGCCTGTCCCAATACCTCAAGGTGTGGGTTTGATCTCTGGTCAGGGCACATACAAGACGCAACCAATAAATGCATTAAGTAAGTGGAACAACAAATCGATATTTCTCTCCCACTTCGCTCCCTGTTTCCCTTCCTCTCTAAAAATTCACTAAAAAAAAAGAGTCTACTTTATAAGTCTGGAAGCATAGGCTTCAGGAGATCCAGAGTTCTTTAGAACGGCTCTTAACAAGTATGCCTGCATTTTTCTAGGGAGAGGCTCTCTCATTGTTGCCACCTGAGATACAGAAGGGTCCATTAGGAGCCCCCATTGCTTGACATCTTGGAGTCTGGTTATTCATCACTTTGAGAGCAGGGAGGACTATTGATGGAGACCATCCTGGGCTAGTTGGGTGGCGGTGGGGAGGAGCCTTGCAAGGCTGGCTGGGGAGCAATCGATGATGGAACTGGGTCTGACTTCTCTGCCCAGGAAGAAGGCGTGCAGCGGGCCCGGGAAGAGGAGGAGAAACGCAAGGAGGTGACCTCGCACTTCCAGGTGACGCTGAATGACATTCAGCTACAGATGGAGCAGCACAATGAGCGCAATTCCAAGCTACGCCAGGAGAACATGGAGCTGGCTGAGCGGCTCAAGAAGCTGATTGAGCAGTATGAGCTGCGAGAGGAGGTGAGGTGTTATTTTTTTAAGAGTTTTCAGTATCCATTGATTGATTGGTTTCAGAAAGGAAGGGAGAGGGAGAGAGGGATAGAAACATCAATGATGAGAGAGAATCATTGATTGGCTGCCTCTTGCACGTGCCCCCAAATCAGACACGTTAATATTTACGTAGTTTATGCCCTGACCGGTTTGGCTCAGTGGATAGAGCATCGGCCTGCGGACTGAAAGGTCCCAGGTTCGATTTCAGTCAGGGGCATGTACCTTGGTTGCGGGCACATCCCCAATGGGAGGTGTGCAGGAGGCAGCTGATCAATGTTTTTCTCTCATCGATCTTTGTACCTCTCTATCTCTCTCCCTTCCTCTCTGTAAAAAATCAATAAAATATATTTTAAAAAATAAAATAAAATATTTACGCAGTTTAACTTTGAGTATACTCGCCTACATTATAATTAGCCATACAAAGGTACAGGTCATGTTTGTCTGCCAACTTCTGACAATTTCAGTTTTCAGAATTTTTTAGAATTTGAAATCCCAGGGGAGGAGCTAGACCTGGGGTCAGTGATCTACTCTAAAGGCTACGTCCTCTGATTCCTTGCTGCTCTTCTGCCCCTGTCACCAGAGTCCCTCTCTTTGGGTCTTCACATGTTTGGCAAAAGGGCCTCTGTTTCTTTGTGAAAAGAGAGACTGCCAGCTACCTTACAGCCCCAGACCAGACCCCTTCCTAGGCCCTGGAGGTGTGGTGATAGGTGATAAGTGGGATAGGCAAGACCCTGCCCACATGGGCTCACAGTCCAGTGTGGCAATCATTGTGTGCAGGGCCTAGAGGGGCCTCCTCTGGGAACAGGCTGCTTGTGATGCATGTGGTTTGAGAGGAGTTGGTTTGGTTCCTGTCCTACAGCACTGAAAGACATGGAGGCTTACTGAGCCACCAGAGTGAGGCACCTACTTCAAAACCTGAGGACTTCCCCCTCCTGCACCCCCCCCCCCCCC
>NW_005370065.1:569463-581628 GCF_000412655.1 Myotis brandtii
CAAAATAGATTTGGCACTGCCCGCAGAGGTACAGCTGTGGGCCCCAGGCCCTATGCTCCTCATTTACACCCCACCCCCAGTCAGAATCAGGCACTGCCATCCTGCCCCCTCTGAGCCTCTGGACTTCAGATCACAGGAGACTGAAATTCATGTCCCAAACTGGACACATCCCCAAGCCACCTTCCCTTCCTCATTCAAAAAACACATACAATTCCCCTACATCCCTTTTTTACCTTTGTAGCACTTGAGTTCATCACCTTCTCTCACCCGTCCTGGTTCCCAGGGCTCCTCCTGCAGTTAGGACAGCTATTCCTTGCAATATCAAATCTTCACCTATAGATTGAGCAGAGCTCTGCCAATAGAGCTAAGCTGTTGTGTTGGCAGAGGTGTCGTTTTTGCCCTTCCCACTTACAAGGGAGTCAAGCTATAAAAGTGAGCGTTGTCAGCCCCGTGGATTGATCTCTTTTGGGGCTGGAGATTTGAGTATTTATTAATTGACTTCCTGGGAGCTGATTTCATCCATAACCCCTGTGCTCACCCAGGACTGACTCAGTGGGAGAGAAATAAGGTGAGGTTGGACAGTAGGCTTTCCAGGGACGTGGGGCCCATGTCCTATGGTACACATGGGAGTCCAGCATGTCAGATTGAGATGGGAGGCTGGGCAGGGAGCCCTGGAGTCTGTAGCCATTAGGCCGGCCTCTCTGAGAAAGGGAAAGGCAGGTCCTAACAGGTGGACCCCTCCCACCATGCTTTCCTGCAGCATATCGACAAAGTCTTCAAACACAAGGACCTGCAGCAGCAGCTGGTGGATGCCAAGCTCCAGCAGGCCCAGGAGATGCTGAAGGAGGCAGAGGAGAGGCACCAGCGGGAGAAGGATTTTGTGAGTCTCAGGCTCTGGGGTTGGGGGGTCTTAGAAGAGGTGGGTTGGGTTCTGGCTTAGCTCATAGTCACGTTTGTGTGGGAAAGGTTGGTGCCTGGCCAGAGCAGGGCACTGCTTCCTCAGATACCAGTCAGAGAGCAGGACACTTCAGTGGGTTCTGGTGTGTTTGGCAAAAAACACACACAGCCCCTTGGGGCTTCTAACGAGGTCTGATGTCCTATCTTGGAAATAGCTCCTCAAAGAGGCAGTGGAGTCCCAGAGGATGTGTGAGCTGATGAAGCAGCAGGAGACCCACCTGAAGCAGCAGGTGAGACAGTGTGTATCTTGACCCTGTGCCTCCAAGGACTCCTCATTGGGACCCGTCCTGGGGGCAGGGCAATGGGACCCTCATTCTAGGACTACCTTGACTGCTCTGTGACCTTGCTGAGTCTGTTCTCTCTGGACCCGCCCAGCACCTCTGTGGTGGTGACCAGGTGGCTAGGTGAGCTTGAAGGACTTCATTCCTAGTCGGAAGTTGTGCTGCTTTTGAGGGGGTGGGGACAGATGGTTTTAATTCTATAAATTAATGTAATTCTGGAAGAAACATTTGAAAACATAACAAAACAAAAAAACATGTCACCCCAAATCCTACTTTCTAGGCTTACATGAAGAAAAATGCGATCTCGGAATTGTTGGGTCAGAGGGCCAAGCATGGGTCTGCGTGTGTGGACCAGAAGTGCCCTCTAGGGAAGTTCGGTCTTAACTGTGGGCTTCTTTCTCGCCCAGCTTGCCCTATACACGGAGAAGTTCGAGGAGTTCCAGAACACTCTTTCCAAAAGCAGTGAGGTGTTCACCACATTCAAACAGGAGATGGAAAAGGTAACACTGGCCCAGGCTGGGTCTGGCTGCAGGGGCACAGCTGCTTCATGCAGAATGTGGTGCCTCACTGAGAGCTGTTTACAGTAACAGTGTGATTGAGACCAGGGGAGGGACTGTAAGAAGGAGTCACACCCTTTCCTCCCTCACCTTCCGGGTTGTCCTGGAGAAGGGACTGCCTTGCCGTTTCCTGTTATTGGCAGTGGGCATTTAACTTGAGAGGTCCTAAGGTGGCACCGGAAGCACTGGCTGCGTCCTGTACTGCCTTGCCTGCTGCCATGGGACCGTTGCCCCACCTTGGGGACACAGATGCAGACAGCTTGTGCCCTGACCATCTCCTCTGCCTGTCACATAACCCAGATGACTAAGAAGATCAAGAAGCTGGAGAAAGAAACCACCATGTACCGGTCCCGGTGGGAGAGCAGCAACAAGGCCCTGCTGGAGATGGCTGAAGAGGTGGGCTGAGTGCGCTCTGCAGCCGGGGATGGGGTGTGCAGTTACTGAGTACCAGGCCGTTTTCTGTAGTTCTAGCAGTGAGTGATGCAGCTGGCATGAGGTGGAGCTGGGCACGTCTGTCCAAGTCCAAGGCACTGCCAGCTCTCCCCAGGGGAGGTGGTGAGCCCAGTCATAGGCCTGCAGTGGAAGCAAAGGGAAGAAATGGAAGAAAAGAATAAGGAACAAGAAAAACAAATGGTGCCAATGATGTGTGTAGTTTGTATGTGGAGTGGCCCCGATCATTTGATTTTGTGACTTGAGATGTAGGAGAGGAAAGTAACTCTATGCTAGAGTAGCTACTGCAGCCAGACCTGCTGAATGTCTGTGCTGTGCCAGTTCATTGAACCTTCCCTTGAGATCTGTGAGGTTGATGTTAGTAGACGAGTTTAACAGATCAGGAGATCGGCTACAAAAACAAGTACTTTGCCAAGGTCTTCTGGTAGATATTTGGAGAAATACATTGTCTCTAAGCCATGCCCCTCCCCTACACCACATTGCCCTCAACTGACAGCCAGGTCTTGGCATAAACCAGGGCTGTTCACTTGAAAGGGGCCAGCTTTGGACTCCAGTCTGCTCCCAGCGTTGTTAAAGTGTGAATGTTTTCTACCAAGTGGCAGTGGCAGGTGGAGGATCGATGGCATGACACTGAAAGGCCCCCTTTCTCTCCCTAGAAAACCCTCCGGGACAAAGAGCTTGAGGGCCTGCAGGTGAAAATCCAGCGGCTGGAGAAGCTGTGCCGGGCGCTGCAGACAGAGCGCAACGATCTGAACAAGAGGGTACAGGACCTGAGTGCTGGTGGCCAGAGCCCCCTCACTGACAGCGGCCCTGAGCAAAGGCCAGAGGCTGCCACTGCCTCCAAAGAGCAGGGTGGCGAGGGGTCCGGGGTCCAAGCACCTAGCTCTACAGGAGCCACAGAAGCTCCCTGCTGCCCTGGAGCACCAAGCACAGAAGCGTCAGGCCAAACAGGGCCCCAGGAGCCCACCTCCACCACCGCCTAGGGAGCCTGGCACTAGGGGCATGCTGGGAAGGGAGCAAGCAGCCCAGCCAGGCCTGGCCCATGCAAGGCTCCCACTGCTAAGTAGTCCAGTGCCGAGGCCCAGGGTGCTCTGACCTGGCTGGCATATGACACTGCAGTTTGAATTTCGTGGGTCAGCTTCACGTACATATGACATGTGCAAGGCCTCATACATTTATATCTGTAAGTGTAAAATAGGCTTGCATTGGATGCAGAGTGGGTGTGTACAGATGAAGGCAGTGGCTCTTCTGTGAGCCGAAGAGTCGAAGCGGAGTCGTCATCTGTAGCCGCCTTCAGTGACCTGGCAGGACAGTGACTTGAACATTTCTCTGCCTGACATGAGGCTTAGACCCCTTCCCTCCCTGCCCTTCAGGGATCATGACAAGTGACACACCCAGGCCTGACTGTGTTTCTCTTGTTGGCAGGGCTTTGGCAGCTCTGGCTCTCCTAGCTCCTCTGGACGCTTCTTTGCTTTTCTTAACCAGGAAAGGGGTCCCCAGACAGAGCCTTGGCAGGGCACTCAGAGCTGGTGATCAAACCACTTTCCTGCCTCAGACAAGGAACCTGGAGAATGTTCTGTGTAGGATGGTGTGCTGGTAGGGAGCCCTTTCGGCACTGCTTCCCCTGCCCTGTGGTAGTGCCAGGACCAGGCCAGTGATGCTTCTCAGTAGCCTTATCATTCACAGGTGCCTCTCTAGCCTGCACAAATGATTGATGGGATCGCCCAAAGGATTCTTTCGGAAGGTTTTTTGTTTTTGTTGCACATGACAGTGTTTGTATTGAGGGTCTTCTGAGGAGGGAGGAGGAATACTCTAGCAGTGGTGCCTGGGTTCCTGGCTTCCAGTGCCTCACCCCCCTCACCACCCCACCCAGCACTTTTGTCATGTTGGTGCTTAGGTTCCTGTTTGATGAGATCAAATTGTGAGAGAAAGGAAAGGGCTTTGAATCCTATGCGTTTCAATCCTGGAAGGCCACCACCAATGCCATCACCACTGCCTCCATGTAGCAGTTGCTAGGCCCCAGGAGCAGCTGTTCCCGGTGGCTTTATGAGTCTGTTTCTGCTTCCTGCCCCCATCCCCACTGTGCAGTCCTTGAGATTTGCTCTGGTTCCATTGTCCAAGGAGTAAGAGCTGAGTGTCCTCGATATCCTACTTCTTCCTGTGTGGGGGCCCCAGCTCTTGTCTGACAATTGATGGATAAGAATGAGAATTTAACCCCCAGAAATCCACAAAATGGCTGCAGATATTCCCATAATCCCCTCCCCTTACATGTTCCTCTATACTTAAAGTTCTGCTGGTTGCAAACTTGCCTAAGGTATTAGGCCATCTTAATACAGAGCAATTTTCTGGAACAACAGATGAGTCTTGGATCAGGAAGCAGAGCTCTGCTGGGCTTGGGGACTATGTCCCATCTCCAGCTGGGCCTGGGCTTCAGTGTAGCTGAGGGAGCCACAGACCAAGGTGGATAAAATGGTTGAGCTGATGCTTGCTGTATTTTCTTAAAGCTAATTCATTATCATATAGGTTCTTTCATCTTGCACAACTAGCCCATTCTTTCAGCCCTTAAATCCCTCTTATAAAATAGGTTCATGAAGAGTATTAAGTACTCCTTGTTCTGGCTTTGACCAGAGATGGCAAGTGAAAGGTACACCATTTCTCTGCTCCATAGTAGGTACCACTAGTCTCTGTTCAGAGTATTTCCTGCTCATTCTTGGTATTTCATTTCTTGAGGTTCCCTCAGCAGCCAGTGCTGAGACCTGTTTGCCATCCCTGGCTGAGATATTGCTCTCCTGTGGAGAAGTGTCTTCCCCTCTGAAATGGGTGTGTCTAGAATGGTCCCTAAACATGCCTCTTCCTGTTCCAGTAAGGCTCCCTCACTCATGCCGGGTTGAGGTACTCAAGAACTGCCCCATACAGGGTTTGCTGGGCTGTGGAAGCATTGGGAGGAGGCAGAAGCTTTTGCCCACCTCTTTAAAGATCAGGTAGACCTGCAATAGCCCACATGATTGCCTGCCTCACTTCACCTACCTCTTAAGGCCCATGGGGTTAGCGGGGAGGGAGCTCAGTGTGATGGGGTGGGAACTCAGCACAACAGCTCTCTGAAACCAAGTGGAGCTACAGTGAGCAAGGTGGCCCCAGCTGGGCTTCCCAGGTCAGAAATAATAGGCCCTGGGCAGGGTAGAACCTTTGCTCTCAGCTCTGGGCATCCTGGCCAGGCTATAGGTAGGGATCCCATTCCTCTAACTCCATTGACCAAATCGTAATCACTACAGCTGTTCTGCTTGCTCCGCTTTCCAAAGTCAGCCCAGGTACCTGGGTGCTGCCAGCCAGGAGCCTGGGCCAGATGCAGGGGATGTGGCCTCTCTGAAGGCCAGTGCCTTCCTCACTAGGGCAGGTCCCATGCACATGACCTCAGTTCTAGGACCAAGAGCTGTGTTGGTTTCTTGGATTGCTAGCTTTTCCTCCAGGGGACCACAGCAGGCGAGGCTCACAGCCCAGAGCCCTTGGCTCTGCTGACAGTAGTTGTGTTCAGACCTTGTCCAGCTGAGAGCTTCATGTACACCAGATTCTAAGAGGTGTCAACAGCACTTTCTTGTTTGTTTTCCATGAGGTTTTTGGACCATGGGCTGAGCTCAGGCACTTTTTTCTGTAAGAGAATGTTATGTCTGTAAAGATCGTTATTTTCCCTCCTCTACCCCAACTGTGGTTGCCCTGGTGTCTAGGGGAGGGCCAAGGCCTGCTGAGCTGATTCTCCAGCTGCCCCAGCCCTCCCACCTTGCACAGCACAGAAGGTCACCCCAGGGACAGCCAGGTACCCACCTCCTGGGGGAGGGGTGCTGCCATCTGTCTCTAACTGCTTCCCTTATGGCCCAACTTGGCCTCCCAGATTTGTTTGAAGCTGTGCTGACAGCTTTTTTTTTTTTTTTTTTTTTTTTTTTTTTTTGTCTCATTTTGGTATTCACAACAGCCAGGGACTTGATTTTGATGTATTTTAAACCCTATTAAATAAAGAGTCTGTTGCCTTATTGCTTCTTTCCTGACCTTTGTGGTCATTTGGGCTTCTGAATCCATCCAGCCATCAGTGATTTGTCTGGATCTGCTGCCAAGTCTGGCTGTGCCCTGACAGCCTGCATCTTCCAGAGTGCCCTCCCTCCCTTCCAGCTCAGGACACACAGACTCACTGGAGCTGCCCGAGTGGAGCCCTTGGCAAAGCTGACATGATACACATGTATGGGAGCACCGGAGATGATTTTCATAAAGTCAAAAATTGGCCCTGCCCTCGGAGGGCTCACAGGCTGGTGAGGAGAAAAGGGATGTTCGGATGTGGAAGGGGTGGTTGTCCTATGGGAGCAAAGAGGAGGAAGGCCCTGTCCCCTTCAGCAAGAGAATAGGGGTGGATACCTGGAAGGGCCTGTGGCCCAAGGAGCAGGTAGAAGTTCGATAACCATTTAGCACAGAGGTGGGGAACCTTTTTTTGCTAAGGATCATTTGCATATTTATAACATTTGCTTAATATAATTCATTTAATATACATTTGTGTTGCTATGAAAAAAGCTCTTAGATTTATTGAATTTTGAGTCCTGCCTATGACTGCCTTGGCAGGGCCATGCCAACTTATTTCATGGGCCTTATACAGCCTGCAGGCCGGACGTTCCCCACCCCTTGTTTAGTAACAGTGGTTCAATGCAGGTGCCCTGGAGGGGGTGGAAGAGATGATGCAGGGGCCAAATAAGTCACCAAGAGCCTGTGTGCCAGATTTGGGCTATATCCAGGGAGACCCACTGAAGGTCTTTGGTAGGAGATAGGGAGGGTCTATGAGGAATGCAAAATCAAGGGCAACAGAAAGCTAGGCACATGGTGTGGTCCAAATTAGACAAGTGACATCACTATCTGGGCTGTCTGCCATGGGCAACATCTCTTGGCACCAGCCCACCAGGGACCTCCAGGTCCCTTTCCTTTGATTTTGTGTGTTCTACTGGTTAAAAAAAAAAAAGAATGAACTGGTTTCACCCTGACTGGGTGGCTCCATTGGTTGCAGCATCATCCCCCTGCACCAAAGATTGTGGGTTCAGTCCCTGGTCGGGGTCAGGGTGCATACAGAAGGCAACTGATTAATGTTCCCCTTTTTTCTCTCAGTAAAAATCCTCCGGTGAGATTAAAAAAAAAAAAAAAAAGAATGAACTGGTTTCTTATACACTCCTGCTCACCCACCCCAAGCTCCTATATGGGACACATCCTGGATGTCTCACCCAGTAACATGTTCTCTCTGGGGCCTGGGCTGTTCATCACAAAGGACCATATATGAATGGCCAACCAATGACAAACCAAGTGCCCTTCCCTCCACGTCTCCACAAGTAGATGTGTCCACGCTGGCTGTAACAGTCCCCACAGAGCCTCTGCCCCTTCCCGTCAGGGTTCTAATGGGTTGATATTTTTCTGTGCTGGCCACGTTGGTTCCAAAGATCCTTCGGAGGGGGTCAGGGGAGACCGCCTCAACTGGGAGCTCTGAGCAAAGCAGCTCTAAGAATAACCACCCTAGAGGTGCTCCTGGGCCCTCGGCCACTTTCCACAGGAGCCCTGGTGCCACTCCTGCAGTTCTGTGAGGGAGGAGAGGGCCTTCCAGCTGTCCTGTCTGCCTATGCAGGCCCCTGTCTCAGATCCCTGCTTATTGAACAAGTCCTGACTCACTAGTAATGTCTCCCCTTCAGGAGCAGTCTGGGCATTGAAAGCACCTGGGAAAGAGCCTTGCTGGGGAGCCTGCTGACACAGCGCCTCATCCCTCCCTAACTCAGCCGGAGGCCAGACCCAGGGACGCTGCCCCTGCCCCTCGGGAGAGGACGGTGGGTGGGAGCAGCTGTGTGCACTGCCCAGGGCAGTTATTTGAGCCTGTAGGGCAGCCTGTCTCCTGTTGCATCAGATGCTTCCCTGAGGACCTGAGCTGGGAGCCTCTGCCAGGTCTTTAAATAGCTGCCCCATTGATCTCCTGGGGCAGCAGGGGGTGGGGAAGTGTGTCAGCCTCCAGGCCGCAGTCACACGCCAGGTTTCAGTTCACCCGATGCCCGCTCCCAGGTCTCCTGGGCCTGGGGGTGGGCTTGTTCTGTCACTTCATCGGTGACTGAGTACAGCCCCCAGCGCTTTACCAGCGAGCAGTGTCTGGTGTTGTGGGAGGAGTGCCACTGCCCTCAAAAGACTATTGTTGACTGTTAGTAAAAGGAGACGATGACGGGATCTTCCGCCAGGGCTGTTAAGAGGATTAAATGACCATAAAGTGCTTAAAGGGTTCCTGGACTCACTTGATGGATCATTGTCTTCTCCCAGTTTCTTCTGTTGCTGCTGCCCTGGTGCTTCGTCCATGCTTTTATATATGTCTGTTCACA
This sequence comes from Myotis brandtii, assembly GCF_000412655.1. Lineage (NCBI taxonomy): Eukaryota > Metazoa > Chordata > Mammalia > Chiroptera > Vespertilionidae > Myotis > Myotis brandtii. Next base: position 578,086 of record NW_005370065.1, read on the forward strand.
TTCCCTCTCTTCCCTCTCTGCATTCTTCTTTCTGACAAAGCCACCACCATTTTGTGAGACTATAGTTTCTCTCCAAAACAGATGGGAAAGTGAAATGATTTTTAGATTGCCATCACACAACATCGTAGTCACCTTGTTCAGGTGAGGAGGTAAAGTCTTGAGAGGAACAGCATAATAAATGTGGAGACGCTCTCCCATCTTACCCCACCGCCAGCGATAAAGGTCACTTTCTCTTTAAATGCAAATTACCTCCTGCCAGCTCAGCTTCCACCCCTCCAGTTCCCTGTTCCCGGTAGGAGAGTGCTGAGGGCGGAGGAACACACACGGAAGCATCACTCCAGACCCCAAACCTCCAGGTCTGTTGCCCCGGGGAGTGGGGTGGGGCAGAATGACACTCCCTTTGAGATCCTGGCTCCTGAGCTGAGCGATCCACTTGGCACAGGTTTTGGGGGTTGAGTGGGAAATAGATCCCAGGCTGTCCCCAGCGGTTCCTGGGGAGCAGAGGCTCCCACTCCAATTCTTCTATCAAGTCCCTAATTGGGTCAAGCTGCCGCAGGTCTCCCCTCTGCCACACCCCCTAATGCCAACCAGCCATGTGCCGATTTAAATGCCCCCAGCACCACCACCATCCCAGAGTGCAGATCAGGCTTGGTGGTGGCAGCCTGGAAGGAGCAGCTCGGGGAAACCCCCAGAAAGGGCCCCCAGACCTCCCTGGGGAGGACCTCAACAGACCTGGGCTTGCCGGCGGAGCGAGACTGGAGGCCCAGCAGCCAGCCACAGGCCAGCCATTGTTGGGGCCAAGGCAGCCAGCTGCTGCCCACCACCCACCCCAGCTGAAGCCAAGCAGGGACTTTCTGAGTGGGGAGGGTGAAGCAGCTGGAAGCATGTCCCAGGGAACTTCTGAGAGTTGCCTGGTGTTTGAGTTTGGGAGTAGATGGAGGAGGGGGTGCAAGCATCTAAATGGGAGAAAACCCCACACGGAGCCCTGCCCTGCACGCCACCGTTTCTCCCGCTGTCATCCATCCTCTGGTGGTTAGTGTGTGGCACACCCACACTTGGGTCACCTCCCATGCAGATGCTCCCAGCCTCTGCCTAAGCAGTTGACATACAGAACGTGGCCTGGCTAAGACACCCTAATCCTTTGGAGCTCCTGCCAGCTCACCTCCACTGCCTCTCCCTCCTCCACATTTCCTCTGCCAGCTCCGCCCCCGCCCCCCCCCCCCCCCCCCCCAGCTACAGGGCAGGGAACTCCAGCAGCCTCTGGAGAATCCTACCTGATGCAGCCCTTTCAGGCAGGGCTGGAGGACAGGTGGGGACCTGAGTGGGCTCAAAAGGTCCTTCAAATACAGACCCATGACCCCAACAGTAGGTGCTGGCATTGGGCCCTCCCCATACTGGACAGATGAGGGGACAGAGGCCCTGGTGGATGTGAAGGGATAGTTGGAAAGTCCCAGGGCCTTCCTTTGCAGCTCTCGGGGCTTGGCAGGTGAAGGGATGACTTTGCTTCTCAGATCTCAGTGGGGCTGCCTCCCACCCAGGGCCTGAGGCCCAGCCAGCATCAATGGAGGACAAGAAGAAGAAAAGGAGTCCCAAACCCTGCCTGACCCAGCCGGCTGCAGCCCCAGGAACACTCCGCAGGGTCCCTGTGCCCACCAGCCACAGTGGCTCCTTGGCCCTGGGCCTCCCTCATCTGCCGTCCCCCAAACAGAGGTCCAAGTTCAAGAGGTGGGTACAGAAGGAAAGGGCAAGAAGGGAGGGACCCTAACTCTAAGCTGAGCACTGTGGTCAGGAAGGTAAAGGGGCCTTAGCCTTTAGGTACTGAGCAATAATTGATGCTTTCCCTGGGGTTGCCCCTGAGAACCCAATGCTCAGGCCCAGCGTCTATCCTCAAGTGTGTGGGGAAAAGGCTGGGTGGGTCACACAGTGTGATGACTGAACCACCTCAGAGCAGGGAGTGAGCAGCACTGCCTGCCAGGAAGTGAGAGTCAAGGCTGGGGGGTACACTGGACAGGGAGAATGTTCTAAGGGGCTTGCTTGGCATAAGAAAGAAGAAAAATACTGCCTGGAAAGTTCCAGGAACCATAAGTGGTTTGGTGGCCCTGGAGTGTCATAGGTAGGAAATGGTGAGGAGCTACTCAGGTATACAATTAGAATTATTTGCCTAATTTTTAAATTAAATTTATTGGGGTGGCATTGTTTAATAAGATCATATAGGTTTCAAGTGTACATTTCTCTGATACATGATCTGTATATTGCATTGTGTGCCCACCACCCAAAGTCATATCACCTTCCGACACCATATATTTGGCTCCTTTCCCCTTTAATAACCCATCCTTCTCTCTGTAACCACCATACTGTTGTCTGTGTCTGTGAGTTTCAGTCTTATATCCCACATATGAGTGAAATATATGGTTCTTAGCTTTCTCTGATTGACTTATTTCACATAGCATAACATTCTCAAGGTCCATCCAGGGCTTAATATTTTTTAATGATTGGGAATCTGCATCCTACCCTATAATGTGTCCCTGTGTGTTCTTTCTCCAACTGCTATGTTTCCCTATGGCTTTGACATCCCCTGCCTTAGGGGCATGTTTAGGGACAGCCACAGTGGGTATAGCTGAAGCTCTGGACTGGGGAAGGAATAAGAAGAAATGCAATTGGAGATGGGATTGCAGATGGGGACCAGGCTGAGAAGGTTGTTAGGTGTCATTCTAAGGGCAATGGAAAATTCAAAACAGTTTTTAAAGGCCCTGGCCGGGTAGCTCAGTTGGTTAGAGCATCTTCTTGATACACCAAGGCTGCAGCTCGATCCTGGTCAGGGGACATACAAGAATCAACCAATGAATGCATAAATAAGTAGAACAACAGAATCAATGTGTTTTTGTTTCTCTCTCTCTCCCTCAAAATCAATCAATCAATAAAAAATTTTATAGTTTTTAAATAGAAGAGTGTCAGAAAGATATTATGGGGAGAGGTAAGATAGCTCTCATGGCAATAAGGGAGTAACTGTCCCCAAATTCACCGAGAACCAGTGAGGACAAGTGATTCACTCAGGGTCACAGGAGGAATAGGTGGGGGCTCAGACAGGAACCCAGGAGCCTCCTTCCAGGCATGGCTCTGACTTTATCATTGTTAGAAAAAAACCCCACAAAACTTATTTTGACTTCTTACCCTCATCCCTCCTCACTCTCCCTTCCCTTTATTAGTCCTGGTACCCAGCGCAGGGCCAGAAGAACAAATATCCATTTATGTTGATGAGTCGATAGGAAGATGAATTAGTGTACAGACAGATGGCACAAAAGACCTGGGGGTGCCTGGCTGCCTCTGCCCTGTGACCTTGGTCATGTCCACTCCACCCAGGGTAGGCAAGGAGAAATGCCGCCCGGTGCTGGCCGGAGGTGGGGGTGGCTCCGCAGGCACCCCCCTGCAGCACTCGTTCCTGACCGAGGTGACCGATGTTTATGAGATGGAGGGAGGACTGTTGAACCTGCTCAATGATTTCCACTCAGGCCGGCTACAGGCCTTCGGTGAGTCCTGGGAGTT
>NW_005370065.1:581696-583252 GCF_000412655.1 Myotis brandtii
TAGAGGGCCTGGTCTCTGGTGAGTGGCTGGGGCCAAGGTCCCAAAGTTGCTCCCAGGGCTCAGACAGGTGCTGTCCAGGGAAGGAATGCTCCTTCGAGCAGTTGGAGCACGTGCGAGAGATGCAGGAGAAGCTGGCCCGGCTGCACTTCAGCCTGGACGTGTGTGGGGAGGAGGAGGAAGAGGAGGAAGAGGAGGACGGGGTCACTGAGGGGCTGCCTGAAGAGCAGAAGAAGACCACGGCCGACCGCAACCTGGACCAGCTGCTTAGCAATGTGGGTCAGGGCTGGGTGCTTTGATTCCTGGGGGCATAAGGGAGTGGGGGAGGTACTGCTCTTAAGGCCATTATTGACCCTTGGGTGAAAAGCTGGGGGTGCATAAAGCTAAGAGCTCTGAGTCTCTCAAGCCCACGAGAAAATGGCACTCAGAACATCTGGGGTTTGGCCTGGTGCCTCTTCTGACAGGAATGTCTCTTTCTCTCCACAGCTGGAAGATCTTAGTAATTCCATGTATCCTTTCCCGGACCTGTGTATGTGTATGGGCCTCCCAGAGATGATATCACTTTCCTCTTCCCTCCCACCCTCCAGGAGTGTTTACTATAACACCATCTCCACACTCTGATGTCCTACTAAGTCAGAGTTAGCCACAGACTGCCCCCACCCAGGAAAAGGAGTGCAGGAAGAATTTCCCAAATTTTAGGAAAAAGGTGGTTGCAGGGAGTATGTTTTACCTACTTATCCAAAATCTTTGCAAGCACTTTAGCTGACACCAATCCATGGCAAAGCTTGTCTAATGTCTTCCTAATCTTTCAGCACTCAATTATTTTCAGTGATTTAGATGATCTCCCTACCTAGTCCTGGTCAGAAATAGTGCGGGTGCAGACACCTGTAGGATCTACTAGATCAAAAGAGAATGGGCTAAGCCACCTAGCAAGAAGGGCCGATGAAGACTGCAACCTCAGCCCTGGCTGGTCTGGCTCAGTGGGTAAAGCTAAGGCCTGTGGACTGAAGGGTCCAGGTTTGATTCTGGTCAGGGGCACATGCCCAGGTTGCAGGCTCTATCCCCAATGGGGGGCCGTACCGGAGGGATGGATCAATGATTCTCATCATTGATGTTTCTATCTCTCTCTCCCTCTCCTTTCCTCTCTGAAATCAATAAAAGTATATTTTAAAAAAAGGACTGCAACCTCAGACCACCGCAGAGTCCCTTGCACAGCCCCTTTCGCAGTTGGAGAGCCAGCCTGTGCAGGATGAAAAGATGGGGCTGGAAAGACCGGGTCTGCAGTATCCAATCCTTGACTGACACAGACAGAAGCTGCACCTGGCCGAGAATGCGGAGCCTGAGGAGCAGGCAGCGGTGTAGGTGTCGGACCTACGCCCGGACTGCCCCCTCTCATTCCCTTCAAACTGTGACTTTTTACTGACTCAACTGCGTATTCTGTGGCCCCCCAGGTGCTATGGGGAGGGGGGCATGACATGGAATTAAACCGGAATGAAAGACAGCGGCTCCGTGTCCTCCCTCCCGCATCGCGTCTTTCTCGGGTGGAGGCCCCGGCGCGG
>NW_005370065.1:583472-603771 GCF_000412655.1 Myotis brandtii
CTGGGCGCGGACTAGTGACGCACGAGGCAGGCGGCGGCAGCCGCGCGGGGCAGTTGACACCCAGATGGAGTGGGAGCAGTTGGTTCGGAAGGTGGTGGTGCTGCAGGTACCGGGCGGTCGGGTGCACATGATGACCCCCATGGGACCTCGGAGATACCGCCCTGAGGAAGGCTGGGACCCAGGGGCCCCCACGCGCTCCCAGCACACGCTCTTGGGGGACCATGGAAACGGTGGGAAGGACCTTAAGACGGGGATCCAGCCCGGAGCCCCAGCGCACAGCGTCACCTCTCCTTTGCCCGTGGCCACGGGGTGACCTCCCCAGGAGAATCCCAGAAGATGCCTCCACGTTAGCAGTGATGAGGCTTTCTCTCCCCACCAGGCCTGTGTCCGGGGTTTCCTGGTCCGACGCCAGTTCCAGAGTCTCCGAGCAGAGTATGAGGCTATTGTACGAGAGATCGAGGGTGATCTGGGCACACTGCAGTGGACTGAAGGCTGGATTCCCAGGCCCCGGTTCCTCCCACAGGTAGTGCACACCCCAGAAGGAGAAGGGACCTGGGTAGGGGATTCAAAGGAATGGTAGACTCCACCCTTCCTGCTGACAAGCTTTTCTCAATGGAAAAGGCAGCAGCAGACTTACTTCCCCACACCCCAATCCTGAATCTCCCCCCAACTTGTAAGCCTAATGGCACCCAGATACTTAGAGGTTTAGCCCTGGGGCACTCATACCTCTCTGATTTCTCAGAAGGCAAAATCCCATCGGAACTGGAAAGCTGGAGAGAGGGTACCAAAGTCAGAGCAGGAACTATGGAGTTGCTTCCCATGTAAGGAGCCTGAGAGAGAGATGATGCTGAAGAAGTCCGGAGAGAGCTCAGCAAACTCAGAAAGTCTTCACCGCAGAGATGACAGCTCCTGGCTTCGGGATCAGCAAAGCAGGAAAACCAGGAAACCCAGCCAAGAGGAGACTGAAGCTATGCCAAGGATGGAGAACCCAGGTACCTCTCTGCCTAGATCAGGGCAAGCCCCTGACCCTCTGTGGGCCTCAACTTTCCCACCTAAAAAGTGAAAGGCTTTTTTTAAACTATATTTTTTATTGATTTCAGAGAGGAAGGGAGAGGGAGAGAGAGAGAGGAACATCAATGATGAGAGAGAATCACTGATTGGCTGCCTCCTGCACGCCCCCACTGGGGACTGAGTCCACAACCCGGGCATGTGCCCTTTACCGGAATCCAACCCAGGACCCTTCAGTCTGCAGGCCGACACTCTATCCACTGAGCCAAACTGGCTAGGGCGTGAAAGGCTTTTTCTAGATAAGTTGCACCCCATCCTCCTTCCTTTCGCCTAGTTGAGGGCAACTCGTGGGTGGGCAGGAGGAGGGTGCTAGGGTCTAATGCTAGGTCACTGCCCAGGATTTACACCTTAAGGCTTTCTCCCATTCCTCCCTCCTTCACAGAAGCTGCAGGTCCAGGACTGCCCCACAGTCCAACAGAGCTCCAAGAGCTCCAGTACCAGCGCAGCCACTTGGCCATGGAGCTGCTGTGGATACAGCAGGCCATCAATAGCCGTAAGGAGGTAGGCACTAACTTGGAGCCCTTTGTGCACATTTAGAGACAAGGGTAGCAGTGAGGGAGAAGCCTCCTGCCATGCCCTTGCAGGCCTGCCTGGAACAGTGTTTGTTCTCTTCCCAACAGTACCTAATTCTCAAACAAACACTGGGATCCCCAGAGGCAAGGTTAGACCACGGGGGACAGACCTGTGAGAGAGCTGGGTCACAACCAGGCCCCCCACTGGAAGACCAGTACTACAGAGACAGGACAACTGGAGAGCAAGACCATGCAGATGACTCTTGCTGGAGGCTCAGATCACAACCTCACAAATCCCCAGAAAGACTGGCCACTACAGATGAAACCACTGCTGGGGCCAAGTACAGGGACCCAAACCGCAGGAGGGCTGGATCACAGCTACCCACACCATCAGATAAGCAGGCCATAGAGAACAGGCTCACCAAAGAGCCACATCCTGGGGAACAGACCTTTGGAGGAATCTGCCTACAGCTGACAAAACCGGAGGACCAGACACCCACAGGCCTCAAACCTAAGGGCCACTGTTCTGGAAAGGCCAGAACACAGCTGCCCACACTCTGTGTGGACCCAAATATTGAAGATAAGTCTCCCAGAAGGTCAGACCACAAAGAGCCTAATTGCCAAAGAGCTAGGCCACGAGAGCTGGGCCTCTCAGAGGACCGTGTCAACTGGGGTGGGACTTTGGCAGAACATGGTAGCCTGGATCTCTGGAAGACCAAACCACCCAGGGCCAGACCCCCAGTAATAAAAGCTCCAGAGGTAGAGCTTCCAATGAGCCTAGCCCTGAAGGATGGAAAAACCAGAGGAATGGACCGTGGAGATCAAGGCCACTTGAGAAACTGTCTTCTACAGGGTAGATAGCATAGGAGAGAACCACTGGAGGGACAGGCTGTGGGAAACAGGACCAGCAGGCTAGACCCTGGGGGAGCCAGGGCTGATATGAAAGGGCAAGGAGACAGGTCCCCGGTAGCAGTTCTACCTCCTGCCCCTGGCTCTTGGTGGCCAGTGGGGCCAAGAGAAGCTGGAGCAGAGTTGGCACCAGTACAGGGAGAGGAGGGAGAAGGACACTCTTTCATCCTTTATCTGGGCTCAATCCAAATTTCAGGACAGGGGAGTTACCTGGGTAAGTAGAAGGGGAGACCTGATGGAAAATAAAGGTTTTCCTTGGATTCTGAGCCTCATTGCATTCATTTGCTGCCTGTGGTCAGAACTGGCTGGAAGCAGACTAGCCATCCTTGGGAAATAATCCCCAAAGCTGGTCCTCCCTGTAAGGTGACAGGGAGATTCTGAGAAGCCCTCCCTCGGCCCAGTATTGGGCCATCTATTTCAGTGTGATCTCTGCCACTGCCTCTCACTGAGCCCCAGCATCTTCCTGTATATAGTGATTACACCCTCTCTGCTCTGGTGAGGCCCCTGCAAGGGCAGATTGAATGAGACCCTGAATGTCGATAGATGTTCCTGCTGAGGCTCTCCCTGCATTCCTGAGTGAGAGGGCAGGCCTCCACCTCTGACTGGCACTGCTCCCAGGCCTGCCTTAGTTGCCTGGCAACAGCTCTGCGTCTCTAGCTGAGAGCACACTATGGCAGCCAAGAGGGTAGTGGTGTACCGGAATGGGGACCCTTTCTTCCCAGGCCGCCAGCTGGTGGTCACTCACCGCCACTTCCCCACCCTGGAGACCTTCCTCGGTGAGGTAACATCAGCTGTGCAGGCCTCACTGGCTGTGCGTGCCCTATACACTCCTTGTCATGGCCACCCTGTCACTGACCTGGCCGACCTGCAGAACGGAGGGCAGTATGTGGCTGCTGGCTTCGAACGATTCTGCAAGCTCCAGTGAGTAGCTGGGGCTGGTCAAAGAGTGTAGGGAGGGAGGTAACAGCAATAGCGCATGTGCAGAACTTACTAGGTATGTGCAGACACTTTAGACATTATAAATGCAGCAACCCTATAAAGGGGTGGTCTTGTCCCCATTCTTTAGAAAGGGGACATCGAGACAATGAAGTTAAGTAACAAATAGTGGAGCCACAGTTCAAGTTGAAGTCTGACACTGATGTTTGTCCATCACAGGACCAGCCTGTGAGAAGGAAAACATGCTCCTGCAGGCTGAGCCCCTTTTACCAAAGGCTCTTCCTCACGAATGAGGAAATTTCTGAGATACAGTAGGATGTTTCATGAACTAGTTTCTCTCAACCTTTAATCTTACGGTTTGTGTCAACCTGACTCAGGACACTAAGGCAGGTTCAAGTGCCAGCGTCTGTTTCTGGACTGAAATGACAGACTGTGCCAATGGGAAGGATGGCTGGTGAGCTGGGCCCCAGCCCCCAGCTCTGGCATCTACAAGGCTCCCCAAGATGACCTGTGACCTATCTGTCCTTTCAGCTACTTGCCCCCTGGAGGGAAGGATCTAGGTGGGAAAAGCAGCAGACTACCAGTAAGTCTTCCCACCCCTCCTGGGATTGCCTCCAATTTCATCTGGGAAGCCAGGGGCCCTGGCAAGGGCAGGACCTGCCAGTCTCCTGGCAGCAGTCTCCACGCCTACTCTGGAACAGCTACTGTGCTTCCTGGGTGTGAGATTTCAAGACACTATCCCTTGCTCTCTTCCCAGCCTTTCACTTTATCTCCAGGCTGTGGTCCCCAAAGGAAAGAGGGAGCTGTAAAACACACGGGCAGGGGGTGATGAGAATGTGACTTAGGAAGTTAGAAGAACGCTTTGGTGAAGATATGACCAGTACCATCCCTCTTTGCCGCATCTGCCCCAATCTGGTTCCTTTCCCTCACCCTACCTGCCTTGGACGGGCCCACCCTAACCAAAGGCCTCAACTCTCACCTGACTTGGGTTTTAGTGTTGTCCTGTGACTCAGCACCCAGGTGACGGGGCCCTTGGATGGAGGCTGCCTGCAGGTCCCCCCTGCTATATCCAGTAAGTGCTCGTGTCCGGAGCAGGGGCATACATTTCTGTCGCAGTGAGACCGAGAAAATGTGAGTGGGTTTATTCCAGGAGCCCATGGTCCCTGGTGGGAATATAAAAAGTCCAACATGCTTGATGGGTGAAAATGGACCAATGCACTGGCTGGTTCCTGAACCATCTTCTGACCCCTGTGCCACCCTTTTTCCTTTCACACGTAGGCAGTCCTGGGGACCCTCCCCCTTACCAGGCTGCTCTTTGTCCCAGTGTGTTCAGGAATGGGGACCTGTTAAGTCCCCCGTTTGGGCTGAAGCTGTCCCAGGCTGCCAGCGAGGACTGGGAAACGGTGCTGAAGCTCCTGACGGAGAAGGCCAAGTTACAGAGTGGGGCTGTGTGCAAGTGAGTATGGCGACTGGAGAAGCCCAAGTCTCCAAAGGGAGCCTCTTTGCTGGTTTCGACTGTCCTTGAGGATGAAAAGGCAAAAGGAAAGCACATTTCCCTAAACGGGATTTCTTTCTGTGCCACGGGCAGAGGCCCCTCCAGCCCAGCTCTTGGAGCCAGGGCAGAGCCTAGGTGACTGGCCCTGGTGCCCAGAGGACCAGTAGCCAAAGGATACCCTGGAATAGCTGTACCCACCCCCTCATCATCTGCCAAATATGAAGAGGCATCTTGTCCTCCGCTCACCTCTCTCCCCCAGACTCTGCACCCTGGAGGGCCTCCCGTTGTCAGCAAGGGAGGCTCTGGTGAGTGGCCGTTACTATGTGGCTGTTGGAGAAGATGAATTCAAGGCCCTCCCCTATCTGGAGCTGCTGGTGCCTAACCCCTCCCTGCCCTGGGGCTGCTGGTATGTATGTGTGAGGGGGTGTGGGGGGATAGCTGGTTAGAGCAGAGGAAGACACCCTGACCCCATGTCCTCTTCTGCCTACTACAAGCCTTTCCTTTTTCATTGCAGGCATCCTCGAGACCCAAAGGCTAGGCCCCACAAGCAGGGGGTAGGTGACGTGTGAGGCCAAAGGGAGCGAGGGAAGGAAGGAGAGTGACTGGCTGACTCCTCCTGCAGCTCAGGCTCTGCCCTTACCTCACTGCATCCTCTCAGTAATCGTGTGAAAGAGATGATTATTCCCATTTCCCAGAGGAGAGATTGAAGTTCAAAGGAGTGAAGTAATTTGTTCAGGGTGACACAGTAATTGAGTGGTAGGGGCCAGACCAGACCCTGATCGGAAAGTCAGCTCATCCAGGCTCTATGAGGAACTTCAGGACTCTGACTTCCTGGACCTAACGCCTGCTCACCAGGTTCAGTGCTGACAGAGAGAAGTGGTATGTCTGGCACAGCAGAGTCTACAGGAGCTTATCTCCCATGAGCTGAGCCACTGAGCATCCAATGGGGGCTAGGGAGACTCAGCCTGGTTTCGCTGGCCTTCTTTCTTTTTTTTAATATACATATATTTTTACTGATTTGAGAGAGGAAGGGAGAGGAAGAGAGAGAGAGAGATTTACTGATTTGAGGAGAGAGAAAAGAGGAAGAGAGAGAGAGAGAGAGAGAGAGAGAGAGAGAGAGAGAGAGAGAGAGAGAAACATCAATGATGAGAGAGAATCATCGATCGGCTGCCTCCTTGCACACCCTGCACTGGGGATCGAGCTCACAACCCAGGCATGTGCTCTGACCAGGAATCAAACCCAGGCCTCTTCAGTCCACAGGCCGACGCTCTATCCACTGAGCCAAACCAGCTGGGGCTCCCTGGGCTTCTTGAGTGCCAGGCACCAGCTACTCTGTTCTTGGATAAGGCAGCCTGATGGGAAGAGGGAGCAGGGAGGGAGGATGCAGGCTATGAAGATGGACAGCATCTCCTCTCCAAGCTACCACAGGCACCAGGGCATTCAAGCCTGGACTGGGAGTAGAGAAGGTAAGAACAACAGTACCTGTGGCCCAAGCACTGTGTTCCCTCTACAGGCCCATGGCCACAGGACACACACAACCCAACTCTCTCCAAAGAAACCAAGCCAAATTGAGCCATCTGCTTTCTATGCCAGACCCCCACAGGCTACTCAGCCAAGAAGCATGCTCCCCGCGCTCTCATTCCCATCAGGTGAGGGGGCCCTGGACTGAGACTCTTCTCAGCCACCTTCTCACTGGAACAGGGGAGGTCCCTGCTGCTGTGGGGATGGTCCATGGGGGCAGAATGCCCAGGTACAGAGCTAGCCCTGACCTCGGCAGAGCTGTCTCCCATGTGCATATCCAGTCCCTTTGTCTGTCTGTCTGTCTCTATTAAGCCTCACCTGAGGATTTGTTTGTTTTGTTTGTTTGTTTTAATTCATTTGAGAGAGGAAGGGAGAGGGAGACAGATACATCAATGATGAGAGAGAATCACTGGTGGGCTGCCTCCCGCGTGCCCCACGCTGGGGATGGAGCCCACAACCCAGGCATGTGCCCTGACTGGGAATCGAACCGCGACCTCCTGGTTCATAGGTCAATGCTCAACCACTGAGCCATGCCAGCTGGGCCGAGGATTTGTTTTTTATTGATGTTTAGAGAGCAGAAGGGAAAGAGAGAGAAATAAACATTGATATGAGAGAGAAACATCAATTGGTTGCCTCCCGTCCCCATTCAGAGATGGAACCCATAACCTAAATATGTGCCCTGATCAGGAATCAAACCCACAGCCTTTTGGTGAACGGATGATGCTCCAACCAATCAAGCTACCCAGCCAGGGCCAGTCCCTTGTCTCTTTACAAGGACTTGGCATATGGAAAGAAGTACATGGAAACTCAAAGAAATGAGTCTTCAGGGGTGGGATTTGGAAAGGACGGGGGTGGGGGCCAAAGTCCTGCTTCTGAAGCACCCTGCCATCCTCCAGGTAATGAGCAGCAAGGCTCAGGGGAGGGGAAGGGACTGGTAGAGAAGATTAAGGGAAAGAATGTTCAGGGCTCAGCCTGAGCATCAGCCAATGTTGTCCCCTCATCAGGAGTGTATGGGGCTCCCCACCCAAGGAAAGAAACAGAAGGGGCCCAGGAAGTAGCAGATGATACAGACACCTGGACAGAGGAGCCCTTGGATCAGGTGGGCTGGGGCTGGAAGCAGTGTGCTGGGACAGGAGGGGTTCTGAGCTGGATAGAGACTGTCAGCCCTGAGTCCCAGGATCAGTTCTTCCCCCTGTGACTCTGAGCAGATCTCCTAACCTCTCAGAGCCCACTTCCTACCTTGTTAAATGAGAGGCAAATCCTAATTTCTAAAGTCTCTTCCTTTCCTGGGATTGGGACACTCGGCTGAGGGCTGGACACTGGACGTGGGATGCTAATGGTCCACTCTGTATGGCTTTCCTCCTCCTCCAGAGGACAGCACAGATAGTGGAAGAGGCCCTGCCCCTGGAAAGCCAGCCTGGAGCTGGGGCAGCTATCTCCACCTCAGACCCTGCTCCTTCATCTTGAGAGCCACAGCCCCAGCCAGGAACCGGGGACCACCACTCTGCAGCCACATTTTATCCTCAGCCCCCTCAGCCCCTCCCCAGTCTTCTGCTTCTAAACTCACAGCCCCGTCTTCCTTTGCTTGCTGAGCAGAGTAGCCCTGGCCACAGGTAACTTCCTATGGGATTCTCTGGCCAGAGAAAGGAGTAGCCAACTGAGCTTGGGAGAGACCACAAACTTGGGAGTGGGTCTGTCACAATAAAAGAATACTAACCTCGTCTGTTTACTATAGATTTATTACGGGCTACTACTCGCCAGGCATTACGCCAAACGCTGGTTAGGCAGTGCTGGGGCTCACAGGTGTCTTATCTATTTGAGAGGGGCAGACATGCAAGGCTAACAGACAGTTATCTCCCCTACATCTGCCATTCTGAGGCACCTCCCTCCCCTCAGTTCCCCCTACTGGTAGCCAAGGCGTTCTGAGTCCTGGAGGCCTCCTGTTTGCATTTCTGGCTTAAAGACTAGAGCTGGCCCTCGCAGTGCAGCTGGGGCTCTGAAGTCCATTGACCCTGCTGCTGTGAGAGTCAGAACAGACCATAGTGACAGTCGCCGGGCTAGGGGTGTCATCTGACAGCAGGAAGAGAGCTGCTGGGGCCCACAGGTTGCTGAGGTTGAGTGTGAAGTTTCTTGTGCTAAATCCTAGCCCTTGAACAGCTCTTGAATGCTACAAAACCCTTTCACTCTTGTTCTCTTATTGTGATCCTCGAGGTAGTAATTATCCCCATAAGAGATGAGGAAGCTGAGGCTCAGATGGAAGTGCTAGGTCCATCGCCTGCACCTCATGGCCCACGGGGCTTCCTGGAGAGAGCAGAGCTGAAGGGTGGCGTTGGCCCACTCAAAGGGCAGACGGTTGTCCCTGGGTCTTGCTCACTGAGCTTGTGATGCAGAGTGTAATTCCTGCCGTAGTGAGCACCATGCCTGCAAATGTTCCTGGGATAATGGATAGAAATCGAGGGGCTCTAAGCCCAGCCATGCCATAGGAACTGGTGCAGGGCTGGGGGAAGGTCCTTTCCTCACCCGCCCATGGGTGATGGCTCTGGAAAAGAACTGACACAGGGGTGTCAAGGCCCAAGTAGCTGCTTCCCACACTTACAGTGGCCTGACTTACGTTTTCCACCAATATCTTCTCCCAGGACCTTTCCAACAATCAGTGTGAAGATGATGGACAGGGAGTTACTGATGGGCACAGCTAGAGTTAGATCTGAATGATCAAATTAAAAAAAAAAATCACTGAGATGCAAAAAAAATGTCTTTCTAAGCACAAAGCACTTTCATTTTATCATCAAGACAGGCTTTTTTTTTTTTAATTGATTTTTAGAGAGAGAGGAAGAGGTAGATGAAACATTGGCTACCTCCTGCACACCCCCTTACTGGATATTGAGTCCACAACCCAGGCATGTGCCCTGACCAGGAATCAAACCAGTGCACAGGATGATGCCCAACCAACTACCAACTGAGCCACACCAGTCAGGGCTAGACAGCTTTTATTAAAAACGTATCTCATGACTCCGTATCTCAGATGAAGTCACAGTAAAGCTCAGGATTCAAACCCAGGTTTCCTGATTCCAAATTTGCTCTCTCAGGATTCCAGCATGAAGACCTGAGCTACAAGGTATGGGACCACCCTGGTTTGCTGATAAGTATGAGATCTCTGCAGACCTCAAGGACATCGGGCCAGACAGGCACCCAAAACTCAAAGGATGCAGCAGAATGACTGCAATAACACCTACCAAACATTTTTTCAGCACATATTATGTGCTAGGTGCATTGTGTATATATCTCACTTAATCTTCAAAACAACACTGCAAGAAGAGCATTATAATGTCTTTGCACAGATAAAGGAAACAAGGCTCCAAAAGGTCACACAGCCCTGGCCAGTTTGGCTCAGTGGATAGAGTGTCAGCCGGCAAACTGAAGAGTCACAGGTTCGATTCTGGTCAAGGGCACATGCCTGGGTTGCAGGCTCAATCCCTCACAGGGGGTGTGCAGAAGGCAGCCGATCAATGATTGTCTCTCATCATTGATATTTCTATCTCTCTATCTCTCTCCCTCTCTGTCTCTGAAATCAATAAAGATATATATTTTTTTAAAAAGTCATATAAATTGAGGCACATTGAGGATTTAAACCAAGGTCTGCCTAACTCCAAAGCTGTCCCTTACTAAACTAATGGATATGAACAACCCAAAACAGCGGCTGAAGCACATTTTGTTTCTGTTTCAGCTCAGGCTCAGGCCTTATGGAGTTAAGGAAGAGAAAAAGACAGGGTTGGACTTTATGTAGAGGTCACCAGAGCTCAGGATCCCTTCCTTAGTTTTGAAGTTCCAAGGAACTGACTCCCAATAAACAAACTGGAAAAAGACTAATGGAGTTAATAACACTGTTAACTTAAAATGTTATTAACTTAATTTTGTACACTTAAAATTTACTAAGATGGTAAATCTCATGTTAAGTGTTCTTGTCACACACTACCAAAACAAAACACTAATGGATAAATCAGAAGCTGAGTTACTTGTTGACAACAAGATTCACAACTGCCAGGCAGACTGGGATGCTCATGTGGGCTCCTTACAACATTCTTTCCCAGCACTCCCAGGCCTCACCTGCTCCAGGTAGAGGAGGAAAGAACTGTCTTGCTCCTCATCCCCTCCAAGGCCCCACTACAGCATTATCCATCCAAGAAACTGGCACAACTACCTACTCAGAGCTGCTTCCTTTGGTTGACACACCTTCCACTGGATGCCATGGCTGCTAAGGACTGGTCTGCAACAGTAGATGGGAGAGGGAAGCAACATGGCCAATGGAGCAGCAAGGGCACTGGAGTGAGGCAGACATTGGTTTCCCTATGTAATCTTGGTTAAGTCACACAGACACGCTGAGCCTGTTCCCCACATGTAAAACAGTGATAGCAAGGGAACATCTTACAACAGATGTTATCTTGTAAGATGAAATATGATAATGCATGTATAGTCCCTGGATAAAGTAGATGCTTAATAGTGATCACTATTCTGATTATTAGAATGGGCGGATGTTAAAGGATAGAGGTAGAGTAGATGATGAGAATCAGATCCTAAAGCTGCAATTTGCTCAAAATTTGGTAAATGGCGACGTGCAATCAGCGGGCCAGAGGGTTTAGCATTCTTGGGCCCCGGGGAGTGCCAGAGGCATTCAAACTTTCTTTTAAATGAAGCATTATGACCCCTGGCTGGTGTGGCTCTGTTGGTTGGGCATTGTCCCATACATCAAAAGGTTGCCGGTTTGATTCCTGGTCAGGGCACATGCCCGGGTTGTGGGCTCAATCCCTGGTAGGGTGTGTGCAGGAAGCAGCTGATCGATGTTTCACTTTCACATCAGTGTTTCTCTCTCACTCTGCCTCTCTAAAAATCAATGAAAAATATATTTTTAAAATGAAGCTTTATGAGAAGCTCAAAATGTAAAACAGATGCAAGTAGAGTGGCTCTAGCTGAAGCCGAGGTGGCAGGTCTGGAGGTTAGCCTATCCCCTCACCCACGGTTTCTGAGGGGTTCCCCAAAGTTACTTGGGGCCCAAACTCCCCTCAAGTCCCTGGAGGGCCTGGTGAGCCTCCGGGGGAGGTGAAGCTACAACAGGGAGACTTCTCATAGCAAAGTTCAAAAGCATAAACTTTAGGTAACAAACATATGGCTTCAAATCCTTCTACGCTGACATGCTATGTGGGACAAAGACAGATAAAATAAGTTGCAAAATGAACCCTCCTTTTTCCTCTGCTGCTGCACAAAACTGCCAGGCTTCAAACCAACCTGAGCGCCTGTCAGTGTACTCATAAGCAGCCCACTGTGCCCCTACGGCTCACAGAAGAGGGTGCAAAGAGAAAACCAGAGATGGTGGGCTCACCCTCACTCATGGAAACAAGGTGTTGCAGGCACTCTCCCCAAAGTGACTCAAAGCACAGCAGTTCTAAGCCAGAGACCCACCTGTTGATGCCAAGGTGAAGTAGTAGAGAAGGGAGCCACACTGGTTGAGGAAAAAGGGCACCAGGTACTGGAAACAGAAGAAATCCAAAGTCAGTGTGATTGCATGACTGAGCAGCACTGCCTTCTTTGAGCTTCTAGATAAGCCTTTCCTCGGAGGGAGGAATGCTGTAAGGACCCAGGGAGCACTAAGCCCTCCGAAAACCAGCCCCCGTGCCCGCAGTGTACGCATAACCAGCCGGCTGTGCCCCTGCAGCTGAGAAGAGGGTGCACAGAGAAAACCAGAGACAGTGGGCTCGCCTTCACTCATGGAAACAAGCTGTTGCAGGCATCCTCCCCCGAGTGCGGGAGGCAGAGGGGAAGTTCCGGACTGAACCCTGTGCCTCTGCCCTGAATGCCCTCTCCCTCAGCCCCGCTAGTTCGCATCCTCCCCATCCTGCACTTCCCCTGGCTCCAGCCCCTTCCTCCAAACTCATGCAGCACTTGATCTGCACCTCTCTCGGCCCTCAGCCCTGAGAGGTGGCTGTGTGTCTTCTCTTTTCCACAAACCTAGACTGGCAGTGCTGCGGTCAGAGGAAATCCCCCACGGCCTTCCTTATCCTCCCTCCCCAGGGACAATGTGAACCCCAAGACTTCCCTCTGTTCATCCTCACCCGAGGATATTTTTCTTTGACTTTTTTTTTTTTTTAATATTTTTATTGACTTCAGAGGTCATTCACAGACGCACCTCAATATTGAGGAAGAGGGTCTTCATCTCCTGCAGCAACTGCCGGAGCCAGGTCCGCTCGTGGACGTGCTGCAGGCGGGAGGAGGCCCGCTTCAGCAGCGGCTGGGTGCCGCCCCACAGCGCGGCCACGAGCACCAGAGCCAGCACCTGCCCTGGACGAAGCGGCAAGTGAGCCTCTCCCCGCCCCCAAACGGCCGCGCGCCGGGCCCAGCCAGCTTCCGGCCCCCCATCCCTAGCTCGCCGCCCCCAAAGCCCCCTCCGCTCCCGGACGCCCCGGGTGCGACTGGCGGGGAGGGCAGACCCGGAAGCCGGGGAGATGGACCCAGGAGCCGGGGTTTGGGGCTGTAGCGGGGGTCTGAGCGGGTGAGGAACGTGGAGAGGGGGACAGGAACTCCGGGGTGAGGGGCTCAGATGGGCGGGGAGTGGATGTGAGAAGCCCACAAAGGGGATGGGCCGCCTACACACCGAGAGACGCCGCCATGGCAACGCCGCACCTTCCACTTCCGGGATTGAAAGGGCGGAGACCCATAAACCGGAAGTGGAGCCAAAGCGTCTTCCGGTCCTAGTCACGTTGCTTTTTTCCTGGTGTCACCGCGGGGATGGTGAGTTCCACGGAGTGGGAGATGCTGCCGTGGGGGGCCGGGGCGGGGGCGAGTGCGGATTCTGGGCGCTGACACCCCTGTCCTGTCCCCACAGAAGCCGATCCTGCTGCAGGGCCATGAGCGGTCCATCACGCAGATTAAGTACAACCGCGAGGGCGACCTCCTCTTCACGGTGGCCAAGGACCCTGTGAGCTGCGTCCCGAGGGCTGGCGGGCGTGACCCTTCTGAGGGGGCCGGGAGGGGCGCGGTCATTTCGCCTGGGTGATGGGTGGACACGCCAGTTCTGCCGCGAGCGGGGACCCGAAGAGAACCCCGTTCTAAGAAGTGGGGAACGACCAGCCCATTCTACCGGGAAAGGTGGGCTAGAACTCAATTGTTGGTGGAAGGAGGAAGCAAAGCCAGAGACCCGTGGTGAAGGGGCGGGACGAGGAGGCAGTTCGTCCAGGGGCCGGGAGGAGACCCCTCTGGGGAAGAACTGAACTGTGCTGCCAGGATAGGGAAGCCACTTGTAGAGGGGAAGGCGGATCCTTGGGCAGCGAGGGACACATGGGACCTAATGGAGACGTCCCTGGTCTTATTTCAGTCAGGTCTCTGGGCCCCGGCCTGCCCAGAAGAATGCAAACAGCCCCTCACACGACTGCCTTTTATGAAGTAGTTACTGAAGGCCGGGCCCGGAGCAGGCCTGCCCTCAGGCTGGCCTAGACTGTAGGAAAGATTTCACCACACGAGACCAGATGGGTTTGAGAATATGTTTATTCATGCTGGGGGCAGCGAAGCAAAAGAAGAAACAACAGGGGAGAGCCTAGGTGGTGCTCTGCTTTGGCTCTCTAGCTATGTTCCAGGGAAGAAGTGAGCCAAGGCAGGCTGCTGCTCGCTCACTAGAAAGTGGGAGGAAAGGGGGGCCTTGGAGATAGGATCAGGGGGTGAGCCGCTGCCCTGGCTGCAAGTCTCCTGGGGACCCTTAGAAATTAAAAGTTCAGCCGGGTCGTGGTGGCTCAGTGGTTGAGCATCCACTGATGGACCAAGAGGTCACGGGTTTGATGCCCTGTCAGGGCACATGCCGGGGTTGGGGGCTCTATCCCCAGTGGGGCGTTCAGGAGGCAGCCCATGGATGTTTGTCTCTCGTGATGTTTCTATCTCTCTATCCCTCTCCCTTCCTCTCTCTCTAAAATCAATAACAACATTTTTTTAAAAAGAAATAAAAAGTTCATGCCCAGGAAGAGACATGGGTGTGCTCCAGAGCAAGCCCCCATTGAGTCTTTGTCCTGAGGGCTTTTTATGTTCTGAGGGTGAGGATCTTAGGGGAAGGTTTCTGTTAGGTTTAATGTAAGGTTTAATCTGAGATGTAAGATTTAATCTGACCAAAGCCAATAAATTGACCAAGACAAGCAGGGTAAGAGCAAAATATCGCGTTTATTGGAAGCTCTCAGGTGAGGTCCCACGGTCTGGGGGTGCAGGCCGGGGGGAGTCACACCCGCCTATGCCTGGCAGAGATTTTTTATGCTGCTGTTGGACCAATCAGGTTTATCTGAGGTAGCTTGTGGCGGGTGATTGATGAGCGGGAAGTTGGTGCAGCTGCACCCTGGCCATCTTGAGAAGTCTCCGGTGGTTATTTATTGGCCATCAGCACAACAGGATGCTCTGGTGGGTCCCAGGATGGCAGCCATTGTCCAGCAGGATGTGACTCGGCCGTTCTGGGTTGTTTTGTCCAACTCAGCTGGTGGGATCAGGAAAGACCCTATTTTCCCAGCCCCAGACCTTACAGTTTCAGTAGAATATTCATCAGCTTTCCAGGTGCATTTTTAATATGGCGATGCATTAAACTGAGTGTAGAGGGGAGTTTTGGGTTATTGGTCTGTTTAACTTTTATCTTACCTCTATCTGGCTTTAATGGGATTTTTGTTACTTGTTCCCCAACCTCCTCTGTTTTTGGGGTTAGCTGGCACAAATGGCATTATTTGGGCCTTTGTTCTCTGTTTCCCCAGGCTATGTGTTTTAAGCTATTGTATGTAATTGAAGCTATGTATTTTCTGGTTGGGGAGGAGAGGTATAAACCATTAGCTCTCAGGTGTCCTTGGTTAGGGAAGATAAGGTCTTGCAATCACAAGCTGGCTGTAAGCTGCCCAAGCTGTTGGGCCTTGTTTAACTTTCTTGTTTCAGTTCCCCCATTCCACTTGCCCAAGAATTTCCTTAGCTTCTTACTATCCTACTCCGGTACCTCCATATGGAGAAAGTGAATAGTAGTGGCTAATCCTGGGGCCTCTGAAGCCAAACAGACTTGATTTGAATCCTAACTCCTGCATCCACCAGCAGTGTGACTTTGAGGATGTCATTTAACCTTTCTAAACTTCAAGTTTCCCTTTACGTAAAATATGGGTACTAGTAGCACCTCCCTGGTGGGGTTGTCTTTAGAATTAAATGAGATCATTCAAGTAAACACTGAAGCACAGAACCTGATGCTAATGAGTGCCTCTTGAATGTTAGCCACTTTTATTCTAAATTCCTTAGACATCATTTTATTGGAATAGCCTCACAACTATCCTTTGAAGAAGGCATTATTGTCATGGCCATTTTACAGATGGGAAAACTGAAGTTCAGAGAGGAGAAACGCTGTATTTGAGAGAATACAGTGAGATAGTGGCAGAGCAGGGATTGAAACCCAGGCTTCACTACTACCAGCAGCTCCCACTTGGACCGAACACCAAATCTCCTGTTTTCTTTTTTTTTTTTTCTTTTTTTTTAAATATATTTCTTGATTGATTTCAGAGAGGAAGGGAGAGGGAGAGAGAGATAGAAACACCAATGATGAGAGAGAATCATTGATCGGCTGCCTCCTGCACACTCCCCACTGGTGATCGAGCCCGAAACCCAGGCATGTGCCCTTGGCCGGAATCGAATCCGGGACCCTTCAGTCCCCAGGCTGACGCTCTATCCACTGAGCCAAGCTGGCTAGGGCAAAGCTGTTTTTCTTCGAGGGTTTAGGAGTCTGGGGGAGGGCTGGAAGCCTCCTGACTCCCCTGCCACTTACCTTCCGGGAGGAGGAGAATCCAGGAGTTGATCTTTTTGCCAGCAATCTGCCAGTTCCCAAGAGATGAGCAGGAGAGGGCCAAATCTGACCTGGCTAGAGGCTGCTGAGGGTTCCTGGGGCAAAATAGGAAGCCATCACTCTGCCTGAGTGTGTGCTATCCTGACACATTATCTTTGGCTCCTCCAGATTGTCAATGTGTGGTACTCTGTGAATGGGGAGAGGCTGGGCACCTACATGGGCCATACTGGAGCTGTGTGGTGTGTAGATGCTGACTGTATCCTTGTCTTTGCTCTGAGTTTATGTTCCCAGAGTCTGCCAGCAATAGAGAGGCTATTGACTTGGAGCTGGGAATTTGGGGTACGATTGTGGGTCTCGAGAATAATACCTGCCTCCTATTCCCCGGTCTGTTCACTGGTTGGGGGAACATTTAGGACAAGTTCCATTTCTAGTTGAGAAGGTTAGAGTGCTCTGAGGTAAGAGAGGAAGAAGGGCTCTCTAGAGCTGAACAGGGAAGTGATTGAGTTGGGCTCAGGTGAACTTGGTCATGTTTCTTAACACCTTCTTCAGGGGACACCAAGCATGTCCTCACCGGCTCAGCTGACAACAGCTGTCGTCTCTGGGATTGTGAAACGGGTAAGTCTGGATCATTCACTTTTTTAGCAAAGAGTGAGGACCTACAGTGTACTGTTTAAGCAAACGAGTTCTGGGGGTGTGGGGAGGAGGGGGGAGAATGGAAGGGGGGCAACTGACTGCCTGGAATAGGATGGGAGCAGCTTAGGAAGATCTCCCAAGGCAAATGTCATATGAGCAGACACTTAAAGGATGAGAAAGAGTTCATCACTCTGACACATGCAGGAATAAAAGCATGGCAAGGGTCATGTCCAAGTAAACTGATCTCGTGGAGTTCCTGCTTCTTGGAGACTGAAATAAGACAGTGGAGCAGATGGGGCAGAGTAGGACCAGAACAGGCCTTGAATGCCAAAGTCAGGAGCTTAGCTTTGTTCTGTAAGACTTGGCATGTTCTGTAAGAGCAGGGAAGAGTGGTCTGGGGTAACTTTTAGCAAGCTCGGGTGGCAGTGGGGAATCTTGGAAGAACTGAGACTAAAGATGGGATGCTATTAAGCTCCTCGGTCTAGTAAGTATTTACTGGGCACCCAGTTCTGTGCCAGTTCGCTGGGCACTGGGGACATGCAGAGAAATTAGGTCTTTGCTGTGGAGGAGCGCATTCTGAGGAGGAGACAGGTGTCGTGCACTCCACTATGAGCAGTGCCTCGTGAGCAGGATGTCTGAGGAGAGACTATGGGGAAAAGTTGAGACTTGAGCCAAAGCATAGCAGTGAGGAAGAGGAGGATGGTGGGTTAGAGCCACTAGAGCAGGAGAAACAGTGAGAAATGATGATAGGCAGGGGTAGTCTCCTCCCTGTTATGGCAATAGGCAAGGGGTGGCTCAGGCTCTGTCTGTCCCCAGGGAAGCAGCTGGCTCTACTCAAGACCAATTCAGCTGTCCGGACCTGTGGCTTTGACTTTGGAGGCAATATCATCATGTTCTCCACGGACAAGCAGATGGGCTACCAGTGCTTTGTGAGCTTCTTTGACCTGCGGGATCCGAGCCAGATTGGTAAGGACGGGGCCTAGGCTTGGGGTTGAGGTGAAGGGTGCAACTCCAAAGCACACGGCCTGACATCTGCTGCCCCACAGACAGCAATGAGCCCTACATGAAGATCCCTTGCAATGACTCCAAGATCACCAGTGCCGTTTGGGGACCCCTAGGGGAGTGCATCATTGCGGGCCATGAGAATGGAGAGCTCAACCAGTATAGTGCCAAGGTAAGTGGCTGGCTGGGGCCCGTGCCCACCAGAATGATTCCCTACAAGAGGCAGGATTGCACAGTGGTTAAGAACGAGGGTTGGACTTAAATACAGACTTTACCCATTTGAGCTGTGCGATCTTGGGTAAGTTACATAACTTCCCTGAGCCTGTTTATCATAAAATGTTTCAAGAATCTAATAATATTAGGTATTTGAAAAACTTGTTACTTAGTTCTCAGGATCTGTTAATAATGATCACAACTAAGTATTTTACTGCTATCTCTGAGTTTCAGGGCCCTGTCCCAGGGGAGACAGACTGGCAAACAGCCAGCACGAGTCAGATTGTGAGTTATGCCACCATAGAGGTCTCAGTCAAATGCAGAAAACGCCCTCTCACAGAGGAGGTGGCACAAACATTAAGTAACGGAGAACAAATGGAGCGTCACACAGGAAGAGAAGTACATTCCGGGCAAAAGGAGTAGCAGACACAGGCACAGAATGAAAGGGAGTGTACGGGTTCTTCAGGAAATGGAGTCTGGTATCACCGGAATGTGGTATTGGGAAGGTGGACAGAGTTTTGTTTATTTAATTTTATTTTTTTGTCAGGGACTAGATTTGAGCATCAGGAATTAAGGCGTGATTTTCCGTTAGAGAGTGGGATATCTTTAAATGGTTAGTGATGATCAGAGTTCCTCTTTAAAAAGCTTTTGCAGGCTACAGTTTGGAGAATGGACCTGAACTAAGCAATAGCCATGAAGATATGGGGTACTCAACGGTCAAGAGATAGTTAAGGGTGACTGATGAGGATGAAATGGGTCGGGGGAAGAAAGGATAAAACCCAGGCTGTCTGAGATTTCTGATTCAGGTACTTCCATTCCTGGTGAATGCTGGAATGTAATGCCATAAAGGTTTGTCAGTCACTCAGCAAGCACTGACTGGTCCACTAGGCACCAGGCCTGCCTGCAGGAAGGAAACTGGAACCCAGGTCAAAGGCATAAATGATGCTTGATGCTGGCGAAAGTGGAGCTGATCTGTGCCCCGAGGTAGGCCAGACTGTAACGCTGGTGTATGTTTCCCAAAATGTAGGAGACAGATACATCCCTACGATGTGCCCAAATAGATGGTACAAAAATATATTCTTCCCTCAGAATAGATAAAAATAATTAAGGAAATGAATATTTTTTGAGGATCTGCTAAGTGTGAGGCACAATGCTTAAGGCCTTCCAGTCATCTAACAAATGTTTACAGGACATATGCCAGGCACCTGTCACAACAAAGTCCACTAAATCATAGTCCCAATATCCTTACAGTGACCATGTGCAGCGGGCTTTTAGCACCCTTGTTTTCTAGATAGAGAAATTGAGGCACAGAGAAGTACATTTAAGGATAGACTCAACTCTGCTCTTTGTACTACCACAGTCTAGCAGGTTGTGGGAAGGGAAAACAGATGAAATGGCCCCTTGAGAAGACCTAAGAGAAGGCAGACAGGGCAGTCCTCGTGGACTGTAACCCAGCCCCTGGCAGGGGACAGGGAGAAGCTGGGGCCCTCTGCCTCGTACTGTTTGCCTGATCTCCCAGTCATACCACCTCTCTGAACTTAGTGTATCCCTTTTAAAATTTCCGTTAAAGTATCCACTTCATAGGATTGTTGTGAGGATTAAATGAAGGAAGATGTTGGTAAGTGCTTGGCACAGTGCCTGGCAATTAGTAGCTGTACAATAACTACGTTGAAAAAAAGGGACAAATGGGAACTGCTCTACCATTATAATGTGATGATTAGCTAATAGATCCATGGATTTGTCGCCATAAGCATGTGTTTTCCTAGATGGACTAGCAGTGTTTATGAAACTTGAACACATGGGCCAGGTGAGGATGTAGGCTTGGGCTTGGGAGAGGGAGTATATGTTGATTCAGGGGTACAAAGGCAGTCCCAACCAAGACCTGTGGTCCCCTTGATGGGACAGGAAGCAGTGTAAATCCTGGCTGAGTAATGGGGCTAGTGGGGCTGGGTCTGGTCAGGCTCACTCTTTTTCCTTCCCAGTCTGGAGAGGTGTTGGTGAATGTTAAGGAGCACTCCCGGCAGATCAATGACATCCAGTTATCCAGGGACATGACCATGTTTGTCACTGCATCCAAAGACAACACAGCCAAGGTGAGCCTGGGCAAGGGGTCTGGCAGAGCTCAACTTGCCCAACTTCCCCCAGGAAGTCTCCTTTTACAGATTCTACCCCCCTTCTCCCCAC
>NW_005370065.1:603803-607235 GCF_000412655.1 Myotis brandtii
TCTCTCTCCAGCTCTTTGACTCCACAACCCTTGAACATCAGAAGACTTTCCGGACAGAACGTCCCGTCAACTCGGCTGCCCTCTCTCCTAACTATGACCATGTAAGGAAATCCCATCTACGCTTCCTGCTAAAGCCTCAGAATGCTTCCAGGATCTAGATGTTTGTCTAGCAGTTAAGATAGAATTCTGGGGGGAAATAGTGTCAGGCAGAAAGGTGATTCCCAGAGCATCAACAGGACTGAACAATTGAGATGCCCCAGGGATGGGGTGGGGGTGGCTAAAGTACCAAATCTCTTTGTCCCTGCCCTTAGTATCCTCCCATCTGATGTGGGAGATACTAAGTTTATGGAGTGGGGAGGAAAACAGCAAACGGGCTTGCCTGTCCTTTGGGCCTGTGTAGAATTTCTTCTTCTCTTCAGGTGGTGCTGGGCGGTGGTCAGGAAGCCATGGATGTAACCACCACCTCCACCAGGATTGGCAAGTTCGAGGCCAGGTAAAGGTGGAGGGAGCTCTTCCACATGGAAATCCCATGGGGTATCCTTCATAATGGACACAAACCGAGTAACAAAGGAGACTGCCCTTATTTCTTTAGTTGTTAGAAAGTGCAGCCAGATTTGTGGCCCTCCTGTGACAAGTGTGTAATGCAGCAGTTAAGAGCATGAACTCTTGGGTTCAGTCTGATGCCCTAGACCAGGGGTCCTCAAACTTTTTAAACAGGGGGCCAGTTCACTGTCCCTCAGACCGTTGGAGGGCCGGACTATAGTTTAAAAAAAAACTATGAACAAATTCCTATGCACACTGCACATATCTTATTTTGAAGTATAAAAACAAAACGGGAACAAATACAATATTTGTATTTGCATGTGGCCCGTGGGCCGTAGTTTGAGGACCCCTGCCCTAGACACATTATTATATTTCTCTGTTCCTAGTTATCCTCTGCTATACAATGGAGACAGTGATAGTATACTTCTCTCATAAAATGATGCAGATTAAATAAGTGAGTTAATGCACTGCGAAGCACATGGTAAGGAAGAGTTAGCTGTGTGGGCCTAATCTTCTCTTAACTTAATGTTGTTCACATTCACTTCTCCTTGTCCCAGTTTCCCCACTTTATAGTTTGTGTTGGGGGTGATACCTCCAGAGTGTTTTGGAAGGAGATGGAGAGTGAATAAACTGCCCCTTCTTACCACCTTTTTTCCTCCAGGTTCTTCCATTTGGCATTTGAAGAAGAGTTTGGAAGAGTCAAGGGTCACTTTGGACCTATCAACAGTGTTGCCTTCCATCCTGATGGCAAGAGGTAGGGCCAGTGAAGGGAGCTGAGCTCAGCTCGGGCCTGGTCCCTGCCCCACAGGCCCACTCCGTGCCCCTTTCCCAAGCCCTGCCTCACAGGCCTGCCTCCCCAGAGCAGGCATCTGACCAGTCCCGTTTATCTCTTTCCAGCTACAGCAGTGGTGGTGAAGATGGTTATGTCCGCATCCACTACTTCGACCAACAGTACTTTGAATTTGAGTTTGAAGCTTAAGAAGCTGTGTCTCCATCCTGGCCAGGGAAAAGTTTCTGGTTTAGGGCTCACAGAAAGTTTTGGACTCTGAGAAATAATAAATTAGTTTGGAAATAAATGGATTCTGGTCAGATATTTTATGGGGTTTAATAATTTTCCCTTCTCAGTGTGACACCCCAGTGAGCTGCTATCCAGGCAAGGAGACCTTAATTATTTGGACCTCCCTACACTTTCTTTGGACACTTCAAACCTGGAAGTTCAGTATTATGAGCTAGGCTGGTTGCAGGCACCTTCATCCAAGGTCCGAAGGTGCTGTGGGCCTGGAGAGGTCTCAGGAACATTGCAGCCACTCTAGGAGATGCCAGCACTTAGGGCTGGGGCTTAGAGGCTGAAACCATTGGCTGAGAGCCTTCTGTCTTCTCATCTGTCACTATTTGCCACGCCTCCCATGCTACCTCTGAAGGCTCAGGTGGGGGGGTCCAGCGCAGAAATAGGCCTGAGGAAGAGAAGGACAAGTAAGGAAGTTAAGCAGTGCCCATCCAGTTTGGCTCAGTGGATAGAGCGTTGGCCTGGGAACCGCAGGGTCCTGGGTTCGATTGCGGTCAAGGGCATGCACCTCAGTTGTAGGCTCCTCCCTGGCCTGATCCCTGGTCAGGGCTCATGCAGGAGGCAACCAATCAATGTATTTCTCTCACATTGATCTTTTTCTCTGTCTTTCCCTATCTCTTCCACTCTAAAAATCAGTGGAAAATATCCTCGGGTGAGGATTTAAAATATATATATAAATATGTATATATGAATAAACAGAGTTTTGTATTCTGGGTAGGAGAGCAGTGCATCCTCCTCAAAGCACAAAAACTCACTTAGGACCTCCTCTTGATACTACCATCATCTGGAGACGGAATAGATATAGCTGGGCAGGGGGCTGGGCCCTATACTGAGGGTGTGTGTGTGTGTGTGTGTGTGTGAGAGAGGGGGGGGGGAGGTTGTTCCTTGGAGGCAATTTTCGGTGTAATGTAAAGCAGTGCTTTTTCTTTCCAGGAGATGGGACCTCCAGGGTGTCATGAACTCTCAGTGGGAGGGTGCAAGTGGGGATGCCTATCTGGCGGCATGGCTACCAGGAAAGGCTTAACATCCTCAAGGTTTCTGTAAGATACCTCTTTCCCTTTTCAACCAGGAAGAGGCTTGCAGGAGAGCCTAGGAAGCCCCTTACCTCTCCAGGGGCCAGTGCAGCCGTTTCCAGCCAGGGTAGGTGGCCTTGGATTTAGTGCCGCCGCCAGTCCTGCGGGCCTGTTTGGCGGTCTAGGCCGAGCAAGTATCCACGATGATGCCCTGGGCCCCAGGTCGAGCCCCAGCCAGCACAGCTCGCAGCAGCTCCTCCTCAGCGCAGCGCCGCTTCTGGGGCCGGTCAGGGGCTGGCTGGATCGTAGCAGCACCTGCAGACAGGGACTGAGCTCCGGGAAGCCGTACCCACCAGCCCTGGCTCACGAACTTCGCTCAGAGCCCCTGGGCGAGTCTACACTGGAGCGGCTCAGAGCGAGCAGGCGCGGGCTGGAGCGCAGGAGCCTTCCGAGCGGAATTCGCAAGCCTCGGACCCGGGTCTGAGTTGCTTGTGGTGGGACAGGGAGGGGCCGGATAAGCAGACCTTGTGCAGGTCCTGTGTTGGCAAAAGAGGGACTAGGTTCAGAGGCCCGGACCGACCAGGGGGCGGGGCCACGGAGCTCAGACCCCGAAACCCGGGAGAGGCGGGGCCCGAGTGGAGGAAGGCTGGGCGGGCGAGGCCAGTTGGAGGCAGGACCCGGCGGGGCCAGAGAAGGATGGAGCAGGCCAAGAGCCAGGGCAGCAGCGGGGCAGCGAACAGCGAACTGGCCCGGTCAAAGCAGGAAAGGGCCCAAAGGGACGCGGTTGGTCCTAGTGGCGGAGTCTGGGGC
>NW_005370065.1:607300-611756 GCF_000412655.1 Myotis brandtii
CTGAGCGCCACGGCCTCGTTGGCCGCAGCACGAGGCACGATCACGGCGCGGGGGTAACTGGGCATAAGCTGAAGTCCTTTTTCATCCCGCTCAGCCTCCACGCGTCGGTCTGCAGCGCAGGGAGGGGCGAAGGCGTGCTCTAGAGTGCCCAGTGAGTGCCATGTCCCCACGCCCCTCCCAGGCCCGGCGCGTCCACACCCCGAGGCGGGTGGAAGCGCCAGGCGGCGCCCAGTCTCAAGCCCTTGGGACGGTAGAAGAACAGATAGGAGGTGATGACCGATTCCAGGGAGGACAGCGCCTGGAGAAGAAGGCAGGGGATCTGGGAAAGGTGGGATCATCCCATCCACACCTTCCGGCCCCTTGGGTCCGCAGCTCCCGCCTCTCCAAGTACTCCTGACCACCCGGGTTCCCTAGCCATTAGCTGTGCCCCGAGATAACACTGGCTGCTGAATGCTCTTGCTCAGCAACCCCTTTTTACTACCATGGTTACGGGACAGGGATAGCGTAAGTGCCCCGGGTGCACCGCGGCGTACCTCGACGGAGCGGGCTATGTCCAGCTGTAGCGCGCGCAGGTCCTTACAGCGCAGCATGATGGTGCCAGAGTCACCCGAGACCCTGGGGATGAACGCGTTTAGGCTAAGTGTACCCCGCCCCCCATCAGGGGAGGAGAAACCAGTTATAGGATTGGACGTAATGCACCAGCTCCAACTGCACTTGCTCTTTCCCCTCACTCCGCGGAACCGCGAAGTCCCCAACTCCAGGGTCGCCCCCGCCTCTCGATGGAGTCAACACTACACCAACAGCAGCAGCCAGAGACCCAGAGTCGCCTGGGGCCCTGGAGACAGCAGCAAGTGGTGGCCGGCAGCGTGCCACGCAGTGGGGCCGCCTCCTGGCCCCGCAAGAGCTCGGCTTGGGCCCGGCTAGTGCGGATCAACTCCGAGAACTCCATTCCTCCGGAGGTGGGCCTGGGGCCCAGCAAAAGGACAGACTCCAGGAGCGTCAGGCGGGGCAAGCTGGGGCACCAAGAGGGACAGGAACTGGCTGGGCAGCTGGCGCCCCGCAGGACAGCCGTTGAGGAGTCCCCTTGGAGGAAGGGTAACACAGTTCCAAAGAACTGTCCCCCTCTTATTGCCAGCACCTCCTAGCGAGGACCTCAGGCAGAACTTGTTAAGGAAACCTCAATTCCACCATCTGTGAAATGGGGAGAATAATCTTGCTTAAACCCTTAGCCTGGTGCTTAATTCGCATGAGGTACTTAATATTTTTGGCTTTTTACTTTATTTTTTACCAATATATTTTTATTGATTTCAGAGAGGAAGGGAGAGGGAGAGAGAGATAGAAACATCAATGATGAGAGAGAATCATTGATCGGCTGCCTCCTGCACGCCTCCTACTGGGGATTGAGCATAAAACTCCAAATTGAACAGGGACTCCAGTCCTCAGGCTGCGGCTCTATCCACTGAGCCAAACTGGCTAGGGCAATAGTTATGGCTTTTTAGACTGGAATGCTGGCACTCTGGCTGACTTAAAAAAGAAAGAAAAATGCCATCTCTTCTTCTGGACCCTGGTGGAAGGGGTGGAAAGTGTGGGTGTGAAACTGAGAACTGCCTACTTCCTCCCTTACATCTGAGGTTGGGTGGGGGAAATCCTTTGGTCTACCTTAAATGCAAACAGCTGTGTAACTGGCACCCCTCAGCCACCACAGCTGGATGTCCCTGCCTAAGGGCGCCCTCTATGGTGACCACTTCCCCGGAGCCCCATCCCCTATTGCTCCATTCTTTGCCCATACAATGAGCTGAGTTCTATGCTTAGTGTTGCAACCAAAGGATGACCGAATTCTGTTCATACGGTTTACGGTCTGGCAAGAGTCACACTTCAACTGGTAATTTACACGAGATAACCCGATTTACCGGGGGACTCATCAGCCCATCCATCCAATTATTCTTTTATTTCTCAAACACTGATGCCTATACTGTGTTAAGTACTGATTATTAAGAAGACGAAGATGGACTCCTGCCTTCAAAGGGCCTTCTGGTCCACTAGGTTCCAAGCTTTTGTGTATTCATCAAGCTGTGTATTTATGATATGTGTGTTTTTCTCTGTATGTTACATTTCAATACAAAGTTTAAAAAAGGGAACTGCACCCTAACCGGTTTGGCTCAGTGGATAGAGAGTCAGCCGGTGGGTAGACTGAAGGGTCCCGGGTTCAATTCCCGTCAAGGGCATGTACCTTGGTTGTGGGCACATCCCCAGTAGGGGGTGTGTAGGAGACAGCTGATCGATGTTTCTAGCTCTCTACCCCTCTTCTTTCCTTGCTGTAAAAAATCAACAAAATATATTTAAAAAAAATAAAAAAGGGAACTGCTTAGGTTGAAGCCCTGGGAAGGACCAGGAGAGACAGGCCTTGGAGCCCATCCACAGGTGTGCCCTGATCCTGCATGCGGTCTCTGAGAGATTCCCAAGGGAACCTAAAGTTCCTTAGAGCATAGCTTAAAATCCAAGATCTGTCCCAACAGAGTGTCGGTGACTTATCCAACGTCCCACACAACCAGCGTCAGAACCCAAGTCTTCTGACTCCCGGGCCAGGGCTCTGGACACTTCCTTTGCCATGAGTGAGGACAGAGGGCAGCTCGTCAGCTTTCTATCCCCTCCCCACTCCCTTACGTGGGTCTTAGGAAGAGGGCCAAGAAGCTGGTGTTGGTGATGCTTTTCTTATCCTGGAACAACTTCCTTTCTGGGAAACTGGGTGTCTCCTTCTGGGCAAAGACAATAAAATTCATCCAAGGGGCCAAAAGAGCAGGGCTTCTTCTGTCGCCAAACGGATGGGCATCACGTGGCTCCAGGGTTAGCGGTCCTGGAAAATCCCAGCCCTTGCCACTCTGCCTCCCACACCCATCTACTCACTCACCCTCACACACTCAGCCTCCCCAACCCACCTTGAACATTCACCATCGCACATTGTTCACCCTCAGCTTCTGCCGCCACTACCTGGGCAATATTACCAGCCTTTCCCTAATCCCAGAGCTGCAGTCTTGCTTTGTCACCCGTCCCAGACCCACCATGTCCCTGAGGCCACCGAAATTCCAGGCAGTGGGTGAAGAAAACGAGGAGGAAGAGAGCCTGGATTCTGTGAAGGCTCTGACGGCGAAGCTGCAGCTGCAAACACGGCGGCCCTCGTATCTGGAGTGGACCGCCCAGGTCCAGAGCCAGACCTGGCGCCAGGCCCGAGCTGGGCCTGGGCCGGGGGAACCTGGGGCCATCTGCGGCTTTGACTCCATGGAATCTGCCCTTGAGTGGCTGCGCCGGGAGCTGGTGAGTCTGGTGGGGTGGACAGCCTTGCAGAGGGCCTTGGGGACGGTTCTCCAAGACCACGGGTGTGGGGTGGGAATGGACCCCGCCTCCAGCAACTGCGCATTCCTGTGGCTGTGTCCTGAGGAGCCAGGACACAGTGTTTTATTCAGGAAGACTTGCTGGAGGATTCCATTCAATCTGCTGACCTTGTGCTTCTGAGGCTAAAGGCACAGAGCCTGCTCTTGGGCCACCAGTTATCTAGATGGGGAGGGCATGGCCTCCCCTACTCTGGGAATTGCTGAGCCCAGAGACACTGTGAAGTACAGAATGGGGCACTCTGGAGGCAGAATCTGAGGAGCGAATGCTGAATAGGTGGCTCTTAATCCAACACGTGTAAATGTAAAGAGGTCCAGGCTCCCAGTTGGAGATTCCACTTAGTTATCTGGGATGGGGCCTGAGGCACCTGTATTTGTTTAATGCTGGGTTCTTCTTTAGATTTTTCTTTTTTATATATATTTTATTGATTTTTTTTTTATAGAAAGGGAGAGAGAGAGAGAGAGAGAGAGAGAGAAACATCCCACAGAGGGTCAAACCAGCAACCTGGGGTATGTACCCTCACCAGGAATCAAACCCACCTCCTTTTGGTGTATGGGAGGACGCTCCAACCAACCCAACATAGCCACAGTGGCCAGGGCAATGCTGGCTTCTTTTTTTAATTTTTTAAAAAATTTATTGATTTGAGAAAGGGAGAGACAGAAACATCAATGATCAGAGAGAATCATTGATCGGCTGCCTCCTGCACGCCCCCTACTGGGGACCGAGTTTGCAACCTGGGCATGTGCCCTTGGCCGAAATCGAACCTGAGACCCTTTAGTCCACAGGCCAACGCTGTATCCATGAGCTAAACCAGCTAGGGCAATGCTGGCTTCTTAGCTTGGTTTTAGAACCGCTCCTGGGGAGCAAGGGCAGAAAGGTGGGGAGGGATTAAACTGGGATGAGAAGGGATGTGGAGGACACAGACAGTGCAAAGACCCAGGGTGTTGGCAGAAAGGGAAGGACGAGCGGGCGGGAGCGGCTGAGGGCCCAGGCAGCCGGCTGATGCCCCCTCTCGGCTGCAGCGGGAGATGCAGGCTCAGGACCGGCAGCTGGCGGGGCAGCTGCTTCG
>NW_005370065.1:612251-624662 GCF_000412655.1 Myotis brandtii
GGAGAGGGAGTGGGGGAGGGGCGGTAGGAGCTCACATAATAAATACCTTCTCTGCTTCCCATCAAGGTCTCTGCAGTCATTTATTCAGGCCAAGGTCGCTGAGTGTCTGCTGTTGCTGGGACCAGGGATTCATTACAGGAGAGAAGGCCTGGGTTGGGGGTGGACACGGACTAATGGATCCTGATCTCCCCCACAGCCCTAGTTCTATCTATCTTACCAAGATCAGACCTGGGAAAGAACTTAAAATCCTAAATGACCCCCATGGAAGCGACTTGGGTAAATGAGCAGCTGAAGAATGCAGGACCTGCCAGACCTGGATTCAAAGCCAGCCCCACCATCTATTTCCATCAGACCTTGAGGGGGTCCCTTAACTTTGGACTCTGTTTCTTGACCTCTGAAATGCAAGTGCTAGTTCTCACTCCACAAGTAGTTGGACCTGTCTTCAGTGCGACAGTGCACAGCAAGCACTCAATAAACTCACATTTCAATGGCTTATCATTGTTGTCGCCAGCGCCATTCCTACCGCGCTGAGGCCCAGAGATGGCCTGTGAAGGGAGCTTCGGCTGCAGCCCTGGCTCTGGGCTCTGTGTCACTGTAGTCTGCTGTGTGTTTTCTGTTAACTTTGTCTCTCTCTCAGCCTTTGTTTCTGTTACCCTCTTTGTCTGACTTTCCAACGCAGGCTTCCTCTTCCCCCACCCATTTCCTGTCTCCCCTTCCCTCGGCAGCTGAGGTGCACACACAATCAGCTTCCACCTCACAAACCCCAACAATGCTCTGCGGGCTCCCCTCCCCCAACCGGCTCACTTAGTGTAGCTCAGGCAGTGGCGGTAGTGACGCATTTATAGTTTCCTCTGGGAGGGGGTCAAGGATCTTGGGCCTCATAAAGGCCACCTAGCGTTTCTCCTAACACTGGTGCCCTGGCCCTCTGCCTATGATGGTGCCACCCTCAGTGTGGCCCCAGGTTAACAGGGGATTCTTGGCCTGTTTGTGCTTGAGACAGGGTTCCTGCCTCCTGCCTATAACAGAAAGTGTGCCAGTCTGCTGCCTGCAGCTGGGTGCCCGGGGAAGGGGTGTTTGTTCTGTCTTCCACTGGTTGCAGGAGATGGTGCCCAGCCCCACACCTTTAACAGGGTCTCTGGCCTTGCCTCTACCTGAATTAGAAGTGGTCCACTACTCTCCAACCATAGTGTTGTCCTGCCTGCTTCCTTAAGCAGCTGGCTGTCCAGCATCTGCCTGGAAGAGGAGTGTTCGTTAGCCTACCCTCTGACTATAATAAGCGATGGTCCTGTGCCCAGAGATGATACGGCTATTTTCCTGACTGCAGTAGCCACGTTAGCCTGACACCTGCCTATAGCATGGGGTTCTGCTCTCCGCCTGCTGAACGGGGTACTGGACTCTCCTCTGACTCGGAAGTGATGTTGCCTTTGCCTCAGAATGTAACGAAAAACTGTGTGAGAGCAGTGCTTCTTGCCTTTCACTGACAGCTGAGTGTGTGTGCGGCTGTCTGCCCCTGCTCTTTGGGGTTTAAAGGCTGCCCTTGAACCTCTTGTCCGGGTGCACCCTGGAGGTCAGGAGGGAGATAACATCAAATATCCTCCCTTCTCCCCCAAGTGTCACCCTCAAGGTGAGGAGAGCTAGGCCTGGAGATGTACAGGACCCTCAGGGACTGAGGCACGAGGGACTCTGGTGGCAGGAAGCTTGGGGTGCTGGAGGCTTGTGGTTGGGCTACTGGGGCCCTGTTGGCTGCGGAGCCCTCAGGAGGAGGCAGGAAGTCAGGGTGGGACGTGGGCGCGAGGAGTCAGGTGGTGGCTACCACGGCGAGGAGAGCTGAAACTGTCTGGGCAGCCAGGCTAGGCCAGGAGGACCATGTGAATGGGGCCGGAGGGCTCCTGGGCTGGGCAGGTAAGGAGACTGGGAACAGGGGTCAAGGGGCTGTGGTTGGGAACCTGATATCAGGGGGTGAAACTAGACATGGGGCCAGGCTGCCTGGGTATGCAGCAGCCCTGCAGGCTCGGGGAACAGAAGAAACTTGCTGAAGGTCAGGCAGGAGGCATGCAGTGCAGCCAGATCACCGCTTTCCTGTGTAGATGTTGGCTCTTGGTTCTGCCGCACTGCCCGCCGTGGCCTCCACCTCACTTGGAGATCTGGCACATGGACTATCAGGTATTAAAAAGAGCTCGCTTTGGCAGCGCATATACAAAAAAAGAGAGAGAGAGGAGAGAGGGAGAGAGAATCCCCAAGTCCAGTCGCTCATCCCACGATGGATGAGCCTCCTACACCCAGAGAGGGCCCAGCGCTCCCTCCCGGCAGGCCCTCAGCAAGGCGGTGGCAGAGCCAGGTCTTGGGACAGAGTGACAGTCTAGGGCAGGCTGTGACCTCCCATGAGGCAGGGTAGCGGACAGGCTTGAGTCAAGGGACCCAGAATCCTTCTGGTTGCTGGCGCAGAACCCAGCGACAAGAATCTCCTGGGAGAGACCGGAGTCACCCAGAGCATCCGAATGGGCGTGAGTGAAGAGTCTTAGGCGCAGTGACCAGCATTGCTTGAGAGAGGGAGGAGTCTCCGGTTGGGAGTGGATGGATATGTGAGGGCATATTTATCATCTAGGATGGCGCCTTCCTCTGACTGGACGCTGGGAAGTTGGAGCGGAGAGTATAGGGGGAGAAGGGGAGAGGAAGGGCTATTTTAATCCCGGACAGGGGTGCAGTTGGCCCTGAGAGAGGAACATCTGAACTTCCATCTGGAAAGTTGCCATTCCTGCCCCTGCCAAGTGTCACAGGATGTCCTCCCCTCCCCCCTGGCCTGCTAGTTCCCACTGCCCCCCGTCCCCCCGCCACCCAGTGACTGCAGGTGTAGGGCCAATTGGTCCTGTGGGTTCCTGCTTCAAACCCCA
Source organism: Myotis brandtii (assembly GCF_000412655.1). Classification (NCBI taxonomy): domain Eukaryota; kingdom Metazoa; phylum Chordata; class Mammalia; order Chiroptera; family Vespertilionidae; genus Myotis; species Myotis brandtii. Next base: position 615,143 of record NW_005370065.1, read on the forward strand.
GCAAGGTGGAGGCCCAGGAAAGCATAGTCAGCTAACTGCCCACCCCCTCACCCACCTCCTCACTCTCAGCCTACAGTCTGTGGGGGGAGTCCCCACCTGCACCAGGCCGTCCAGGTTTCCTCTGCCATTGGAGTTTTTCTTGACACACAATTTCCATCTAATCCTTCAGTCCGCAGGCCGACGCTCTATCCACTGAGCCAAACCGGTTTCGGCATTGGAGTTTTTCTTGACACACAATTTCCATCTAATCAGCATGTCCCGACCTTTCTCCTGTCCCTAGCTCCAAGGCCTGCAGACTTTGGTGGGGGCTGGGGAGCACGCGGACTCTCTCTGAATCCAGGGGGCTCACCCACACCCTGGACAGGCATAAACAGTCCCCCTTCCCACCAACCCAGCCTGTAGTGACTGATGACCCAGCGCTCGAGGCAGAGGTTCTTCTCAAAGGGAAAAAGTGCCAAGTGATGGGGCCAAGGACAGGCGAAGGATTCAGAGGGTGGGAGAAGACATCCCTTGGTGATCTGGGAGGCTTCCTGGAAGAGTCAAGGCAGTTCTGAGAAGGATAATGGCCCACTTCGGAGAGTACCTAAAACATGAAGCCATGGTCTCTGTCCCTGGGTTCTGTTCCTTGTATACCATGATGGCAGAGATCTCAGAGCAAAACCAAATGCGAGACAACGGATGTAAAAAGCACGCATTTCAGAGGCAGGCAGACCCAGGCACAATTCCGGTTCTGCCATTTTCTTGAACAAGTGGCTTCACCTCTCCGGACTCCAGTTTACTTATCTCTAAAGAGGCAATAATGAGTCTCTCCCTTACAGCGTGCTTGTGGGTACTCAAAGAGAAAATAATGACTGTGATGTGCCAGGGTACTACCCGACACATAGTAGGTGCTTAACAGAGGTTGGCACTCCATCTTCCTGCAAGTGTGCACCAAAGGGAGGGATGCCCACACCCAGAATTACTTCTACTCAGCGCCTTGGCAAACCAGTGAACCACCCATTCTCTCACACTTGTGGTGTGGCTTTGCAAATGAGCTTGTTTCCTGTGTATAGTGGGTGTGAGAATTATAGACTAAACTACAGGTCTACCTTAGAAGAGAATCCCCCATACAGCTACACAAACACCCTACATATCATCATTGGAAAATGTATATATTCACGTATGTTCAGAGGCAGAGGCAGGGACTACACATACAACACACACTGGACCCTACAAATCCATATACACACCCACAAGCTGATGGCTTTAAGGCCAAGCTTAATTCAGTGAAAGCAATGCTGAGAGGAGCTGGTGTGTGGGTGGCATGGGGACAGGCGAGACCACGATACTATCCAGGGATGTGGCCTCCTCTAAAACCAACGTTAGTGTTGGTTTAAAAGTATCTGCAGATGCATTTCCAATGCTTGTTCTAAAGAACACTAGTTCCCTGAGGCGCCTGGAAAGAAAAGGGTTTTGGAACCAAATCAACATGGTCTCAGCTACAAACTGTCCTGATTAGCTTCGCGGTGGACGTGAGCTTGTTAAAGCTCTGGAAGTCCCTCCAGAGAAGGAGCTGGGTTGATTTTGTCTAACCCAGTGTTTTCCAAACGTCAGAACCTTTTTTGCCCCCAGCATCACCTCCTCCATGTCTACCCCGTTTAAGACAAGGAGAGGAATGGAAGGACGGACTGTAGAACTGATCTTCCTCAAATGATCGTGTTTCTTAGCAGAGTGTTTGCATTGATGGTGGTTTTATTGTTTGTGTGTTTTTTTTCAAGTACAAAAGTAGCACAGGATTTGAATTTTAAAAATTCAAACAGTATAGAGGCATGTAAAGAAATGCAAGAAATGCAGCTCCCTCCAATCTCACTCCTGGGGCATGCTCACTGTGGACAATTTGGTGTGCATTCTTCCAGAATTTCCTATGTATGGCTACTAAAAAGCCTGGTGGTTAAGAGCCTAGTCTCTGGAGGCAAGTAAACCCAGGCTCAAATCGTCACTCCACCAGTAATTTGTTTGTTATGAGACCTCAGACAAATTGCTTTACCCTGTTTGGGCCTCAGTTTTTGCATCTGTAAAATGGGGATAATAATAGCACTTACTTCATAGGATTATTATGAGAATTACATGAAATCATGCAAATAAAGGCTTAGCAAAGAGCCCTGCTCAAAAGAACCCCCTATATATATATACACATATTTAAATGCAAATACGCTTATACTCTACATTCTATTCTGTAACTTCTGACCATGCTATATCTGGGATGTCTTTCCATGTCAATACGTGGCGATCTACCCCACCTTTTCAAGTTTTAGCTAACCGTCACTAACTTGGTAAGTGGATAATGGTGGTGATTTTGAGATGCTATTTCCTGGCAAGTATCGGTGTTCTGTGTTGTCAATGTTGTTGTGAGTCACAGACATTACCCATCGGTGAGGTGAAGACAGGCATTTTGGCTTCCTGTGAAAATGGAGTAGCCTGCCAGAGGGGCACCCGGCTGAGTCAGAGGGCAGGGCCAGGTGTCTGGGAACCTCTCTGTTTGTGCACCTCTGTATCCCCAGCACTAGACCAGAACTTGGCACATAAAAATTGCCCACTAAATTTTTGTCAATAGGCTGGCCCATTAAGAAAATTGTGCCACCCTAGTTGGTTTGGCTCAGTGGATAGAGAGTCAGCCTGCAGACTTAAGAGTCCCAGGTTCGATTCTGGTCAAAGGCATATGCCCTGCTTGTGGGCTTGGTCCCTGGTAGGGGGCCTGCAGGAGGCAGCTGGTCAATGATTCTCTCTCATCATTGATGTTTCTATCTCTCTCTCTCCCTCTCCCTTCCTCTTTGAAATCAATAAAAAATATACTTAAAAAAGAAAAGAAAAGTGTCTGTCCTGGCCAGTGTGGCTCATTTGGTTTTGCATCATTCTGTGCACCTACTAGTAAAGGTTTCAGATTCGATTCCTGGTCGGGGCCCAGGCCCAGGTCGGGGTGTGTATGGGAGGCAACTTATCTCTCTCTCTCTCTCTCTCTCTCTCTGCCCCTTCCTCTCTTTCTCAAGTCAATAAAAGCATATTAAAAAGAAAAAGAAAAGGAAAATTGTGCCTCCTCTAACTCACTGACAGGCCTAAGCTCAAAATTGTCTCACAGTGCGGCATTTCCAAAAATATGGCCTGTGCACCATTGATGTGGGTGAGTGATTTCAGGGGGTGATGAATAGACGTTTACAAATGAGAATTTATGCATTAAATTATGTGTTTATTTTCATATGTACTGACTTCTATTTATGGCTGACGATACTGGTTTTCCATTTATGTTAGTGAAGTTTCATTTTAGGTAAATATATTAAAGGAGAAAAGGTGGTTCGTGAAAGTACCAAAAATGTCAAAGAAAAATGAAAATGATTCATAATTTTAGTCTGGAAAATGCTTAACGCTGGTGTAATGAAATGTTCATGCTAGCCTCCAATAACTATAATTCTCATTTATTTAGTGAGTCCTTATTATGTGCCAAGCACCACATTAGGCACTTTCTTATATGGGATCATCTATATATCATAGGTAATGCTCACAGTAGCCCTAGAAGCAGGTCTATTTTTATTCTCATTTTGTAGATGAAGTCACTGGGGGAAGCTGGGAACGATTTAGTAACCTGCCCAAAGACCATCTGCCAGTGAGTGACTGGGAGGCCTTGGGGTTGAACTTGGGTCACTGTGACATGGACATGGTGAGCTGAGCCTCCGTGACCTGCAGATTCCAAGAAAGTTTAATAAAGCAGCACGGATTGTCAAGCTGTAAGTAAGGCTCTGTCCTGATAAAACCCCATGGCGTGAAATGCACACAGAAGTATGAGGGAGGGCACTCACTACAAGGGATTACTAGGTCCATAAAAGTTACTAGTAGAAGGGCCTCTACCCAAAATACCAGCTTTAGCGTCATTGCTCTGTAGCCCTTGTTTATGGCAACAGTTAACTAGCAGAATCAGTGCTATGTTCAGCACACTCCCAGTTTGTGAGAATAAATTCAACTTGTTTGCATGTAAGAGACTTATCTTCTTGTTCCCTATTTTTTGGAAACTCTGAACTCACAGCGTTCATTCGAAAGTGGTATTATATAAAAAAGGAACACGTGTCCCTAACCTGTTTAGCTCAGTGGACAGAGCATCGGCCCACGGACTGAAGGGTCCTGGGTTCGATTCCGGTCAAGGGCATGTACCTTGGCTGTGGGCTCAATCTCCAGTAGGGGGCGTGCAGGAGGCAGCTAATCAATGTTTCTCTATCCCTCTCCCTTTCTCTCTGTAAAAATCAATAAAATATATATATTTTTTAAAAGGAACACATGAAAAAGGAGGCAACTCAAGACACATCCCTGTTTCACCCAGTAGAATTTATTTACCCTGTCTGCCAACCCTGATTCTTGGGTACTGTGATGAGGGTTCTGTGTGGGCAGCCCATAGTGAAGGCTCTTCATTGAACATTTGCAACTTTGCCAATAACCAAATCTTGGCCAAAAAAATAGGCCCAAAAATGGTTTGAAATTATTCCTGACAAATTTTGCCATGAGGTTGCCCAGAGTACAACAGTGGTCTGCAGTGGACTAGCCTGCCTGCTCTTTGTAAAGGATTAGCCTGAGAAACCCAGGCAAGAAGCTGGCACACATTTTGGACAGAACGTTCAGTAAATGAATAAGTTTATACTTCATGGAAGGAAAAGTGTTCCCCCCCCCTTTTTTTTCTTAATTTAAAGAGGACAAAACAGCCCGGCCCTTCTGGCTCAGTGGTTGATTGTCGACCCATGAATCTGGGCGGTCACTATTCGATTCCAGGTCACAGCATATGCCTGGGTTGTGGGCTTGGTCCCCATTAGGGAGTATGTATGAGGCAGCGGATCAATGACTCTCTCATCATTGATGTTTCTCTCTCTCTCTGTCCCTCTTCCTTGCTCTCTCTGAAACCAACCAAAAAAAAAACCAAAAACCTTTTAAAAAAAAAAAAAAAAAAAGAGGGTAGCCCTAGCTGGTTTGGCTCAGTGGATAGAGCGTTGAACTTCGGACTGAAGAGTCCCAGGTTCGATTCCAGTCAAGGGCAGATGCCCGGGTTTCGGGCTCGATCCCCAGTTGGGGGCGTGCAGGAGGCAGCCGATCAATGGTTCTCTCTCATCTTGATGTTTCTATCTCTCTCTCTCTCTCTCTCCCTTCCTCTCCGAAATCAATAAAAATATATTTTTTTTAAAAAAAGGGTAGAACACATTCTATGGCCAGCCAGGCCAGGTAATGTCTATGATCATGTCTATGGAGTTGATAAAAGTAATCAAGTTAGCAAGAATCAGAACTCATCGTGATATGATTCCTAAACAAGCCTGGAGTCCGAAAATCTAGTCCAGGACAGCCTGAGGTTTTTGATCAGTTCTACACAATGAGAGCAGGGCCACTATGTGTGTGCTTTGGGTACTTCACTGAGAGGCAAGAAGGGCTGGGGACTGAAATCTAGCTCTCACTCCACTCTCCAAATTTTTTGTTTGTTTGTTTTATTGGAGAGAGAGAGAGAGAGAGAGAGAGAGAGAGAGAGAGAGATCAGTTGCCTCTTGTATGTGCCTTGACCAGGAATCGAACTCACCACCTTCTGGTGTACAGGATGACACACCAACCTACAGAACCACATCAAACAGGGTTCGCTCTTCAAATTTTTTAACCCCAGGGACGGGTGGCCCTTCGAAATGGCACCAAGTGCTCTGAGGACCATGGACAGCCTTGAGTTTGAGGGAGAACATTCCAGACCCTAGTCAGAGGAGGTTTAGAATCTACAAAATTCCTGCTATTGACCTTGAATTTCTGAGTTGTGAGAAGAGAATGTCCTGTTTCATTTACCCCAGAATCTGCCCTCATTGCTGGTTCTGAAAGCCCTTGGGATCCCTTGGATTTTTTTTCTCCTTTTTCTTTCAGACAATGAGAAATTTCTATTAAGTTTTAATTTTTATTTTCTTTTTTCTGACTTCATCTATTAACCTGTTCATATAATTTTGGCTACTCAGCAATCTCTGTCAAGCAAAGACCAGAAGAAGGGAACCCACATTTTATATAAATAGATGTATCTATATAAGATCTCACAACTACAACAGGGACAGGCACAAAGTATACATACCCCTATTTTTGTATACATCCATCTGTATGCACTGACTCATACACACCCATGACTATGTGTACATTAGCAGGAATGCTCACTGAATCATATGCCTCCATATGTATGCACTTGCACTCACCAATCAGGTAAATGTACACTCAGAAACATGCATTCTAGGTAGAGGGAGAATTGTCTTGGAGAGAAAAGACTTTGTTAACAGAACAATGATTACATTTTTAAAAATATGTCCTTATTGATTTTAGAGAGACAAGAAGGGAGAGGGAGATAGAAATATCGATTGGCGGCCTCCTGCACTGAGCCACACCGTGAGCTACAAAGATTATATTTTTTTATGGAGAGTGGATCCAATTCTGTCACCCCTGCCTCCCTGCCCATTTTTTTTCCGTGACCTCTCAGGATCCTCCCACCTCTTTAGACTTCTCAGGGAGTAAGGGTAGAGTACCTTGATAAAGGAGGTAGGGGCCTGATTTGAGTTTCACGTCTGCCAAGAGTCGTGTACTATTGGGAAAATTACTTAACTTCTCTGATCCCCTGGCTTCTTCATCTTCAAAACGAGGCTGGTGAATTACATTAGGGCTTCTAAACTCTTCTCTCCCAAGGACTCCTTTGCCCCTGTTTTACCTCCCCCTCCCTCCCCCCACAAACACACCCTGTGGATCCTATGACTTGAAGTTTTTGCCATTAAACTATCTCATTTAGGTACTAATTTTCTTGTTTTCTAGTTCAAATTTTAATCAGAGACTTAACTAAGTCTGCACTAAAGAAACAATAAAACATTTTGTCAAATTAAGAAACAAATAATAATACAATTTCCCTTTAGACTTTTTAACTATTGAAATAACCTGCAAGCCTTCACATTATCCTGGGGCCTCCTAGGAGCGCGTCACTCCCAGTGGCTCTAGACTGGGAGCCACTGACATTGACAGGTCCCAGGGTTTTCTGATTGCTGCCAGGCCCTGCATTCTGAAGCCCACCTTTTAGAGAGAGCAGGATCTGCTACCTGCAGCCGGAGTGCTTCAGGAGCACAAACAAGCCAGAGAGGAAACACTGAGGGGTCAGGTACTGGCAGAGTTACAGAGTTCCTTTCCGCTTAATTTGACACAACTTGACGTTTTCCACTCATGGCCCCAGCCTTTAGGGATGTCAGGTCCTCTCTGATAGGCCCAGATTCAGTCCAGGATCAGGTCCTGCGTGATCTGGACTCTTGCCCAAAGCCTGGAGACTCCTTTTCCCTCCCTAGGTGACCCCAGCCTGGACTAGGTACCAGCTTCCAGGCCTATGATTCTTTCTGCCCTTCTGACTTCTCCTCACTGCTGCATCCCAGTTCATCCCCTCTTTTCATAACCCCAAACGTTTCTCATCTTTCTCTTACCCTTTGCCAAGGCCTTCAAGAATGTCAGGCCTGGGAGGGACCTTACTGATGTCAGTCCACAAGCCATCTGATGTTGGTGTTCTCCACTACATTATAACCAACCTGTGGTTTTCTACGGCCTGTTTGAGTAGCACAAACAACAGGATGCTCACGACCTTACTAGCTAGCTCAACTTATTTTAGGCTGGCTCCAGGTTGTCACCAGCCCTTTCCTGAAGGCTTTTGCTACTAACCAGTTCCTGGTCAGAATAAAAATAGCAGTCAAAAAGCCATTTGCATGATGACAGGAGAAGATTTGACTTTGGGTGGTGGGCACACAGTGCAATACACAGATCATGTAACATAGAAACCTACGCCTGAAACCTATATGTTCATGTTGACCACCCCAATAAATTTTAATTTTACAACAAAGGCATTTGCAGCCACAGATCAGTGAACTGTGGCTGAGCGATTTCTCAAATATCTACCCCCTACCCTCCTCCAAGACTCCTAACAGTAGGGGGAAGAATTAATGTGTCCCCCTTTCCTTGATTTGGCTTAAAATTCCATGTATATGTTACATCTTCCTCTATAATAGATCTGGGCTTGTTTAACTATATGAAGAAGGACAAGGAAGATGCTCTGGGAAGATGCACACCAGTGACTCTGGTACCCATGAGAGCTTATGAGTATCTCAGTTTAAAAAACAGGAGCTTGGGACATATGTAATACTTTCAACAATAAAGAATTATTAAAAAAGAAAAGAAAGAAGCTTGCCCAGCCGGGTGGCTCAGTGTTTGAGCATCGACCAATGAACCAGGAGGTCATGATTCCATTCCCAGTCAGGTCACATGTCCAGGTTACAGGCTCAATCCCCAGTAGGGGGTGTGCAGGAGGCAGCCAATTGATGTTTCTCTCTTACATGAATGTTTCTCTCTCTCTCTCTCTCTCTCTCTCCCCCCCTTTCTCTCTCTTCCTCCCTCTAAAATCAATTTTTCAAAAATTGAGGTATAATTGACATATGTCCTTAATTCTTACTAACTCAACCCTCCTTCCACTTGGGCCCAGCATGGCTTAGCAACTCTAGCTTTGTTCTGCTAGATAAGTTGTGTGAATTTAAGCAGGCCTCTCTGGGCTTTGGTTTGTTCACCTAAAATCAGAGATTAGATTTGGTGGCTGCTAAGTCCTTTACAGATGGGAGAATCTGCGCATTAAAACAATTTTTTAAATTGTTCAATCACAGTTGACATTCAATATTACATTAGTTTTAGGTGTACAACATAGTGGTTAGACATTTATATAACTTACAAAGTGAGCCCCCTAATAAGTCTAGTACCCACCTGGCACCATACATAGTTGCTACAATATTATTGACTACATTCCCTATGCTGTACTTTACAACCCAGTAACTGGTTCATAGGTCGACACTCAACACTGAACCACACCAGCCAGGCTGAACTTCTTAATTCCTTCACCTTTTTCACCCTGCCCCTCCACCCTCCTCACATCTGGAGACTACCAGTTCTGCATTTACGAGTTTGTTTCTATTTTATTTATTCTGTTCCTTAGAGTCCACATGTAAATGAAATCATTTGTTATTTGTCTCTCTCTAGCTGACTTATTTCACTTATCATAATATCCTCCAGGTCCATCCATGTTGTTACAAATGGTAAGAGCTTATTATTTTTTACGGCAGAGTAATAGTCTGTTGTATATTCATATGTACCACATCTTTTTCATCTGATTGTCTATTGATGTAAACTTTGGTTGCTTCCAAATTGTAGCTATTGTATATGAAATGTCCTTCTTTGTCTTTTGTTATAGCTTTTGTTTTAAACTCTATTTTGTCTGCCTGGCTGGTGTTGTTGGGTGGTTGAGCATCGATCTATGAACCAGGAGGTCATGCTTCGATTCCCAGTCAGGGCATATGACCGGGTTGCAGGCTCCGTTCCCACTGTGGAGCATGCAGGAGGCAGCTGATCAATCATTCTCTCTCATCATTGATGTTTCTATCTTTCTCTCCCTCTCCCTTCCTCTCTGAAATCAATAAAAATATATTTTAAAAAA
>NW_005370065.1:624707-628017 GCF_000412655.1 Myotis brandtii
CATTCAGCCACCCTATGTCTTTTGATTAGATTTAATTCACTTATATTTAAACTAATTATTGATAGGTATGTAGTTATTGCCATTTTATTATTCACATTTCTTCTTCTCCTCCTTCTCCTTCTCCTTCTTCTGGAAGTCCCTTTAACTTTCATTCACTTATATTTAAACTAATTATTGATAGGTATGTAATTATTGCCATTTTATTATTCACATTTCTTCTCCTTCTCCTTCTCCTTCTTCTGGAAGTCCCTTTAACATTTCTTGTATTACTGGTTTTGTGGTGGTGAACTTTTTAGCTTTTTCTCATCTGGGAGAGAATCTGTGCATTAACCCTTCATATACCAGTCAATTTTATTTATTTGTTTGTTTATTTGTTTATGAGAGAGAGAGAGAGAGAGAGAGAGAGAGAGAGAGAGAGAGAGAGAGAGAGAGAGAGAGAGAGAGGGAGAGAGAGAGGAGAGAGAGAGAGAGTGTTCCATTTATTTATGTATTCATTGGTTGTTTCTTGTATGTGCCCTGACTGGGGATCGAATCCATACCTTTGTGTATCAGGACAATGCTCCAATCAATTGAGCTACCTGGCCTGGGCCCTAGTCAACATTTATAAATGACAACTAGTTCTGGGTGCCGGGGCATTCAAGCAAATAAAGCACAGGTTCTGTTCTCCAGGAATTCCCCCATCTCATCAAGGGGTGGAAGAGGCCATGGGACTGACACATAAATCAGTGTAGTCTGGGCACTCAGTGCCTAAGTTGATGATGGTGGTCTGAGTAGAACTGTAGCAGCAAAGAGCATTGGGAAGGCTTCACAGAGTAGGTGATGTGTGAGCTGAGCCTTGAAAGTCGAGTTCAATAGATGCACAAAAAGAGAGCATCCCGAGGCAGGAGAAGCACATGTGTAAGGGCATGGAGTAAGAAAATAGTGTGGGGTGTTTGGGAGGGACAGGTGTAGCTCAAAACACAGACTGTGTGAGTGTGTGTGGGGGGGTGTGTGCGTGTGTGTGTGTGTGTGTGTGTGTGTGTGTGTGTGTAAGAATAGACTGAGGAAGTGGATTTGATCTTGATATTAAAGAGTCTTGAACACATGGTAAATTTAACTTTATCTGAGGACTAGTGCTTTCCAAGCAGTTCTGAGGAGCAGCCCAGGGAAGGAGGTGTCTTGGGGACTCCTAGGGGCTTCAGAGAGAGGCCCCACTGGGCTTCAGGCACTGCAGCTCCATTTTTGCTTTATCTATGGGGTTCTGCTTGATTTCATCTGACAAAAAGTTTCCACTGCTAAAGCAAGCAAACAAATAAAAAAAAGTCACAGCCAATAGGGCCACTGAAGGATTTTCTGCTGGGGAGAAGCAGAAGGAACCCTCTGAAGGAGACTTGTGTGGGAGGGGAAGCGGGCAGAGGCCTGATGGCTGACTGTGGGGAGCAGGAGTCTTTCATTTAGCTTTCTGGGCTGGAGAGGGGAATTGTATTAGGAGGTGGGGCGCACACACCTCTAAGGTATGGGCGGATCAAAACTTAGGTCTCTCCCAGGGTTTGGAAGAAGTGTGTGATCTCTACTGGGTAGTCCCCCAACATGGGGGATGGGCAGAGAGAGAGAGAGAGAGAGAGAGAGAGGTTGGGGGAGAGGCAGGAAGCGGGCAGCTAGACTAACAAAGGTGCCTGTGTCGGTTTGCCCATCCCAGGTGGGGGGGCGGGGCCTAGCACTGGGGTGTGTGTGACTTTACTGGTGGCCTGGGGGCTCAGAGGGAGCATCAGTTAGGAGCTAGGGCCCCATTTCAGCTTGTCTATGGCTGGTGAATGGGGGCCTGGGGAGGAGGGCGAACAACCTCAGGTACTTCTGGAAGTTCTCAGGGCGAGGCCCCAGTATGTCGGAGGTTGGGCGAGCAGATGTTGGGGGAACCCCTTAAGCTCCTCTCCATTCCCCCAGGGACCATGGGCTGTGGCTGCAGCTCAAACCCTGAAGATGACTGGATGGAAAACATTGATGTATGTGAGAACTGCCATTACCCCATAGTCCCACTGGATGGCAAGGCCACGGTAAGAGGCAAGACATGGGGCTTGGTGAGGGAGCCGGGTGGAGTGCACAGCTCAGAAGAACAAAATAGGCCTCCACTAAAGGTCCTTGAAATAACAGAGCGGCCCTCTCCTCTGCAATACAGAAAGGAAAGGAGGCTCAGAGAAGGGAAGGGACTCTCCTAAGGTCACACAGCAAGTAGTTGGCAAATTCAGGGATAGGAAGACCCGGCGGGCTAAGCTGGAGAAGTGAAGGAGATCAGGGTGGTGGGGAGGGGAGCCTGGATCTGACCCCGCCTCCTGCTCTCTGACCTGACTCTCATCCCCTACCCCCCAGCTGCCCATGCGGAATGGCTCTGAGGTGCGGGACCCACTGGTCACCTACCAGGACACCAACCCCCCGGCTTCTCCACTGCAAGGTGACCGCAGCCAGCAGGGCCTGGAGATAAGGCCTGTGGGTCTTTGGCTGTCGGCCTCCATCTCCTCCCCGTCTACCCTCTATTCTGCCCTGCTTCTCTGGCCCCAGTCTTGTGCTCTGCCCTGTCACGTCTGGACTCCATGTTCCCAGCCTATTTCAGGCTGGTTCTCCCTGACGCCCCCTGGTCTTTACAGACAACCTGGTCATCGCCCTGCACAGCTATGAGCCCTCTCACGATGGGGACCTGGGATTCGAAAAGGGTGAACAGCTTCGTGTCCTGGAGCAGTGAGTGTCCCCTCTGTGCCACCCATCCTCGCCCTGCGGCGGTGAGGGAGTGAGGGAGCGGAGACCCCGGGCTCCGCAGCCCTCCTGCAGGTCCTGACTGGCTTGCAGTAGGCGCCCTTGAGACAAAATGAGAGGCTGGCGGGTGCCGAGCTGGAGGGTGGGGTGGCATTGCCAGCTGGGGCTCTGGAGGGAGGGAGTCCAGCCGAGTCCAGGCTGAGCAAGCCACGCTGACCACCGGTGTTCTCAGGAACGGCGAGTGGTGGAAGGCGCAGTCTCTGACCACCGGCCAGGAGGGTTTCATCCCCTTCAACTTCGTGGCCAAAGCGAACAGCCTGGAGCCCGAACCGTGAGTGGGGACTCGTCTTGGGGATGGGTAGGAGCAAGCGGACCTAGGGACCCGGAGCAGAGGAGGGCTGCTCGAGGGTGATGGAGGGAGCACCTTCCAACCGAAGACGGCTTTCACTCTCCCCGCGCAGCTGGTTCTTCAAAAACCTGAGCCGCAAGGATGCTGAGCGGCAGCTCCTGGCCCCCGGGAACACGCACGGCTCCTTCCTGATCCGGGAGAGCGAGAGCACCGCGGGTGAGCGGCTGGGCGGGG
>NW_005370065.1:628266-637434 GCF_000412655.1 Myotis brandtii
CGAGGCAGCGGGCAGGGGGGCGGAGGCGGAGGTGCACCCGTAGGTCACCCCTCCCCCTCTGACGTTCGCTTACCTATTCTTTTATTCAGGATCGTTTTCCCTGTCCGTTCGGGACTTCGACCAGAACCAAGGAGAGGTGGTGAAACATTACAAGATCCGCAACCTGGACAAAGGAGGCTTCTACATCTCCCCCCGCATCACTTTTCCCGGCCTGCAGGAGCTAGTCCGCCATTACACCAGTGAGCGCAGCCGTACCCCTCAGACGTGGGCCTGAGGCCCCCTCACCTGTGTCCTAGCAGCCTGCCTCCCCCACGTCCCTCTCGGGGATGCCCTACCCATCACTAAGCCTGCTCTTCCATTCCCGGCCGGGGTGCGGTGCCAGACCCTGCAGCCGCAGGTGTCCACACCTCCCCTGCCCGCCATTTCCCTAGACGGGACTTGGTGAAGTTCCTACTCCCTCCCTTGTCCTCGCAGACACTCCGGACGGGCTATGCACGCGGTTGAGCCGCCCCTGCCAGACCCAGAAGCCCCAGAAGCCGTGGTGGGAGGACGAGTGGGAGGTTCCCAGGGAGACGCTGAAGCTGGTGGAGCGGCTGGGGGCTGGCCAGTTCGGGGAGGTGTGGATGGGTAAGTGAGTCCCTCCTGGACTGCGGGGGATTGGCGGGGGAGGGGGACGTCCGCTGAGATCCGAGAGTCCCCGACAGTCCGGGTGACTTCCTCCAACCCCTCCCCACCCCAGGGTACTACAACGGGCACACGAAGGTGGCAGTGAAGAGCCTGAAGCAGGGCAGCATGTCCCCCGACGCCTTCCTGGCCGAGGCCAACCTCATGAAGCAGTTGCAGCATCAGCGGCTGGTCCGGCTCTACGCGGTGGTCACCCAGGAGCCCATCTACATCATCACGGAATACATGGAGAATGGTGGGCGCTGCCGTCCCCTCTGCTCTTGCTAGAGGGTGGAGGAGACCTGCCTTTTCTCCTGGCTCAGCACTGAAGTTGGGCTGGGCTCCTAAAGTCTCACCTCCAAGGGCGAGAAGAGGGTGTGTCCTCGAGGCTGTCTGGGAGCCCAGCCTAAGGTGGCCGGCTCTGGAAGGGCATTCAGCCCCCATCTCCCCTGACCTGCAAGTCCCGTTTGCCTTCAAAGCCCTACCTTGATCTAAAGATGCTTGTTTTCAGGAAATGAGTTCGTCCCTGGTCCCATTTCTTTCCCTTCTGCCCCTGAGTGTTGGGAGGCCAGATCTACCCCAAAGCCCTCTTTTTCAGTTCTGGGCGAGCCCCTCCCCGTCCCTTGGTCTGTTATTGCACAGAGTAAAAGCCTCACCATGGTAAATAGGAATTTGCAGGCCTAGATTTGCTATAGATTTGCTGTGTGACACAGGCCAAGTTCCTGACCTGCATCTGGTGCTCCATTTCCCTCAGTGTAACAGCAGAAATCTAAACGGCTCTGATTCTTTGGGAGTATAAGATCTCTCCCTCTTTCAGGAAGGGAGAAAAGCTGTTCATTGGCTAATGGGTTCTGGAAATGGCAAATAGATTTTATTATATAAGCCTACTTTAGTTGGTAGTTGCTTGGAGTTCTGTGTTGAGGATTCTGAGGTTCATTGGAAGTGAGTGCTAGGATTGATTAGCAACGTCTGCCGTGGACACAATGGAGGAATGGCAGTCTATGTCACATATTTGCTGTGTCTGGGTGAGGCCTTTATCTTTGGTGACTAATTCAGTACTCATAGTGGGGACACACAGGTTGCTATCATCTTCACACAGGGCTTTAATCTCTTAAGAAGGGACAGAAGTTACTAGCTCCAATCCAGCAACTCCCAACCTGTCAGGCCTCCACACATCTCTTTCCACAGTTCTTTTTTAAAAAATATATATTTTATTGATTTTTTACAGAGAGGAAGGGAGAGGGATAGAGAGTTAGAAACATCAGTGAGAGAGAAACATATATCAGCTGCCTCCTGCACACCCCCTACTGGGGATGTGCCCGCAACCAAGGTACATGCCCTTGACCGGAATCAAACCTGGGACCCTTCAGTCTGCAGGCCGACGCTCTATCCACTGAGCCAAACTGGTTAGGGCTCCACACTCCTTTTAATGCGTGCAGCACACATGTATTGCTGCTTACTTTGGGCTGGGCACTGGGAACGTGGATGGACAAAACAAGGTGCCTGCTGTCTCATTTTAGTTATGCACACCTGGAAAACCAGCGTTTGGGCTAGGAAAGTTCCAGCATGCCCCAGAGAATGTAGATGGTGATTTAATTTATTATGTCTAGTAGGATCTAGAAAAGCTTCCTAGAGGAATAGTCTAGCTGGGCCACGCAAGAAAAGTAAGGCAGAGACGGGACAAAGAGACTTTGAGGTGAGAACGAAATGGTCCATGTGAAAAATGTTGAAATTGTCTAGTGGGGGTGGAACAAGAGTAGCAGGAGTGGGGGAAGAGAAGAAACTACAAAGTGGACCATGCAGAGCTTTGGATGCTGGCTGAGGAGTTTGAGCTCTACCCCGTGGGTGACAAAAAGCTTACAGATCCCTTCGAGCATGCCCCATCCTAGTCCCCTGGAAAAGACCTTCACATGTCCCAAACCTCCTCACTCAGAACACACACTTCTCCATTTTCTGCCCTTCCTCTTCCTTTCCACATATAAGACACTGCTTCTAGACCACCCCCCCTCAGCCCCCACCGCCTACACAGTTAGGCGAGAAGGGTTGGGGAGCTCTCTCCTCGGGCAACTTGGGTCAGAAACTCTTGCTTCTGCCCACAGGGAGCCTGGTGGATTTTCTCAAGACCCCTGCAGGCATCAAGCTGACCATCAACAAACTCTTGGATATGGCAGCCCAAGTAAGGAGAGTTGGGAGGGCTGGGCATGGGCACAGGCCAGCAGGGTAAGGATGTCTGGCCCACCACTGCTGACCTATCCATACCTGACCTGCAGATTGCAGAGGGCATGGCATTTATTGAAGAGCGCAATTATATCCACCGTGACCTGAGGGCCGCCAACATCCTGGTGTCTGACACCCTGAGCTGCAAGATCGCAGACTTTGGCCTAGCACGCCTCATTGAGGACAACGAGTACACAGCCAGGGAGGGTAGGTGTGGGGTAGAAGGGAAGTCTGGGGCCTACAGGCCAAGCAGACCTTGGAGACCTCACTCTGCTTCCCCACAGGGGCCAAGTTTCCCATTAAGTGGACAGCGCCAGAAGCCATTAACTATGGGACCTTCACCATCAAGTCGGATGTGTGGTCTTTCGGGATTCTGCTGACGGAGATTGTCACCCACGGTCGCATCCCTTACCCAGGTCAGGACCAAAGGCAGGAACTAAAAAGGGTGATGAGGCAGGACAGTAAAATCCATGTCTTTCCACTCACCTTTTCCCAGGCTCAGGATCTGAAAACTTTCTAGTTGCTTCTCCTCCATCTTCTCAGAGATGTGACTCCGATATCACCAGGGAGGTACCGATCAACCATGGCTGACTTTCATCTCTGTCTCTGGATCTCTCTTTCCCTTTGATAATCCCAGCTCTTTTTAGTTCCAACACAGGCAGCCCAGTATGGGTGAAAAGGATCTGGCCTGAGAGACAAGAAGCCTGCCTTTCATTATCAGACATGCCATCGTATTAACTTTCTGTTTGATCAGAGGATGCCTTCTTTTCCCAAATGTAAAATGTAAGGTTAGACTAATACTTGGCCCATCCCTAGCTGGTTTGGCTCAGTGGATAGAGCGTCGGCCTGCGGACTAAAGGGTCCCAGGTTCGATTCCAGTCAAGGGCAAATGACTGGATTGTAGGCTAGATCCCTAGTAGGGGGCATGCAGGACACAACCAATCAATGATTCTCTCTCATCATTGACATTTCTCTCTCTCTCTCTCCCTCTCCCTTCGTCTCTGAAATCAATAATAATACTTTTTTAAAAAGTTGTTCTCGAGAGAAAATGATGCCAAAAGTGTTTAGAAGCCTGGAAAAAATCACACACACACACAAAGAATACTACCTGGCCCATTTAAGCACTCAAGAGTGTTAGGTTTATTGGTTTGTTAAATATATTTTATTGATTTCTTACAGAGAGGAAGGGAGAGGGATAGAGAGTTAGAAACATTGATGAGAGAGAAACATCAATCAGCTGCCTCCTGCACACCCCCTACTGGGGATGTGCCCGCAACCAAGGTACATGCCCTTGACCAGAATCGAACCTGGGACCTTTCAGTCCGCAGGCCGATGCTCTATCCACTGAGCCAAACCGGTCAGGGCAAGAGTGTTAGGTTTTGCTATTAATAGTGACTATTACGCTATTAATAGTCACTTTGGGCAAGTGACTTCACCTCTCTGAGCCTGTTCCCTGATATGAAAAACAAGATTATTTGTGAAAGACCTTGACTCATAATAGGTGCTCACTAAACACTGACTTCCGTTCCCTCTGAAGCTTTCTGTCTAAAGACTGAGAGAGATGTAAACAACTGATTCCCACTCTCTCCCACCCCTCCCTTTATCTCCTGGACAAAGTCCTTTACCCCTGAATTCAGCCAAGACAGCGATGGAATCTTTTAAAAGGAACTTGCTAGGAAACTGGGGAAAGGAAATGGAACACAAAGACAGGGCACGGAGGTCATGGAGCACAGTGGCCAGATTTTAGAAGCTTCCCACATCCCGAGAGCAGTGTGCACAGAGCTTTGCTCCTAGGAAGGTCAAGGCACCTTAGAATCAGGAGAGAGCCAGAAGGCTTTCCTGCCCTGGACTTGCCCCATCACAGAATCGAGGGAGAGTGCTGGGGCTGGAAGCCCACCCTGGTCATCTTGCCAAGGACCCTCACTGCCCCTCCACTGTGCCCACAGAGGTGAATCCATAGGCAATGTCTCTGTTACAACAGAAAAGACATTGTAAGCATGATGAAAAATGGCAACGCGGCTTCAGGGTCAGGGAGACAATGGGGAGTAATGGGGACCTGGGTGAACTTGCATCTGCTCCAGCAGACGGTTGCCTTTAAGACCTGGGGGCCCAGCCCTGGCTGGCATGCTCAGTGGTTATAGTGTCAGCCTGTGCACCAGAGGGTCTTAGGTTCGATTCCCTTGGTTGTGGGTTCGCTCCCCACCCTGGGTCAGGGTGCATGTGGGAGGCAACCAGTCACTGTGTCTCTCTCACATCCATGTTTTTCTCTCTCTCCCCCTCCTTTTCTCCCTTCTACTCTCTCTGAAAAGCAATGGGAAAAAAGTGTCCTCAGGGGAGGATTAACAAAAAGGAAACACAAAAACAAAAGGCATGGGGTCCCAAAACACAGATTTTTTTTTTTTCAACTTTAAGACCTGGGGGCCCAGCCCTGGCTGGCATGCTCAGTGGTTATAGTGTCAGCCTGTGCACCAGAAGGTCTTAGGTTCGATTCCCTTGGTTGTGGGTTTGCTCCCCACCCTGGGTCAGGGTGCATGTGGGAGACAACCAGTCACTGTGTCTCTCTCACATCCATGTTTTTCTCTCTCTCCCCCTCCTTTTCTCCCTTCTACTCTCTCTGAAAAGCAATGGGAAAAAAGTGTCCTCAGGGGAGGATTAACAAAAAGGAAACACAAAAACAAAAGGCATGGGGTCCCAAAACACAGATTTTTTTTTTCAATAGAAGCACAAACTTGCAGCTTTAGAAAAATGTGCCCATTTCCAAACATTGGTGATTGATTCAAATTATTTAAAAACACTACAGAAGCCAAACCAAAGTATGTCTAGAGGCTATATTTAGGCTGGATTTAGCCTATGGGACAGGCCGTAGTTTGCCCACGGCTGGTCTAGAGGCTATATTTAGGCTGGATTTAGCCTATGGGCTTGCAGCCTTGACTCTAGCCTTGGGTGTTTAGTTCTATGGCCTATGTCTTCCAATGTGCTAATTTTGAAATGTGAGGGACCCATAGCTAGAGGCCTCCTAGGGGCAAGGCCTGGGCAAGAGGGTATTTATTGAGCGCGGTCCATTCCCAAGTCTTGCAGGACCATAAAGCGTTTAGTCTTTGGGAACTGCCTGTCACAGTCTCCTCTCAGAAGGCTGAAGGAGAAATAAGAGGCCACATGGGAAATTTAGACACAGGTAGCTGTTTCTGCCATGATCATGCAGTTCTCTGGATCAAGTCCTCTCAGGGTCCACATGCTAAGAGCCTACCAGGTGGGACAGGACCAGTATGAAGGCACGGAACTGGCCCCAAAATTATTTCATCTGGGTCATGGAGGGACCTGGTAGACCTCTGCCCATGCAGAGTCTGCTTTGCTGGGGCCCAGAGTCCATCTGGCTTCCTAATGTAGCATCTCATGTGCCTGGTCCCAGAGCAGGGAAGCCTCACCATTGTCATGGCTGTGGGCTCCCATCCTGCCCTGGGCCTTGACCACCATATCTTCCCACCAAATAATAATAATCACAAGTGTTATTTATGCAGTATCTCATTTCCAGGCACTACATGCATTATATGCACTATCTTATTCAATCCTCATAGTAACTCTGAGGTAGGAGTTACTATTTGTTCTGTTTTCCAAATGAGAAAACTGAGCCTCAAAATATTGAGGTGGTTCCCAAGGCAGCCAACAGTGTGCATTATTAAGTGTCTAAGCCAGCCGTGGGCAAACTACGGCCCGCGGGCCGGATCCGGCCCGTTTGAAATGAATAAAACTAAAAAAAAAAAAGACCGTACCCTTTTATGTAATGATGTTTACTTTGAATTTATATTAGTTCACACAAACACTCCATCCATGCTTTTGTTCCGGCCCTCCGGTCCAGTTTAAGAACCCATTGTGGCCCTCGAGTCAAAAAGTTTGCCCACCCCTGGTCTAAGCCATAGCTGACATTCCAAGGGGCACAACTGACATTTAGCAGGTACCTATAGTAAGGCCTTACCATTGATGAAGACCAAGATCCTTTCGGATGGGTGCTCACACCATAATAGTTAAATAATCTGAACATGGCCCCTGCCTGTGGGCTTCCAAAGCCTGGAGCCTTGATGTCTTTTCTCCCATCAACCCCCAGGGATGACCAATCCTGAGGTGATTCAGAACCTGGAGCGAGGGTACCGCATGGTGCGACCCGACAACTGTCCAGAGGAGCTGTACCACCTCATGATGCTGTGCTGGAAGGAGCGCCCAGAGGACCGGCCCACCTTTGACTACCTGCGCAGCGTGCTGGACGACTTCTTCACGGCCACGGAGGGCCAGTACCAGCCCCAGCCCTGAGAGCCCGAGCTGGGGCCTGGAGCCCTGTCCTCATCTAGCCAACCTGGCTGGGAGAAGCAGTTCCTGTGCCATACCCATGGCCGATGCACATAAGGACTCTGCATGTGAATCCTGCCCACGTGTGACACGTATACTTCTCCTGTTTTGTACACCGGTTCTTTAGTTGTGTGGGCTCTGCACATGTGTCTTGTACATGTGCAGCCTGTGCATATGTCCTGGACACCTGTCCAGGCTATCCCTTTCTGGGCCTCTCATTTCCTGAGACCACCTGAGAAAGGAGAGAGGCGTGTGATTGACACCAGCTTCTGCTCACCCCCTTTTCCTTTCCCCTGGTCATCAAGAAGCTCCTTGAGGGGGAAACCTCATGTAATACCTCCATGCCCTCCTCTTCGGTGACTGGCACACATCAGGAGCTCAATAAATGTTTGTTTGTTGATGAAGATTGTGCACCTCTCTGCTCCCCTCTCTCATTTCTTCTTCCTTGGGAGGGAAGAGTGGGGGTTCAGAAGTTGATAACCACGAGATGGGATGAAAGATAGAATGAGGGGATGTCTGAACTTTTTCCAGCTTTGCTGATGCTGGGGATGAAGAGGAGGTCCCTATGCTTTCCTGTCTGGGCTCTTTGAATCCCTTTAAACCCCTGCCTCAAAGGATTTAGGGCAACCCCTACAGAACCTCCTAGGGAGTGGGCGTGTCCCAGGACTCTCCCCCTCCCATTATATAAGGGCAATAGCATTTTTTACAGCCATTGATTCTAGGGCTATATTTGGCCTCAGATAAAAATTTTTACAGAGAGGAAGGGAGAGGGATAAAGAGTTAGAAACATCGATGAGAGAGAAACATCGATCAGCTGCCTCCTGCACACCCCGTACTGGGGATGTGCCCGCAACCAAGGTACATGCCCTTGTCCGGAATCGAACCTGGGACCCTTAAGTCCACAGGCCGATGCTCTATCCACTGAGCCAAACTGGTTACGGCTCAGATATGTTTTGATTCACCTTCAAGTTGTTTTAAAATATTGAGCTAAGTTGCTCATTTAACAAATATTTATTGAACATCTACTGTGTGCCAAGCACAGATCTGGGCTCATAGGATATACAGTAGATACAATAAAATCTCACCCAGCTGGTGTGGCTCAGTGGTTGAGCATCCACCTATGATCCAGGAGGTCATGGTTCAATTCCTGGTTCTGGGCACATGCCCGGGTTGCTCACAATGATTCTCTCTCATCATTGATGTTTCTGTCTCTCTCTCCCCTCTCCCTTCCTTTCTGAGATCAATAAAAAAATATTTTTAAAATAGTCTCCGCCTTTATGGAGCTTACATTCTAGAAGACAAACAGTAAAGATCACAAAGAAGTAAATGATATGATATGCTACAAGGTGATGAGTGCTAAGGAGATAATAGAGCAGGACAAGGGGGTTTATGTTTGGGGAGCTTGGCATTTTTAAAGAGGGTGGTCTGGGAAGGCCTCATTGAAAAGGTGAGCAAAGATTTGAAGGAGGTGAGTGAGTGAGCCTTGTGGGGAGGAGTTGGTTGGGTAGAGCGAACAGCCTGAGGCAGAAGCTTGCCTGGCCATCTTGGATAGGTCCTTGGGCCCTGTGGCATTTCAGGAACCATTTTGAGGAGTCTTTAAAGAGATTTGTGCAGGGCTATGACATGATGTGACATTTTATTTATATTTATTATTTTTTAAAATATATATATTTCAGAGAGGAAAGGAGAGGGAGAGAGAGATAGAAACATCCATGATGAGAGAGAATCATGGATTGGCTGCCTCCCGCAAGTCCTCCACTGGGGACCGAGCCCACAACCTGGGCATGTGCCCCCGACCGGAATTGAACCTGGGACCCTTCAGTTTGCAGGCCGACGCTCTATCCACTGAGCCAAACCGGCCAGGGCTATTTATTTATTTGTTAATCCTCACTTGAAGATATTTTTCTTTTTTAATCTTCATTGTTGAAAGTATTACATATGTCCCTT
>NW_005370065.1:637506-648574 GCF_000412655.1 Myotis brandtii
CCATTTTGCCCTTTCTAGCCTGCAGGATGTTTTCCCATTACTTTTTAGAGAGAGTGGAAGGGAAGGGAAGAGGAGAGACAGAAAGAGAGAAATATTGATGTGAGAGAGACACATTGGTTGATTGCCTCCAGCATACTAGTGGGCTCCACTGTGACTTTTAAATTTTATTATTGATTTAAGATAGGAAGGGAGAGGGAGAGATAGAAACATCAATGATGAGAGAGAATCAATGATGGCTGCCTCCTGAACGCCCCCTACTGGGGATCCAGCCCACAATCCTGGCATGTGCCTCTGACTGGAATTGAATGGTGACCTCCTGGTTCATAGGTCAACCTTCAACCACTAAGCCACTGCCCGAGGGTAGAGTGGTGGGGCTATTTACACTCCCTCCAATCCCCCTTGCCCTGGAGGCATGTGATATTTGCAGGCAATTTTGGTTGTTACAACAGGGGGAGTAGAGGCCAAGAAGGCTGCGAAACATCCTACAGTGCATAGGACAGCTTCCTACAATAAATAATTAAAAAAAAAAAAAAAGATTATCCAGCCCCAGCCTTGGCCAGTGTGGCTCAATTGGTTGAGCGTCGTCTCATGTACCAAAATGTCCTGGGTTTGAATCCCAGTCAGGGCACATACCCAGGTTCCTGTAGGTGTTTCTCTCTCACATTGATGTTTCTCTCTCTCTCCCTCTGCCTTCCTCTCTCTAAAACCAATAAATATATATCCTCTGCTCTGGCCAGTGTTCTCAGTGGTTAGAGAGTTGTTGGCCCGTGCTCCAAAGGGGTTGAGGGTTCGATTCCTGGTCAAGGGAACATACCTGGGTTGCAGGTTTGATTCCTCCCTCCTCCAACCTTGTTGTGGCACATGAGGGAAGCAACCAATCGATGTTTCTTTCTCTCTCTCTCTCTCTCTCTCTCTCTCTCCCCCTCCTCCTTGCCCTCTCTCCCTCCCATTCTAAAATCAATGAAAAAATATCCCCAGGTGCGGATTAACAAAACAAACAAAAAATATATATGTATCCTTCGATGATTAAAAAAACACACCACAGCCCAAAATGTCAATAGGTTCAAAAACGTGAGAAACCCTGTGCCAGTAAAAGGGGGCACTCCTCCTGGGTGACTGCATTGGGGAGGTAGGCTTTCGAGTAAGAAAAACGGGGTTCTGTCACTTTGTTACGGTGTCTCTGGTGCAGAGTAGTCATTCAAAATATGCGTACAATTGAAAACTGAATGTAATTACTAACTGTGTGACTGAGCAAGTCACAAAGGTCTCGCCTTCAATATGTTTATCTGTAAACTGGGGATAAAAAGTCCCTCCTCCAAAACTTGTAAGGAATAATTGGAATATCTGAGATAACGTGGTAAAGGTATTACACAGTACTGGGCCTACAGCACTTTTATTTCCGTTTTCAGTTAATTTCTCCCTTCTCCAAACCGCAGTTTCAACCCCGATGGGTGACCTTGTGCAAGTCACTAACCCCCCGCCCGTAGGGCTCGGTGGATTCTCTGTAAAATTACGAAGTTGTCTTCTGATCTCCAAGCACGCGTCCCACCGACATGGGGCTGGGAAGTGTGTATGGCCGTCTTCCCCCGGGACTAATGGTACGGTCCCTGAGCAGCTCCCCACCCCCCTGTCGTGGACCTTGGTACAGGCCCAGGGGGCCCCGGGCGGCCTCTCCGGGCTGCCCTTGCCCCCTGTCGAGTTCCGGGCCGTCCCTGCGCAAGCTGATTGGCTGGAGCCGTGCCCGGGCTGCGTTGTGTTAATAAACTGTGTCTAAGAATTAGTTTTCCTCTTTTTGCCTGGAAACCTGCAGTGCACAGACAGTCATGTTTTTGGTAGCTGCATCACACTGATGAATCATATTGAGTCAAAGAGTCAACTACAGCTGACGGACCGACGGACGGGCCGGAGCGACAGCAGGCGAGCAAGATGGCGCAGACTCAGGGCACCCGGAGGAAAGTCTGTTACTACTACGACGGTGAGCGCGGTCCTCGCGGCGGGGGCGGGGCCTGGCCGGGCCGAATCCGGGAGCGGGAGGCTGAGGAGACCTGAGAGGGGAGGCTGGGAGAGGCGAGGCGTTGGGGAGGCTGAGGGGGAACGGAGGTCGGGGCTGCGGGTGGAGGCTGAGAGGAAAGGAGGTCGAGACTGTGGGCGGAGCTGAGAGGATGGAAGTCTGGGCTGAGGGAGGAGGCTGAGAGGAATGAGGTCGGGCTGGGCAAGGAGGTCGAGACTGAGGGAAGAGGCGCGAGGAAAAGAGACCGAGGCTGAGGGAGGAGGATGAGAGGAGGTCGGGCCTGAGATCTGAGGCTCCAAGGGATGCAAAGGGGGTGGAAACTGAGGGAAGAGCGTGAGGCGAGGGGTCGCTCGGGGACGTCTGAGGTGCTCTCGGTGGGGAATTGTGAAGTCTGATGGGAGAGTTGGAGTGGGACTCCTACAGGGGAGGCTGAGTCTGAGGGGGGAGACAGAATGTGATGGGGAAGATTGCAAGGGTTTATATTTTCTCCTGAGACTACCCAGGTCTTTTACTGCCCCTGTCCCTCCTCCTCCTTGAGAAGAGTCCTTCAGGAATCACCAACTGGTGGTCACCACTGTCCCTCCCAGGGTCTCTGAGCAGGGCCTGCAGCTGCTACTGGGAAATGGAGCCGCTGGGGTTGGAAGGAGAAGGACGCTGCTTATTCACGTACCAAAAGTCTACCCAGCAGCTTACTCTGAATTAGGTAGCATGTCGGTGCTGGAGCCGGGGAGGGGGGTTGATCAAGTCACTTCTCCAGCTCAGTTTGGAGCGGAGATAGTGTCCGAGAACTGCTCCCCATTGTCTTGCTGGGATAAAGGAACTCTCGGGGTGTTGTAGGGGCACCCAGCCCAGACCCAGGAGTCAGGGAGAGCGGTGCCATCTCAGGACCTGAAGAAGAGGAGTTATTAGCCTGGCAAAGGTAACAGCAAGGTTATAGAGATGAAAGAGAGGACAGCACATTTGAAAACCAGCATGTTTCTATACTAGGTGTACCGGTTAGTAATGTGGATTTTGTAATCAAAGGAAACACGATAATTTCAAGAGAAACATCAAAAGTGCTTTAGTCAAAGTAACGTCCATCGCTAGCTACACATTTCCCCCATCTTTCAGGTAATTTGTGGATACCGTCCCAATAGAACTTTTCTTGTTTTGAGGCAAACCATTCAGAGACCCAATTTTCCACTTCTTATGTTTTGAAGTGCTGCTCAGAAAGTGCGTGTGCCACCGATCGGAACAAGTAATCTGAAGGAGCAAGGTCTGGTGGATATGGCGGGTGGGTTAATACCTCCCAGGCAAGATCTTTTAACGCAGTGGTTCTCAACCTGTGAGTCGCGACACCTTTGGGGGTCGAATGACCCTTTCACAGGGGTCGCCTAAGACCATTAGAAAACACATATATAATTACATATTGTTTCTGTGATTAATCACTATGCTTTAATTATGTTCAATTTGTAACAATGAAAATACATCCTGCATATCAGATATTTACATTATGATTCATAACAGTAGCAAAATTACAGTTATGAAGTAGCAACGACAATAATTTTATGGTTGGGGGTCACCGCAACATGAGGAACTGTATTAAAGGTTTGCGGCATTAGGAAGGTTGAGAACCACTGTTTTAACGTGTCGTTAGCTTGTTTTGAAGTGTGTGATGGTGCGTCATCATGAAGCAAAATTACCTTACCATGTCTTCTGGCATATTCTGGTTGTTTCACGATCAAAGCGAAGTTCAAATTGATTATTTGTTGTTGGTAGCGATCAGTATTTCACCTGGTTTTAGAAGCTCATAATACACACCTTCCTGATCCCACCAAACACAGAGCATTGTCTTCCTTCCGAAGCGATTTGGCCTTGCAGTCGATGTTGACGGTTGATCTGGATCAACCCATGATTTTGTGCGTTTGGGATTCTCAAAATAAGTCCACTTTTCATCTCCAGTCACAATTCGATGCCAAAAAGACTTTCTTTCGTGCCGTTGAAGCAACATTTTTTTGTTGTTGTTTTTTTTGTTGAAGCAACATTTTACTGATGACTTTTCGGTTTTCCATTTGTCTTTCGTTCAGTTGATGTGGCACCCATTTTCCTTCCTTTAATATCTTTCCCATTGCTTGTATAAATGATCAGAAATTGTTTGCTGAGCAATGTTTACTCTTTCTGCAAGTTGTTATTGAGTTTGACATGCATCTTCATCCAGTAATGCTTGTAATTGTTGGTCTTCAAACTTTTTCGGTTGACCTGGACGTTCTTTGTCTTTCACATCGAAATCATCACTTTTAAAGCATTTAAACCAGCATTCACAAGTATCTTGAGATGGAGCCTGTTCACCATAAGCTTCCCGAAGTATACAATAACTTTCAGCAGCACTTTTCTTCAAAAGTAATGAATTAAAACTTCCTGCAAATGCTCTTTTTTTTGGCATAAAATTCGATATTTTTAAGCATAAAAATATCTATGATGTTAACACCTTCAGAAAATTTGACATATAAAGTTTTTTTAAAAAATATATTTTATTGGTTTTTTACAGAGAGGAAGGGAGAGGGATAGAGAGTTAGAAACATCAATGAGAGAGAAACATCAATCAGCTGCCTCCTGCACACCTCCTACTGGGGATGTGCCCGCAACCAAGGTACATGCCCTTGACCGGAATCGAACCTGGGACCTTTCGGTTCGCAGGCCAATGCTCTATCCACTGAGCCAAACCGGTTAGGGCGACATATAAAGTTTTGAAGCTAGTTGTCAATACAACAAATAGCATACATATCAAATCGCATATATATCAACATATGTGTAACTCCATCTATTGAAAAAATCCGCAGTATTAACCAGTACACCTTGTACAGTATGCCTGAAACAGATTTGAGGGCAGAGTGGAGAAGGTAGGGAGCAGAGAGCAGGGGTAAGGGAAAGGTTGCAAGTGATGAGGCCAGAGAAGTAAATGGGTACCTGAGCATGAAGGGCTGGGCATACTATCCTAAGGAAGTTGTACTTTATTCTAAGGGCACTTGTGAGTCATTGAAGTTTTATGCAGGTTAGTGATGACATCAGATTTATGCTTAGAGCTAGCACTCTGGGACAGAAATTAAATTCATGAATGTTGCGGTAAGGAAGAAGACAAGGAGCCCAAGTTTCTGGTTTGGGCAGTTTGATGCTGAGTGTTTGGAGATCATGTCAGTTGATAACTTTGGGGAGTTTTTTGGTAGGCTTTTTGCTTATTTGTTTGTTTGTTTTCTTGTTGATATGTCTGGGGGATATCCAAGCAGAGGTGTCCAGTAGGCAATTGACCATTCTGGTCTGTAGTTTAGAAGCCAGAAATGAAAAGATAGATTTTTGGTAATCATCAGCATACAGATGGGAATTTTATTATAGAAGAATTTTATTATATGCAATCAATCACCCCAAGAAGTTGTGTAGGGTGAAAAGAGAAGAGGATCCAGGGTGGAATTCTAAGGAAGTGTACTGAGGAAAAGATTAGTGTCCGTCATGCTCTGTACTCCCCTGTCAGCATTTGTCACTTGTGTTGGAATTGCCCATTTACTTGTTCATACTTTTTACAGATAGTAAATGCCTAAGGGAAAGGGAACATGTCTTATCTACCTCAGAATGCTCAACCCTCAAAACAGTGCTAGCTCCTAGTAGGCTGTCAGTAAAGATACAGAGGGAATGGTCCAAGATGTAAGTGAACCAGAAAGTGTTGGGTTACAGTAGCCAAAAGAGGGAGGGAGTGGCCAAGTGTGGGCAAGAACTGTTTTCTGTGCAGGGTTTGGAATTGAAGAAGTGAATGAAGAGGAGACATCAGGCAGCCAGTTATATTTGGCCCAACTTTTTAATAAAGCTTGTCCTGGGCAGAGAGAGAGTTGTTGATAAAGGGGAGATAGAATGGTTGAGAGTTGAGCATATTCAAATTCTTAGGGGAAATAGCCAGGGAGAAGGAGAGGTTGAAGATATTAGAGGGGCTAGTAATGATGGAGTTTCCTGAGGAGACCAGGTGAGATGGACACCAGAGCACATGTGAGGACACTAGCCTTCAGGAGGAAGTTCCTTCTTGATAAGTAGGTAAGAAAAAGTTCAAATGTAGTTAAGTTTGAGGGAGTTTTCAAGATAAAGTAGGAGAATATTTTTTTTCCTGAGAGTGGGGGAGGTCAGTTGGTAGTGTAGGAATCTTGAAGAGAGATAACTGTTAAATAGCTGCTGTGAAAGAGGGAGGTAGAAAAATAAATTTGGAAAGATTGCTGGGAAGTGGTGAGGGCGCATTTGAGGCTGGATCTTATGACTTCGTAGCCATGTTAGTTTGCAGTTTTGTGATCTCCACAGTCTTAATTTAAAAAGAGAAAAAGGGTAAAGAACCAACTTTTAGAGAAGAGAAACATCTTACTTTTTAAGACAGTGTGAGTTTTGCAGTGAGGTCACTAGCTTGGAACTCAGATTTGGCTCTGCTGCTTAGAAGCTTTGCAGTATTGGGTAAGTCACTTTACCTTTCTAGCCTCGGGTCACTTCCATAACATTTAAAAAAAACAACAACTATGAGAACAGTGGGAAAAGCTCTTTTAAAGTTTAAAAGTAGTACCTAAATACCAGTTATTTCTTTTAAAGTCTCTCAGCAACCTAATTAAAAACTGTTAAGAGGTTGGTGTCTCTGGGTCCCACCCTCAGGTACTCCCTTAACCTTCTAGATAAGGTATCTTAGTTCCTCAAGTCTAAGTCTTGGCTGGATCCAAGCTTGATAGGCAAGGGAGTTGCTAGGGGTCAAGGCCCATGCCAGACTTGGGTAAGCAGGAATTCAATTATATATCATGAGTATAGCCATGTAACTACTGACTGCCCAACAAATTGTATCTGCATCAGCCACTGCCTTAAGAATCTATTCTATCCATCCCCATGGCTGATAAGGGACCCTGGGAACAACTTTCTGCTTTCCTTTCTTGCTACTGCATCTCAAAATCTGTGTCTATGTGGAACACGGATCCCTATTGAATGCCACTACAGGCTGTACTCTGGCTGTTTAGAAGTTTCCCATTATCCCAGACCTTGTCTATGACAAAGAGACTTGGAGTGTGGCTTGGATGCTGTTGATGGCATTCCCCACAGTGCATTGCTCTCTGAAATGAAACCTGTTTCTGGTACCACCAACCCACAATGGATAAGAGGTTGGGACCTTTTTTTCACTGGTGCTGAAAGATCTGCCTCATCCTGATGGACTCCTTAGGAAGAATCTTTGGGTGTGTAGTTCACTAGATTTTGGAATATTATTACAGAAACTGTCTACTAAGTAGACTCACAGAGCCCTCTAGGTTAAGTGCAAACTGAAGTAGGTACCTGGCATACTAGATTCGGAGTCAGAAGAGTTGACTCCCAAATCACTCATTGATTGTGTGATCTTGTGCAGGCACTTAACTTTTCTGAGTCTCAGTTCAACTCTTTGAATCTTTATTGAGCTTCTGTGATATACAGGGCATATTTGTCCTTGCCTTGAAGGAGCACCTAGTCTTAATGGAGATATAAATAGGTATGTCAATAATTCAGATACAAAGCAAAATGAATTAAGTGCTAAATAAATTGCACACAGAGGAAAAGACCATTATTCTAATTAGGAATATGTTTGGAGCTTGAGCTGGGCTTTGTAGTATGAGGATCATCAGAGAAGGAAGGACATTCCAGGTCAAAGGAACAGTATGAACTAAGGATATTTGATGAAGGTGAATGTCATGTTCAGGATGCTGACAATAATCTAGTGTGTTTAGAGCAGATAGTGGCATACTTTCTGTAAAAGACCAGATAGTAAATATTGTAGACTTTTCATGCCATATGGATGGGTTTCTATAGTAATTATTTAACTACTGAACTCTGTTATTATAATGTGAAAGCAGCTGTAGGCAATATATAAACTCATGGTCATGGTTGTGTGCCAATAAAATATTATTTGCATAAAACAGGCAGCCAGTTATATTTGGCCCAAGGGCTGTAGTAGTTTGGCTGCTCCCAGCTAGTGGAGAGGGAGAAAGAGAGGAGAGACTTGTGGAGGAGAGTGGTGATGATAGGTAACAAGAGATGAAGCTGGAAAAGTATATTAAGGAAGTCCTTGAATGCCAGGTTACTGAAGTTGTTCTTTATTTTTCATCCTGTAGGGGATGGGGGGCCATTAAGGATTTTTGAGCAGGGGAGTGATGTTATCAAAGCTGTGTATTAGGGGAATAACTGGTGACAGTGTGGCCGATAATTTGAATTGAAGGCAGAGGGACCATTGCTGTAGATGAAGCAAGAGTTTAGTTTTCTATTCTATAAAATGGCAATAAAACTCCCTGTCTACTTTACAGGGTTATTGTGAGAATCCAGTAAGAAAATGAATGTGAAGTGTCATGTGCAAGAGATGAACTGTGGCTTATAATAATTCTGAGTATTGATGGTTATTTTTCTCTTTTTAAAATATGTTTTTATTGATTTCAGAGAGAGGAAGGGAGAGGGAGAGAGAGAAACATTGATGATGAGAGAAAAACATGGATCTGCTGCCTCCTGCACACCCCCTACTGGGGATTGAACCCGAAATCCGGGCAAGTACCCTGACTGGGAATCAAATCATAACCTCCTGGTTCATGGGATGGTATGCAACCAGTTGAGCCACACTGGCCGGGCTGATGGTTATTTTTCTGTTTTGGGAGTGGATTTCTTGGAGATATAGTGTCACCTCCAAGTAGCTTTAGAATGAACCCCTCACACTCTCTAGTTAGTGCCTATGGATCATGGGGGAAGAAACTGGGCTAGACTGACATTTGTAAGTGTTGACGTCTCCAGGGTTCCCTGCCTTTTTTTTTTTTTTTTCCCCCCTATTTGGAGTTATCCCTCCTCAAGGTGGGTAAGAATTTTAAAGACTAGAATGAACCAGAAAGAAAGTTTATTGGAAAGATTCCTGGGTTCTTCTGGGAATGTGTGTCTGTGTCACTGAAACTGTCACTCTTTCTTCTTCAGGGGATGTTGGAAATTACTATTATGGACAAGGCCACCCAATGAAACCTCACCGAATCGGCATGACTCACAATTTGCTACTTAACTATGGTCTCTACCGAAAAATGGAAATCTATGTGAGTTACTGGGAGCTCTGCCCCTCCCTAATCTCATCAGCTCTGATTCCCCATATATCATTCATTATCTTATTTTCTTGAATGCCTATTCATCAGATGTGTTGTACTACAGTGTGTACCTGCAACAATTTAAAAATGCATAATCTCTGGCCAGTGTTCTCAGTGGTTAAAGCACCGGCCTGTGCACCAAAGAGTCTCAGGTTTGATTCCCTGTCAAGGGCACATACCTGGGTTTCAGGTTCAAGCCCTGGCCCTGTCGGGGTTTATTCGGAAGGCAGCCAGTCAATGTGTCTCTCTCACATCGATGATTCTCTCTCTGTGTCTCTCCCCCTCCCTTCTACTCTATCTAAAAGTCAATGGAAAAATATTCTCGGGTAAGGATTAACAACGACAAAAAAAGTACAAGATGCGCCCTGACCAGTGTGGCTCAGTTGGTTGGGCGTCATCCTGTGCACTGAGAGGTTGCTGGTTCCATTCCCAGTCAGGGCTCATGCTGGAATTGTGGGCTCAATCCCCAGTAGGAAGTGTGCAGGAGGTAGTCAATCAATGTGTTATGCTTTCATTTCGATATTTCTCTCTTCCCCCTTCATCTCTATCTAAAAATATATAAACTATTAAAAAAAAAAAAGAACAAGATGTAGAGATAAGGAGCAGTGAAGGAATAAGGGAGCCTTGGGATATTTCCTAGAGGTGATATCTGAGCAGAGTTTAAAGATTAAGTAGAATCTAGCCTGGAATTTGGAATGGGACTGGCATTCTAGGCCAAGGGAAGAACATATGCAAAAAGGCAGAGAAGTAAGAACAATATGGTGCATTTGGGGAAAATATAAGTAGTTCAGTGTTCAGGTATTGTGGTAAAGTTCACAGGTGTAAGGGGAGCTAGAGCTGAAGAGGTCAGCAAGAATTGGATATGCTGTACTAAGCAGCTCTGACGGGTTAGAGTAAAAAAATCCAATGCCTAAAATGGTTATTGGGATTTTTGAACTAGCTCCAAGTCTCTAGTTACTAAAGAGTATAGACCAGGGGTGGGCAAACTTTTTGACTCGAGGGCCACAATGGGTTCTTAAACTGGACCGGAGGGCCCGAACAAAAGCATGGATAGAGTGTGTGTGTGAACTAATATAAATTCAAAGTAAACATCATTACATAAAAGGGTACGGTCTTTAGTTTTATTCATTTCAAACGCGGGCTGTAGTTTGCCCATGGCTGGTATAGACTGTCTAACCTCTTGACTCCGCTCCTGCTTCTCTGCTCCATCTTCCAGTTTTTAAAACTTAAACAGAAACACATCAGTACATCTGTGGACCAAATTGATCCAAAGGTTCCCAGTTTGAACCTTATCTGGAGTTAGTGAAGAAAAAGTGAACGATTTTACATGAAAGAGATAGGAATAGGCACGCATTTTAGTAGCACAGGGGCCATTTAGGAGCTGTTGCAAAGGTCCAAGTGAGAAAATCAAGAGGATCTGGGGGCCCATGTTGCCTTATGGTTAGAGCATAAGAGTCTGTTAAAGTGTACGGGCAGCTTAAGTAACCTAGCAACAGCAGTATCCTTCCTCACCATTCCAGAGAATGAAAGGGATGAGTTTTCCTTCCCAGATGGTCCTGTTATGTCTCTAAGATCCTGTAGAGATAGCTGGGGAAGCCAGAGGGAAGGTAGATAGGAGTAGGTCAGATCTTGAAACCGGAGAGATTTTTCAGGTGTGAAAGGCAGCTGGGAATGGAAAACATAAAAGGTAGCAAGGTTTTTAGGCACTCTGGAGAGCAGACTAGCATTTAGGTAATGAGGATACCTGAGCTCTAGCTGGTTTGACTCAGTGGATAGAGCATCGACCTGCAGACCAAAGGGTACAGGTTCAATTCTGGTCAAGGGCACATGCCCGGGGTTGCGGGCTCGATCCCCAGTGGGGGACCTGCAGGAGACAGCCAATCAATGATTCTCTCTCATCATTGATGTTTCTATCTCTCCCTCTCCCTCTCTG
>NW_005370065.1:648642-666768 GCF_000412655.1 Myotis brandtii
GTAAACACCAGGAGTCTCCGGAGCTGCCTATTGCACATCTACACTATGCTAATCTGGCCCCAACTTGCCTTCTTTCTTTCCTTTCCCCCCTTAGCCTCCAAATCAGCCAGATCAGATTCTGCATCTTTCCACACCATCCTGACTGGGAGGATTATTTACTGTGCCCACTCATATCTTACTCATCTTCAAGAGTCACCCCAAGTCCTCTTTCAACATATTTTTGTTGAGTACTGTCATACCCCAGGGACTATATCAACTTCCATGAGAGATTTGAGAAATAAAAAAATGAATTCTATCTTCAAGTGAGAAGAAAAATAAACTAATATTTATTGATGATTGCTGGTGCCCGGCCATGGTACCTGTTATTTAGTGTATTAACTATAACAACCCTAACTTATAGATCAGAAAACAAGCTCAAAGAAGATAATTAATGAACATGTCCAAAGTCACACAGCTATTAATAAATGAGTTGAGACTCCAACCCATATCTCTCTAATTCCAGTGTCTGTATCTGTCCATTTGTCCTTTTTTCCTTCCTAAACAACCTTTTAACCAGAAGTCTAGAAGTAAATAGTCTCTAGACCATTTGGCTATGTCATCAGGGACTCAGGCTTATTTTATCCTTCTGCTCAGCCATCCTTAGCTTATGTGATTTCATCATGTTTTTTTTGCCTTGAAGTCACATGATGGCTATCTCCAAGTATTATGTCTTCATGTAACAGAATCCAAAAAGGAAGGGAACAGGATAAATGGGTCACTGTCCCCACCCCACTCTGTTCTTTTTATTAAAGAGGAAAACCCTCTCCAGAGATTTCCCCTTATATCTCATTGGGTCATTTGCCATCCTTAGACCATTTACCAGCAATTGGCTTAGACTAATCACATTTGATCCCTGTGGCTTTGTACATTAACACCTAACCAAATTGAGATATGTTACCAAGATTGGCTCGGAAAGCAACCAACTGTGGCTGTCATAGAAAATAATAATACTTTATTGGAAATTATGTAATACCAGGGGCCCAATGCACAAATTGGTGCACCTTGAAAGAAACTGTGGGCCACGAGGCTGCAGTGAGCACAGGTGGGTCTCGGCCCTCCCGCCGCAGCCCCTGGCCCCCTGTCTGCTGGCAGCCCCACTCCTGCCACTGCAGCTCCCATGCACTGATGGCACCAAGTGATTGGGGCCAGCGCCAGGCATCGGCAGCGAGTGCAAGCGGGGCTGGTACTGGCAGTAGGTGCAAACAGTGGGGGGAGGTCAAGAAGCCCTGAGGGGCGATCAGGGCCGGCGCCGGCAGCAGGTGCAAGCACCGGGCGGGACCACAGCACACAGGAGCAAAGAATTTTCAGTAACCACCAGAGGCTCGCCCTGATGACAGCAACTGGTGCCCTGCCTTGGTCTGGCACCCCCACTCATCTGCTCCACCATACCGCGGTGGCCATTGCCCGCCATGTTCAGCACGTGCCCCCTGGTGGTCAGTGCATATCATAGCAACTGGTTGTTTGGTTGTTCTGCTGTTTGGTCTATTTGCATATTAGGGTTTTATATATATAGATGTGTGGTATTCTTACTCTAAACTTCTAAAGCAAAACCTCAGTGTTATCTCTTCTTCCGAAATCTATACCTTGTGTGTGTTTTTCGTTAATCCTCATCCGAGAATATTTTTTCCATTGATTTTTAGATAGAGTGGAAGGGATGGAGAGAGACAGAGAGAGAGAAACATTGATGTGAGAGAGATACATCGATTGGTTGCCTTCTGCATGTACCCTGACCTGGTCTGGGGATTGAGCCTGCCACTGAGGTACGTGCCCTTGACTGGAATCAAACCCCTGACCCTTCAGTCTGTGGGCCGACACTCTAACCACTGACCAAGCTGTTAGGGCTAAACCTTATTCTCTTTAATGTGATCTTTTTCTTTCTCTAGCCCTACCTTTTCATTGAGAGTGCATCTTTGGCCCTATTCCAACATTGTTTCTCTGCGTTCATCCCTTCTGTCCTCTCCTTTCTCTGGGCTGTGATCCTAGCATTCCTTTTTCAAAGCATAGATAGCCATTTTATTATCTTTCCTGAGATGGATGGCTTTTGAGAGTCAGTCCGAAAAGATGCTCCTTAGAATTCTCATGGTAGTTGTATTACTTCTGTACTTCTGTCTCTACACCTGAAGGAGACATGTTGAGGTATTTTTCACACAATTTCATCCTTTTGGGCTCCTTCCTCAATTCATCTCTCCCAGAATCTACATCCCCACTTTTATCCAGGCACCTTCCTATTTACATAATCAAAAGTCCTGTTCTCTTCCTTGCCTTGGATGCTAATTTTATATATTCCTAGGCTTCTTATTCATCGCCTTCTGTTCTTTTGTTCTGTTTTTAAAAAATGTTTTTATAAAATATTGTAGATATGAAATAATTTTTTAAAAAATATACGTAAGGTATAAAAAAATCACATTGTAATTAATACCTACCTACTTTAAGAAAAGGGCCCAGCCAGTGTGGCTCAGTGGTTGAGCATCAACCTATGAAGGTCACGGTTGACTCCAGGTCAGGGCACATGCCCAGATTTCGGGCTTGATCCCCAGTAGGGGGGTGTACAGGAGGCAGCCGATCAGTGATCCTCTTATCATTGATTCATTGATGTTTCTCGCTCTCTCTCCCTCTCTCTTCTTCTCTGAAATCAATAATTATAAAGTATATATATATATATACTTAAAAACAGACAAACACAAAACACCTAAGTATTTGGAGCCAAGCCTTGCTTCTTTCACTGTGGGTGTTTTTTAATAAAACTATATCCGTCTTTGAGTCTTATATTTCTCATTATATTTAGTAAGAATAAAATGAGACTCAGAGAATTAAATAAGCCAGACCTCTGGGTTTCCTAATCCAGCTTCCTAGTGTGTAACCTTGGGCAAATTACTTAACCTCTCTGCTTTAGTTTCCTTACTGTAAGTGAGGATGATAATAGTATAAACTTTTACCATTTGTACGTCATAAGTATCTATAGACGCAACCGGCAGACCTTTTTTAAATTCAAAATATCATTGCAGTTAACTGGTTAAAAGGTGGTTGTAAGGCCCAATTGGTGTGTTTCAGTGGTTAAGCATCGACCCAAGAACTAGGAGGTCACAGTTCTATTCCCAGTTGGGGCACATGCCTGGGTTGCGAGCTCGATCCCCAGTAGGGGGCGTGCAGGATGTTTCTAATCAATTAAAAAATAAATAAAATAAAAGGTGGTTGTAAGGATCATATGAGATAGCATATAAAGTGTCTATGATAAAAGTATTGGTAATTAGAAAAGAAGAGGGTCATCTTTGAAGACCTGCCTTGAAGGGATGAGGGGAAGAGAAGAAAAGATAAGAGAATTTTTAGAAAGAGGGGAGGAAGAATCAGAATGATGTCCCATCTATTTCAAATTATTAGTCACCCCTTCTTTTCTTTTTTCTTTTTTTTTAATATATTTTTATGATTTCAGAGAGCAAGGGAGAAGGAGAGAGAAACATCAATGATGAGAGAGAATCAATGATTGGCTGCCTCTTGCACACCCCCTACTGGGAGTTGAGGCGCATGTATCCTTGACTGGAATTGAACCTGGGACCCTTCGGTCCACAGGCCAGTGCTCTATCCACTGAGAAAACCAACTAGGGCTAGTCACCCCTTCTTATTGAACTTTTGGAGCCATTTGGCCCATAATTATAAATTGTTATATTTAATATTTAAAAGTAATAATTTAAGTGCTTTATAATTTATAAAGAGAGTTAACAATCTCATTCAATTCTTACAACTTCTGTGTAAGATA
Source organism: Myotis brandtii (assembly GCF_000412655.1). NCBI lineage: Eukaryota > Metazoa > Chordata > Mammalia > Chiroptera > Vespertilionidae > Myotis > Myotis brandtii. The sequence continues at coordinate 652,436 of NW_005370065.1, forward strand.
GATGTTGTTATTCCTAAATAGTAAATGAGGGAGTTGAAGCTCAAGAGGTAGACTTACCAAAGCAACAGAGGTTGAGTTGCATCTGGGTCTTCTGATACCGAGTCTCCTTTGATAATCTTATTTGCTTAACTAGATTTCAAGTTTCTTGAGGCCTAAATATAATCAGTAATTTCTTTTTATCCTTTATAGCATCTAGCCCAGTGATGGCGAACCTTTTGAGCTCGGCGTGTCAGCATTTTGAAAAACCCTAACTTAACTCTGGTGCTGTGTCACATATAGAAATTTTTTGATATTTGCAACCATAGTAAAACAAAGATTTATATTTTTGATATTTATTTTATATATTTAAATGCCATTTAACAAAGAAAAATCAACCAAAAAAATGAGTTCGCTTGTCACCTCTGACACGCGTGTCATAGGTTCGCCATCACTGATCTAGCCCAATGCTGGGTAGATATAAGTGTTCAAACTAGACTGAGTGAAGACTGGCATGTAGTTAAGAATAACATGCCCTTTCTCCTCTCTGCCCTCTAGCGTCCTCACAAAGCCAATGCTGAAGAGATGACCAAGTATCACAGCGATGATTACATAAAATTCTTGCGCTCCATCCGCCCAGATAACATGTCTGAATACAGCAAGCAGATGCAGAGATGTAAGTCCCTTCTGTTTGTTCCCTATGTTCAAGCCCCCAGTTGGATCTCCCTTTCAATTGGAGGGGGCCACCCTGCTTTCCTTTGTTCTTCCCATTCAGCTGACACCTGATTTCCCTTGCCTCCCAAGGGTGCTAAAGTGCTTCTTTTTTCTCTTCTGGTTTTCCTTGTTTCTGATTGTAAGGAATAGAGATTGAACCTCGTCCAGTTAGATTCACAACATTTTGCCAAGAAAATTGTAGTAGTTGTAATGGAAAAAGCACTGACCTGGGAGTGGGGATAAAAGATATAGGTCCCAGCTGTGACTCTTTGTTTTAAAAGTATATTTTTATTGATTTCAGAGAAGAAGGGAGAGGGAGAGAAATTCAGAAACATCAGTGATGAGAGAGAATCGTTTGGCTGCTTCCTGCACGTTCCCCACTGGGGATTGAGCCGGCAACACAGGGCATGTGCCCTGACTGGGAATTGAACCGTGACCTCCTGGTTCATAGGTCAACGTTCAACCACTGAAGCACCGCAGTCCGCCCAGCTCTGACTCTTAACTGGCTTGGCAAGTCACTTCCCCTCATCTCAGATTTTTCTTTAGTAAAATGGATTGGATGTCATACAACTAACTGCTCCCACTATGTGAATTGAGAATTTAGCAGCAACTGAGGACAGACTCTGGATGATGTAATCTTTGAGTTGAGGTGATTCTCCCCCTGTCTCTTGGGACTTCAAAGTCAGAACAGGTTCCATCTCAGAAGCAACACCCAATTTATAGGAATTATGGGGATTGTTTTAGCTGTGGGGAAAAAATATGTTCAAATTTGGGAGGAACTATCATATATGACTTTGCTCTTGTAATTTTAGAAATTCTCTCTGAGCACCTAAGATCTCAGTAAAACAATATAACAGCATTGTCCAGAGAGGTTTTCATAGTTTATGACAGCTTATTTTCAAATATCAGGAAATCTGTGGCACTTGTTTGTTGCTACTGGCCCAGGTAGTCTGAGTCCCAAGGCAGAAAGTTATTTATTCGTTGCAATAATTGTGCAGGTAGTGATTACAGAACCACAGGGACCTTCTTTGAAGCATTGAGTTTCACAGCTCCAGGAGCTGCTGCCCTCTAAGTGAAGTGTTTGCTCTGAATTAGCAGGGTCTTGTTTCCTTTCAACGTGAGACAAATTCATTCCTTTGGCTTTAGGGGTTTCCATTACCTATTTAGACTAGCAGTGAGGCTCCACTGTTAGTAGAGAGGGGTTCTCTGAGAGAGAAGCTGTTGAGGCAAGAAAATGAGCTTTTAAAAATATATATATATTTTTTTTATTGATTTCAGAGAGGAAAGGAGAGGGAGAGAGAAATAGAAACATCAATGAGAGAGAATCATTGATTGGCTGCCTCCTGCACGCCCCTACTGGGGTTTGAGCCCGCAACCTGGGTATGTGCCCTTGACCAGAATTGAACCTAGGACTCTTTAGTCTGCAAGCTGACTATCCACTGAGCCAAACTGTCTAGGGCAAGAAAATCAGCTTTGATGTCTTGGTTTGAATCCCTTAGCTCTGCCACTTAAATATGTGCTCTTGAGTAAGTCTCCTAGCCTCTCTGAGCCTGTTTTTGTTTTTGTTCTGAGTCTGTTTGCCCTTCTTTAAAAAGAAGACAGTAGTGTCTATCTTATAGTGGAGATTGGGGGCGGGTAAATTAAATAATGTATTCAAAGCACCAACTAGTATGACTTACAACTTTTGTTATTTTCAAATCTGTCAAGGCTGCCTGGCCAGTGGCTCAGTGGTGGAGTGTTGACCTATGAACCAGGAGGTCACGGTTCCATTCCTGGTCAGGGCACGTGCCCAAGTTGCAGGCTCGATCCCCAGTGTTGTGTGTGCAAGAAGCAGCTGATCAGTGATTCTCTTTCATCATTGATGTTTCTATCTCTCACTCCCTCTCCCTTCCTCTCTGAAATCAATAAATATATTTAAAATCTGTCAAGGCAGACAAAATATTAGGCCCTCCAGAGTGCACAGGTTTGGCTCTGGCTCACAGTTTTTTCTAATTTTCCTGAAACCAGCACTCTAAATTTGTGCATTTAAAAAGTAAGTCTGGGATTTTTTCTCATTGAAGATGAGGACTAGGAAGGATAAGGCTTTCTAAGGATTTCAGAGAACCTTATTGACTTGATTCATAGGATTATAGAGAGATATCACTTAGTACAGTGCTTTATAACCAGGGGTATCTACAGAGATATCAGGGATGTAAGAACTGAGCTCTCTTTAAAATATTTACCAACACCTAACCTAGGAAATTATACCTGAAATGAAATAGTATTTTCTTATGTCTAAAACACCCATTTCCTCCATGGATGCTCCACATCCTGAATGGGAATGCAAGCAAAATGTTGGAAACCCAGGCAAGCCAAACCCACTGCAGGAGGAAGCAGCCCGAGGAAGAAATTGGTTACCATGGATAAATAGCCTGGCCCAGGGGCCAAAGTTCTTATTGACACAACCTCCCAATGTTTACCCGGGAAGCTGGGGAGAGAGCCACCCACTGCGCATCCCCTTACACAGGCCACGCTTTCCCAAGCACTTGTCTTGGCAGGGCATCAGATCAGAGCACCCTTCACATTTAGGGCAGTGCCAGAGTTGATAACTCTATGGTTATTGCAAACCTTGATGATAACTCTTACGGTTATTGCAAACCTTGAGCTTCAGCTGTCTCAAGCTGGGTTCTCCTGCCCTTCTCATCCTAGGGGGTCTTCCTCCTTAGTCTAATTTGGGAACTATTATTGGTAACAGTGGATGGGTAATGGGAAGGCTAGGGCGAGAGAATAGGCTGTAGTCCTACCCCTGCCTCTAAATTCTTATGTATCATTGATGTCTCAGCAGTTTCCTTTTCTGTGAGAAGAGACTTGGAGCCATAAGGTTCCTCTCTTGCTCTGTGAGTCTATAACCTTCAGGTGTGCTTCCTTTCCTGTCCTTTTCATTTCATTTGCATTATGGTTTGCATGTGTTTATCATTGTGTTTTAGTTTGTACTTTTACCCCTTTAGGCCTGAAATAACTTTACTCCAGTTGTCACTTGTGGGTGTAGTAAAAAGAGCACTGGACTGTGGGATTCAAGACACCTGGACTCTGATTCTGGTTCTTGCCATTGCCTGGTTGTATAACCTTGGGCAAGCCACTTCTCCATATCTCTTCGTGTGGGGTTGATATCTGTCTTGTCTAGCTCATGGGATTGTTATGAGGATCAGATGAGATTGTGTATGTGAAATTACTGGGGAAAAGCCAGAGTATGTTTTCATAGGCTTTTAGGACAGGCAGGCCAATACTTGAATACTGCCTCTGCCATTTACTAGCAGTTCATCTCTCTGAGCCTGTTTCCCCATTCATAAAATGGGACCAAATTTTACCTCATATGGTTGTGTGAGGATAGATTATATCAGGTATTGAAAGCATTTAGCATAGTGTCTGGCATGTTGCTAAATATTCGGTGAATTCCTTGTTGGTCAGCCTGAGTGAGGTACAGTAACAAACCCAGGCTGGAAGAAGAGGCTAAATTTTTCTCCCTCATGTAATGAATCAACATTTTCCAAGCACTTACTTGCTAAATGTTTCCTCATCTAAGATTTCTGTTCATCTTCTCAACAATGGCGTAAGGTGGGATGTCATTATGACTTATTATAGATAAAGAGCCAAAGCTCAGAGAAATTAAATGATGTGACCCACTTACACAGCCAGTAAGTAGTAGAGCCTGGACTAGAATCCAAGCCTTCTGAATTCAAATTCTGTTTTTCTATCAGCTCATAAATATATAAACAAAAACTAAAGGAAATTGTGGAAACTAACCTTTCACTTATGTCTTTCAAGTCAACGTTGGTGAAGACTGTCCTGTATTTGATGGCCTGTTTGAGTTCTGTCAGTTATCTACTGGTGGCTCTGTGGGTAAGGAACATACCTCCTTCCTTGAGGGCTGTGCTGGGTTGTAATAGTGAGGTTTGTCTTTTAGGTCACTGTCCCAGTAGACTGATCTGTGACCATATGAAATGGTACTGTGGGTTTGTTTGTTAATCTTCACCTAAGGGTACCTTTTGCATTGATCTTCTAGAGAGTAGAAGGGGGAGAAAGAGAGGGAGGAGAGAAGCATATTGATTGGTCCCCTCCTACATGCGCCCCTACTGGGGACATGGATTGAACCTGCAATCCAGATACATGCCCTTAACTGGGAATCAAACCTGAGACCCTTTGGTCTGTGGCCCAACACTCCAACCACTGAGGCATACCAGCCAGGGTGGTCCTGTGGGTTTTTACCTTAGGTCTTTTTTAAAAAATATATTTTATTGATTTTTTTTACAGAGAGGAAGGGAGAGGGATAGAAAGTTAGAAACATCAATGAGAGAGAAACATCAATCAGCTGCCTTCTGCACACTCCCTACTGGGTATGTGCCTGCAACCAAGATACATGCCCTTGACCAGAATTGAACCTGGGACCCTTGAGTCCGCAGGCCGACGCTCTATCCACTGAGCCAAACTGGTTAGGGCAACCTTAGGTCTTTCAACTGTCCTGGTTCAGTCCCAGCCCAGGCTCAGTTTCTTGATATGGTACTGACAGGTGTCCTTGACTGATCTCTCCTACCAAGAGATCTTATATACAGGAATTCCCTGCTGACTTTATGGGATTGTTGAGATGCTATCCATAAAAGCAATTTGTGAACAGCATAGTGCTATAAAAATGGGAAGTGTCATCATTTGTGTTGTACAAAAGAACATGGTAATTATCTTTGAGGTCAGAAATATGCTCTAAATATTGCCCACTTTCATTAGTAACTTTTAGATTACCTCTAGAATTATTCTAACCCTTTTTCTTAACAGGTATTAATTTTCTTATGCCTGTTGTTTTCTCTCCTCCCCTCTCCCTTCCACTACCCAGTGTAATCTCAAGAAACAAAGAATTGCACAGGGGGAAAAAAATTGCCCACAATCACACTGTCAATGAATAACCATTGTTACCATTTTAGAGTTTGTACATTCATTCTTTTTTCTGTGTGTATATATCTGGACATAACATATATACATCTATATAATACAAAAAATATCTTGCATTAATCTCCATTTTTCATTTTAATAAATCTTTAAAGTTTCTCTATCTGTAGTAGATACAGCATGTTTTTTAGTGGCTACATGATTATTCCATGTTTTGGACCTACTTCAGTTGATTCAATTGGTCGCCTCTTGTTGGATCATTTGGATTGTTTCATGTTACTTCTATTAAAATTACACTTTAACAAATGCCACAAATGTACTAGAACACTTGAGTGTATATTTCTCTCTCACTTCTTGGACCTATTTGTATTTTGAGCCTCTGTTACCTTTGGCATCTTCACTGTGAACCATGGTAAGAAATAACATTTATATTTGCAATCCAAGTTGTGTACACACACACACACACACACACACATACTCAACTCAAAACTCTTTCTCACCCTGAAGCCAGTTTTACAGAAGACCAGTTATCTTTACTGTTATTCTGACATTTTTATTCTACTCTATTTTATTTAAGTATATATATATTGGTCATGACCCACTAAACCAAGTTTAAGGCATACTAAAGGGTTTACCACCTTTCGTTTAGAAAACAGTTTTTTTAGAGTAATATATTTACTGCCAGTTGGGATGGGATGGGATGGGAGGGAGAAGACTGGCTTGTGAATTGTATGATACAGCTGTTGAATAGGCAGGTCCTACCTCTCACTGGTTCCCTGGGCTTCTTGCGGGGAGGGGGAGAGTGGCTTGGTAATAGGCTTATGTTCTTTCTTCCCACGCCCAGCAAGTGCTGTGAAACTTAATAAGCAGCAGACGGACATCGCTGTGAATTGGGCTGGGGGCCTGCACCATGCAAAGAAGTCTGAGGCATCTGGCTTCTGTTACGTCAACGATATCGTCTTGGCCATCCTGGAACTGCTAAAGTATGCCTGCCTGGCCTTTTCTTTCGGAGAAGCACCTTAGGCCAGGTTCCCACTTACCTTTCCCCCTGGGCTTGCCTCCCTAGTTTGCTTTTCTTAGCAGTGTGTTGGCTAGGATATGTTCAGTGAGTGTCTCTGGCCATTCTCTACTTGACGGGGTCTTGATTTGATCTGAGCCCACGGCAAGATCAGGGGCAGGCGCTGCTCAGATCCTGCCTCCAGAGTGTCCCTGTGTGGCTGGAGTTGACCCTGGCTATAGAGTAGGAAGATCGGACTTGGTCGGCTTGGTCAGGCCTCTGGAGACACCCTGCCGCACTTCCACCTTCCTTCAGCCAGTTTCCACGTCTCTGGTGCTTAGAGATACCTGAGGGAGGCAGCCAGCTCGGTAAGCTGGGACCTGGCGCCCTTGGCGCGTCCCACTCAGAAAGAGCCCCCAGATCCCTGATCCCTTTTTGATCCTAGGTATCACCAGAGGGTGCTGTATATTGACATTGATATTCACCATGGCGATGGCGTGGAAGAGGCCTTCTATACCACAGACCGGGTCATGACTGTGTCCTTTCATAAATATGGAGAGTACTTCCCAGGAACTGGGGATCTACGGGTGAGAACTCCTTTCAGGGGCCAATCAGCTTACCCTCAGCTGCCAGCTCTAACTCTCATTCACCAAAAACCACTTCCTGCCTCTTCTGCCTTTCAGAACACCATTCTCCAGCCCAAGACACCTGCCCATAGTCTCCTTTCCTCCCTTACTCTGGAGGAAGGGAGTGTTGGAACATAAAGGATTTGGGAGAGAAAGGGGTTGCCTGACTCATGCACTTTCCTCCAGGCCACCGCTAAATCACATTACACTTTCCCCATATGGCTTGAATTTTAGGCTAGAAATGTCAGGTTGTCTCCCATGGGCTAGGATTTGGGACCCTTATGAACCATCTCAGGGGAAAAATATTTTAGGTCACTTCCGTTTTGATCATCTGACTGAAAGCTATGGACTCTATCCCCAGAAAAGTACATGAAATTTTGCATCAGATATCGAATAGTTAAGACACCTCCGCCTAAATGAAGTCCATCCATGGACCTCTAAGAATCCTTGGAAGCTAATTCATTGAACTGTTCTGTTACTAGCACGAATACTGTGAAATCAGCCATCATGCCAGTAACCCTTAGGTGAAAAAAGTGGCACTGATTCAATTGTTTGGTATGATGAGCATTAGAGTAACTGAGTATTTACTATTTTGAGAACTCTTTTTTTCCTTCTTTGCATCCCCACCATATATCCCTAGAGAGAGAGGGTGGGTGGGTAGAGTGAGCAGTAAAGCTCTCTGGAGAGGAAAGAGTTGTTGCAGGTAGGTATTCTGTGTCCCAGTCACCAGCCAGCTCTAACCCAACCCAAAGGTAGAGGTCTTTGTGCTGTGGGATAGGATATTTAATCTCTGGACCCATAAACAATTCCCAGTTTGGGTACAGGCTCAGTGGTGTGTCATGAGCTGTGAGCTAGACTTGCCACTGAGGGGAAGGGTACTAACCACAGTGTCTCTGGCCCCTCATGGGCCCCGCTTGCCTCTTAGAACCAGCCCCCATCCTTGAACTTCTAGCTTCATTTTTCAGTTTTATTTTAATGTCCCCTTGATTAGGATATTGGGGCTGGCAAAGGCAAGTACTATGCTGTTAACTACCCGCTTCGAGATGGGATTGATGACGAGTCCTATGAGGCCATTTTTAAACTGGTAAGTGGTTTATCCACCACCTGGGTTACAAATGGGATTGGTCTAAGGGAGGGGTAGCAAAGCACCCCCACCATATTTCAGGATCTTTCCCCACTGAGAGGCTGGTTGGGAGATGTGCTTCAACCCTGGATTGCATGCTATGTGTTCAGTTCCGGAAACAGAATTCATCCAAATAGTTGTTGATGCCTTCTGTGATTCAGGCCCTCTGTTGGACATAAGAATACCTAAGTCATGATCTATGGCCTTGAAGACCTCACAGTCTAGAGTGTGGGAGGCAGGCATATACCTAACAGTGTAGTCAGTACTGTTTTTGAGGGATGAACCAGAGGAGTGAGAGGCAGTCTGCTGCCTGGGCTGGGGAAAGGGTAGTCTGATGGTTGCACAGAGGTGGTGACATTTGAGCTAGACTTTGAAAAATGAGTTACCCATGTAAAGAAGGATGTGGGGACCGAGTGGGAGGGGTGGCATTCAACAGAGGGAACAGTGGTGCCAATATGTAGCTGTATGTAAGCCACTGTGATACGTGGGAGGAGTATCTAAGGATGTAGAAAATGTATGTTGGGGTCAGTATTTCAGAGGGAGCCTTGAATGTCCTGCTGACAAATTAAATCTTCACTTGTCAGCAGCAGGGAACCATTAATAGAGTAACCTAATAAAGTCAGCAAACACCAAATGCCTAATTTGTGCTTGTAGTAAGGGCAGGCAGCAACAGAAGCCTGAGTTATGGTCTCTGTCCTCAGTAATGGTTCCTCACAATATCAGGCTCAAAGTCTATAGGACTAGGTGAGTAGAGAAGATGCACCTAAGGGTCAGAAAGACTTCCTGGAGGAAGTCTTAGGTAGTGAAAGAAGGGACTGGGGGTTGATACAGAGGCCATTCTAAGTTCAGTGTTGGTAGAGCTAGGAGATCCTGTCAGATCAAAAACTGAAATTCAAAGTGGGAAAACCAGAAGCCCAGGCTGATACTTCCTTTTATCTACCACCCAGCATATGGGAGAGTGGAAAGGTACAGAAGAAAGTGCTGCACCCACTCTTTTTAGCCTAGAACACACATAGCTTTTCTTGAGGTTGGTGGTGACCAGGATGTTATCCTTTAGGTCATATCCAAAGTGATGGAGATGTTTCAACCCAGTGCAGTCGTCTTACAGTGTGGCTCTGACTCCCTGTCTGGGGATCGGTTAGGTTGCTTCAATCTGACCATCAAAGGTGAGACCAGGTAGCATAGGCTTGGGTGGGCAGGGTCCTGCTGGGTGCTTCTGTAACCCAGCACCACCTTCTTCCACCAAAGGGCACGCCAAGTGTGTGGAATTTGTGAAGAGCTTTAACCTGCCTATGCTGATGCTGGGAGGAGGTGGCTACACCATTCGTAATGTTGCCCGATGCTGGACATATGAAACAGCTGTCGCCCTGGACACAGAGATTCCTAATGGTAATAGCTCCAAGGCCAGGTTGGCTGGGTAGAGCTGGAGCTCACATGTCCTCAAGTTCACAACTCCTTTCCCTTTGGCTAAATGACCTCTCCTCTTCCAATACTAGTTATTGATTCTCCTGCTTATTCTCTTGTGTTTGTCAGACCATGGTCATTAATTTTTCCTGAGTCCTTTTTGACCCTGTTCCCTCTCCCTTTTTTGGTCTGAACAAAATTACCACTGGTTATTTATAGCTTTGGAATTTCTCTATATGGTAACTGGGGTAGTGAGTAAGGGAGTGCTCCCAATGAATATTGCCTAAATCTTTCTAAACCAAGGGCTTGGGCCTACTCATAATGAGAGAGACACACACACCACTGGTGTGGACATTGCAGAATGCCATTGAAAAGATTGAAGTACTATAGACATGATTCTCACCCTATTTTGGAGGCATTCTTCTCTTTGATAGTTGGGCTTATAGGTCCAGATAAACCTGTAAATGCTTTTCTCGGGGTCCCATGGTTTGGCCAGGTCTCATGACTCTCTCTGCTACCCCAATTAGAGCTTCCATACAACGACTACTTTGAATACTTTGGGCCAGATTTCAAACTTCACATCAGTCCTTCCAATATGACTAACCAGAACACAAATGAGTACCTGGAGAAGATCAAGTGAGTATATCCCCAGACACCTCTTGATTGAACATTCCAGGCTGTGGTTTGTCCCTAACTAGAACCCAGCCACCCTCTATACCATTGGCCATAGACAGCGACTGTTTGAGAACCTGAGAATGCTGCCCCATGCACCTGGGGTCCAAATGCAGGCGATTCCTGAGGACGCCATTCCAGAGGAGAGTGGTGATGAGGATGAGGAAGACCCTGACAAGCGCATTTCGAGTAAGACCCCGACCCAGGGTCCTGTACTTCCCTGAGTAGGCAACTCTGACTTCCCTCCACTGTTCTTGGTTTCCATTTCCCCGCAAGCTACCCATCTGTTAGGAAACCCAAGTTCAGTGCCTGTAGGAGCAAGTAGGGAACCTGAGTTCCCTCTGCCCTTCTCTTTGTCCTCTACCCTTAGTGTCTCTCAGAGGACACTCATGGGGAAACATTGGGCACTCCGGCTCTCTGTGTTTTCCATTGCTTCCCAGTCTGTTCCTCTGACAAACGAATTGCCTGTGAGGAAGAGTTCTCTGACTCTGATGAGGAGGGAGAAGGTGGTCGCAAGAACTCTTCCAACTTCAAAAAAGCCAAGAGAGTCAAAACTGGGGATGAAAAAGAGAAAGACCCAGAAGAGAAGAAAGGTGGGTATGGGTTAGGCAAAGATTTGGGTCTTGAGCCCCAGTACTGGAGGATGATGAATCTATGTAGGGCACTGGGAGGAGGGAGCTGACTTGGGCCCTGCCAGCTCCTGTGGGGATCTTCCTCAGCTCCTTGGCCTTTCAGTGGCTCCCAGAAGTGGCAAGGCTTACAAAGGAATGAAACTCAATTCATCATCTCCACCAGATTATCGAGCCCTGCCAGGCTCCAAAGCCAGGGACATGCCTGGGCTCCCTGTGGTCAGGAGTGTGGCCCTCACATACCACCCAAGCCCTTTTCCTGGCATTTCACCCCAGTTTCCCAGGGGGCTGCCTCCTCCCACCAGGTTCAGGCTCTAGCAGGTTGGGAAACCGGTCAGACCTGTTTGTTCTCAACAGGGCTCACTGGGTAGACCTGGGATGGGCTTTTTTTTTTATGTCCAGTGAGCTGTAGTGTGGGGAAGGGGTTTTTTGGTAAGGGAAGATCCCATGGGTCTTTCCAGAGGGTCTGTCCTTGGCCATCCCTGCACTTTTATGTTTCAGAAGTCACAGAAGAGGAGAAAACCAAGGAGGACAAGCAAGAAGCCAAAGGGTGAGGAAGGAGCTGTCAGCCATCTCCCTGGCATTGGTGCACCAGCCCCTTTGTCCCACTACACTGAGAGGGAAGGCACAGGGACAGCTGGTCCAGCTTACAAAGGCCTCTTTCAGGGACCAGTCTGTCTCTGCAGTTCTAGGCAGAGCTAGGAAGCCCCAGCCCTCAGCAGTCACCTGGGCAGCGGGGTCCTGTGAAAGTAAGTCATTGTACCCACACTTCAAGGCCTCTGGGGTGGGTTATCTCATACCAGTCTCTGTTCTCTCCACAGGGTTAAAGAGGAGGTCAAATTGGCCTGAGCAGTCCTCTCCAGTTCTGGCTTCTTGCAAAGCGCCCCACCTTTCTCCTGTAACCCCTCAGATTTTATATTTTCTATTTCTGTGTATTTATATAAAAATATATTAAATATAAATATTCCCAGGGACTAGACAGGAACCAGGGCCATGAGCCCAGGGCACACGTGCTGGGCACGCTCTTATAATAGCTGCCCTGCCATCCTTCCCCAATTCTTAATTTTGAACCATAAAGGGTGCCAGTTCTGGGTGAAAGGGATTCTATTCTCTTAAACATCCATAGAACATAATTCCGAAATGCCAAATTCCTGCTTAGTGGCTTTGGAAAAATGCCCATATTGAGCATTCTAGGAATGGCTGGGTCTTCAGGAACCCCCTGTTCTTTACAGGCGCCTTAAGGTAACATCAGCTACATTTAGATTGGTTCTGTTATACCTTCCCACTGGCCCCAAGTGAGTTAAGAAACTCACACTATCTGACCTCTGACCCCTCTCACTCCTCCATTTTGCAGGTGGGAATTGGTAGTTTCCTTTTTGAGATGCTATTTTTGGGGACTTTGTGTGTGTGTATGTGTGTGAGAGAATCTTTGTAATAAAATGGTACATTTCTATACCCTCCTGAGCTCATCTAGCAGTATCCCTGGGTTAATTTTTATTCCACTTCCCTGCCTTTCTGGGGTCCCTGAAGATCTGGGCAACGCCCCAACAATAAAAGAACCCTACAAACTTACCTGTCCTTCATCCCTCCCCTCAAGGTTTGAGGTGAACCAATCCTTTTTAAATTTTATTTTTTAGAGAGAGGAAGGGGGAGAAAGAGAAAGATTGATCGGTTTCCCCTGGCATGAACCCCAACTGGGTTTGATAACTTTTTGCTATACTGGACTACACTCCAACCAACTGAGCAACACTGGCCAGGGCCGAGATTAACCAATCTTCTCACCCTTCCCCCAGAAGGCCACTCATTAAAAAGCACCACTAAAGGGACAACATTTATTCCTTTTCCAAATGTTACAGTAAAACCAGGTGGAAGAGAATGGTTTTAAAAGTTAGACAAAAAAAAAAAAAAAAAGTAAAAATCTGAGATTTGGCCATTAAAAGTTATTTACAACAATGGGAGGGGGAAAAGAAAAGAAGTTGTTTCACATTACAGACCTCCCCCCACCCCAAAGCCTAATACTTGCTTACCAAGTCAAAAAAGAGACACAGTTGATTCACAAGCTGGAGGTTTGAACTTGAGTAAGACATTTATAAAAACCTAGACAGGGGCAGTGTCCTCCCCTAGCCCAGGTGCCACTAGGCACAGCACGAGACTAAAAACAGGGAAGGCTGGACACTCAGGGTTTAGGAGTGTAGGCACCCCACATCTGGCTCAGGGATTTGGGGAGTAAACAAAACCTACTTGGAAAAGAATTGGGGAGGAAAACAGCAATTGCCTTATGTAGGGGTGGGGACAGGGAAAGAGGTAGGGACAGGGGCAGGAGCATTTCACATCACTAACCTAACTTGGGAAACCATCTTCAACTGGCCTTAAGAGGAAGACCAGGTGGGTGATGGGAGAATCCACAGGAGGGAAAGGAGGAAAGGGAACGTGGCTGGGAGGGGGCAGCAGCCCCTTCCTTTCTGGGCACAGGAAGGCAGCCAGGGCACCAGGTCCAGGCAGTGACCTCACAAGGACAGCACAGTTTTTGCAGCTTAGAGATCACCCACCTGTCCCAACCCAGCTACTCATTCTGCTCGCCGGCAGGTGTAGGGCCACTCTCTGGCCCCGAGGGCGTGGACAGCTCTGCAGCCTGGGGCCCTGCCTCCTCTTCTGTGTCTCCGCCCTTGGAGGCAGCGCTAGCCTCTGCCCCCTTGGCCTGAGGCTCCTGGCTCTCGGGGGTGGCGACAGCCTTCCCTTCCTGGGCAGTGCCTTCCTCGCTGCAGGCACCGATCTCCCCCTGCTCCTGCTCTTCCTCTGTGGGTGAGGAGGCAGACGATTCACCCCCACCCTCCTTGCGATTTCTCTTGAAGGAGAGGCCACTCAATTTGAAAGGCTTCTTGAAAGAGAATTTCTTCTTCTTCTTGGGGGTCTCCTTGGGGGGTACCTCCCCCTTGGCCTCAGCTCCCTGGCTAGCGGGTGCTGGCTCAATGGCATCACCAGTGGCCCCGGCTGCCTCCTCTGTTCCGTTCACAGGGGGCGACTCCCCTTCACCCTTGGGGGATAAATCTCCATTGCTTTTCACATGGCCATTCTCCTGCGGGGCAGAGGAGACAGCAGTGAGGCTCAGGACGCCACCCCGCTCCAGCCCGCCTCTATCCCTTCCAGACAGCGGGGGCTCGACTCCTCCTCCTGCAGCCTCACCCCTCACCCGGGATCCCGTCAAACATCTCCCTCCTGCCCTTCCAGGCGCGCTGGGGCCGAGAGCGGAGGCCGCGGCCGGCAGGAGGCGCTGG
>NW_005370065.1:667614-672395 GCF_000412655.1 Myotis brandtii
TGCCGCCCGCCGCCCGCCGAGCCGCCTATATATCTGGGCCCCGAGCTCGGGGCGTGGCTGGGCATTTAAATGAGCGCCCAATCGAGGGGCGGGGGCGGGCTCAGGTCGCGCGCCCCGCTAGTGCAGTGGTGATGCTGGAGGTCTGGTCCCCCAGCCTGCGCGGCAGGTGGGGTGTGATGTGGAAGGAGCGAGGCGGGTTCTTGGCGGGCTGGGCAGAGGGGCGCTTTGCTGGAGGGAAGGGGAGCGAGCAAACATCCCCTCCTCTCACGGCCCGCCTCTCGGCGCCGGGAGTAGCCCCATTGCCTCGGTCCTGCCCTGGCAGCCTCCCCCTAGAACTCTTGAAGGGCTAACTCATCACATGCTGGTCGTGAGTTATGCTCCAGAGAATGTGGTCATCGAAGCTGCAGGGCCCCTCGCTAGGATCTGCACCCCTCAGGCCCGGAGACAGGTGCGAGGTCCCGCCCACTCCCCTGCGGGCGTGCCTGAGCCAGCCTGGGGGTCTGACCACATGTTGGATCGTTCTGGTCAGACCGGTGAGGCGAGGCCCCATCCTCATCCCTACGCTCAGTCCTTGGTGGCCAGTCATGCTGAGCCCCCACAGACAAGCTCACTCTTGGTCCCTCATGCCCTCAGCTTGGGCACTTTGAAGGTGGTCCTGCGACCTTGAAGGGCATCTTCATCTCCCTTTGACAGCTGAGGAGCCTGGGGCTCAAAGATGTTGTTATACTCTGTCTAACTTGTCCGGTGCTCTCCCCCCCACACCTGCTCCCCTACATCAGGACTCCCCATGAAGCAGGCAGAGGTACCCCAGGAGGGGGATCAACAAACCTTCCTGAAGAGGAGGGGTAGGACATCACCAAGGCTCCCTCCAAGCCTGGACAGGCCATGGGAACCCCAGAGGCCTGGCTGGCCCCAGATGTGTGTATGTGCCGCTGCCTGGGGTGAAGGGGTTGTGTGTGTTGTCACTGTGCAGCAGGAAGGGGATGGGAACTGGAGGAAGCAAAGTGCTACAAAAGCAAGGCTGTCTCCTGGACAGCTAGCTCAGCCTAGTGTCCATCTTCCCTCCAACCTACAGTGGGTAAGGCCTCCTGAGAGGACCGAGGTTCTCAGGGATGGGCATACCCCCCCCCCCGCATTCTCCTCCCCTCACACACACACCTGAGAAATCAGGAACTCTAACCACAGAGCAGGCAACATGGGGGTGGAGAGATAGGCTGAGGTGGCTTCTACATTCAGCACTTACTCTTATATCCTCCATCCCCACCCACAATTGGATACACAACACTCTCAGCTTCATTAGCACCCTCCCATTTTATAGTCTGGGACACTGAGGTTCAAAAAAGGAAAGTGACATGTTCAAGGGCACACAGCACATACCAGTAGCTGAGGGTGAGAAAGAGCCAAGAGACCTGCTACAATGGGCTGAAGGCTGTAAGGAAACCCCTGGAAGAATTCTCTGTTGAGATCTAGGGCCGCTTGGTCAGAGTGGGAAGCAAGAAGAACTAGCTTTGGGGTGGTTGGGGGGACACCAGGCCCAGCTGCAGCTCTCATATGACAGTGACTTCTCTACCCACTGCCAAAGGGATGGACGTGGTGACCTGCATCTCTGTGTTGGCCACAATAGGGAACCCACAATGCTGCCAGGAGCTACCCACCTGAGCTGGTAGGGCTTAGCTGGGGTGTGGGTGAGTTGAGGAGAAGTTGAGGTCAGAGGTTAAGAGCAGATCCCAAGGCTCCTGACTTCCAGGCACTGCCCTTCAGGGGATGAGAGGCAAATTGCTTGGATAATCCCAGGAGGAGAAAGGAGCATCAGAGCTAAAGGACCCTGAGTCCCCAGATCCTCAGAAGGAGCCTGGTCCACAGGGAGCCCCTGCATTATCCATCGGACGTTGCTGGAGGCTGCAGGCAGGGGGATGCATGGGAGCCTAGTCCCTCAGCAAATCTAGGTCCCAGCAGAATCTGGCTTCTGGAAAAAGGAAGAGGTTTAGAGGATGCTGCATGAGTGAGGGGGTGGGTACAGCAGCCCCCACTGCCTCCTCTGTCCACACTGCTGCTCCTTCCTCCCCAGCTGCTGCCAGCCCAAACAATGTGTCCATTGTTCTGCGTCTCCAGGGGCCTGTGTGCAACTGTGTGTGTCTGTTTCTCTCTGTGTGTGACTGTGTATTGCTCTGTATCTGTCTGTGTGTGAGAGACTTTGTGACTCTGCATGTGTGTGTGACCAGGTGTGTACAGCTGTGGTTGTGTGAGTCTGCATCCTTGTGTGACTGTGTGTATTTAGGGTGACTCTTGGTGACTCTGAGACTTTCTGGGTGTGTGCTTGTCTGTCCTTGAGATTGCATGTTGCTGACTATTGTCTGACTGTGACTGGGTGTATTCCTATGAGTGTGTGTGGCTGTGTAGAGGATGTCTATGAGTGTGTGGACAAAAGAGTGAATACTTTGTATGTGTGCTCATGGGTGCTGGGTGTGCTTCAGTGGGTCCCTGAGGCTGTGGTGGTCAGAATCTTTGAGGTGTGAACTTCGGCCAGGAAGAGTGGCAGGGAAAGGAGGAATGGGAAAACAGGGTGACTCCAGGATACATGGGGGAAGGGAAGCTGCAGAGACTAGAAACCCCATGTTTTCATACATCCCCCATCTGTTCCCAGCTCTGGTAAGGCTCAGCCCCCGGCCCTGGTCCGAGAAGCTCCTAGTCCCCATGGACAGAAAGGAATGAATTTCCCTGGCAGGAAGCCTGGGACCTCAGAGAGATGTAGGGTGGGGCTGAAGATGGAGGAGGGCAGCAGAGAACACTGTCCCATAAAGGAGGCTGGAGGGCATTTTGGGATCTCTGAGGGGGGCCCTGTGGTGGGGATCAGATCAGATGCCAGGTGAGGTGGGAGTAAGCACTACCTAGTCAGTGATGGAGGATGGGCCTTCCTAGTCAGGAAAGGCCTAGAGATGGGGGAAGACATCAGCGAGTGGCTAGGTCCCCGTGGAGGCCTCAGGAATGGTGAGTTGGCACAGCTCAGGTGGGTCTGGTGTGGGAAGGAGAGAGGCTGGTTCCTGGGCCAGCTGGGCAGAGGGGTGTTCCCAGCCCCAGGGTCCCTGTCTCCTTCCAGGAACATCCT
Organism: Myotis brandtii; assembly: GCF_000412655.1. Lineage (NCBI taxonomy): Eukaryota > Metazoa > Chordata > Mammalia > Chiroptera > Vespertilionidae > Myotis > Myotis brandtii. The sequence continues at coordinate 670,721 of NW_005370065.1, forward strand.
GGACCCAGAGACCTTAGTTCTAGCCCCAGGTCTGCCTCTTCCTGCTCTGTAATTGTGAGCCAGTCCCCTCTCCTCTTGGGCCTCAGTTTGCTTATCAGTACAGTGAGAGGTTGGGCTCTGATTCAAACTCACAAAGACTGGAATTCCTTCTGCTCTCACCAAGGCAGAGTGTCAACTGTGAGTCACACAGGCCCTGCTCACAGGGGTTTCCCATTGAGGGAAGAGACAGGCAATGCCTAAAGGGGAGACGAAAGACCAGACGAGGGTCGTGGGCGGCGTGGAGAGGGGGCATGTGGGTGGGCCAGGGGATGGAGGAAGAGCTTAGAGCAGGACAAAGGGAGAACAGCAAATGGCTTGTGTGAGGACGTGGATGGAGGGAAAGGCCTAGTCCGGAGCAAAGTTCAGGAGACAGGCTCCCTAGGATTCGGCGACTGGCGGGGTAAAGGGGTTGGTTGAGTGGGGAGAAGGAAGTGATGAAGTTGTTGCCCACATTTCTGTTTGGGGGTGACAGCTGGCAAAGTGAATTCTTTGACTGAGACAAGGCATCGGAGGAAAAAAATAATTGGGAGGGGTTTGCTGAATCTAGACTTGTTGAGTGTGAGGTCCAGAGGACACTCGGGGAGATGACCAGGACACTTCAGCACATAGACATGAGATCACAAAGGCCAGGGCCCAGCCTGACTAGAGACCATCCAGGGACAACCGACAGAAGGTTTTAAGTCAGAACTGACCCCACAAAATCTGGGCCTCCGATCACTGCTTTTAACAGGAGCCACACAACACATGAGGTCACCCAGAAAGTACCAGGGCAGTAAGGAGCACTGCCATTGGAGGGGCAGGCAGCAGGAGATGACCCCAGAAAGGAGCCGGGGAGGGAGCCAGCAGAGAGGGGGAGGGAAAACCCCAGAGGACAGAATCATGGAGACCTTGGACCACTGAGGAGATCTTTAATACTGACATGGCGCTTAACAAGGCAGGAATGGCCAGCAGCAATAATAACCAAAGCTGCTAGCACTGATTACATGCTGCTTCCCATACATTCCTTCCAACCAGTGAGATATGTAGCATCTTTGTTTCCATTTACAGAGGAGGAAACCGAAGCCCCGAGGAGGAGAGTTTATGTGAGCAGAAGCGGGGGAGGTCAGGACTAGCAGAAAGTGGTTTTCAGAAGCTCTGCGGAGCAGGGCAATGCTAAGTTCAGATGGAGGCATCCACAGGGGTTCTGATGCTTTGGGTTTGGGAGGAGCAGTCAGATGTCGGCAAGGCAGTCACAGGGCTGGCGGCCGGTGACGTGAGCTCTGGCATCCTGGGTATGCTAGGTTCTGACAAGGTAGTCAGGAGGACGCAGGCCTGCAGCCTCGCTGCCAATCACTTAGCCTTGAACCTGGTCTAGATACTGAGCTACTTCAGGGCCTTTATTGGGACCCACCATGCAACCAGTCACCAAATCACAGGGACAGGGATTCTGAAAGTTTCCTTTCAGAATTTTAGGCAGCCCAGACCTAAAAGTATCATTTTTCAATTTTTCAATTAGAATTGACATACATTATTATATTGATTTCAGGTATACACCCCAGTTATTAGACAAAACTTAGTAAGTTACTAGACAGAACTTACTAAGTGATCATCCCAATACTCCTTTCCTCCCTCTTCCCCTGGTCTCTGTGTGTGGTGG
>NW_005370065.1:672417-677853 GCF_000412655.1 Myotis brandtii
GGGAGTGGGGGAGAGGGGGGAGGGCTGTGTAATGCACAGCGCCCAGGCGCTGTCCCAGAGCCGTTTCTCTGGCTGTTTCTCCAATAGCCAAGAGGTGTGTAATCTCAGTTCATCTACATATCTCCCCAGGCTTGATGAAGTCACCAGAAATTCAATCCTGTTTTTCTGGGCTGCCCTGAACCTCTCCCTTCCACTTTCCCAACTTTCAGTTTCTTTTTAGATCCTGAGTGTCGTTGGGGAAGAGGTGGAATGTGGATTGCTTACAACTTTCCAGCCAAAAACCCCCATTTAGGGGAAGTCCCTTTAAAAGGGAAACTAAAATTCTCTCCCAGACCAGTCCCCAGTCCCACCCCTTTCTCTCCACACTGCTCATCACCTCTCCCATTCAGCCTCTTCCTCCAATGATCTGGACCCAAATTACGGTTATCTTCCAGCTTTGTGACCCTAACAAGACTCTTCCCCACCCTGACCCTCACCATGCCCACTCTAAAATGAGGGCGCTGGGTGCCACGTCAGGTTGTGGAAAGGGTTCAGTGAGTTATTGTGTTGAGCCAGTTGTAGTGGTGAAGAGCTGGCTCCATCATGTCCTAGTTGTGTGTCTCTTTAGTCCCTCTCTGAGCCCCAGTATTCTCATCTGTAAAATGGGAATAACAGTATCCACTTCTTAGGGCTACTGTGAGATAAATGAGCTAGTGCCAGCCAGTAAAGCCTGTAAAACCGAGCTCCTGAGGCAAGGAGCACCCGGGAAATTCAACAATGTTCCTAGATTCCATTACATGACATGCCAGGCAAAGGCCTGACACAAAGTTAGCACTCAACAGTGTGCCCATTTCCTTCCCTCTCTTCCCTCCCTGCCCCGGGGAGAGGAGATGAGGGTAGGACCACCCTGAGAAAACCTTGCAGTCTCTCCATCAACAATCTTCTGGGACAGGTGGTAGAGGGACTGACCAGGCTGATCCAGACTGACCAGACACTGAATTGCTCAGAGGGAAATTTATTTGGCTCAATATCTTCCTTAAATGGTAAAGGAATCTGCCTCTCTCCAGAACCCTGCGGATTCTCTTCCTCTTGTCTTGCACCCCAAAGTGTCCCCCTGGGACCTCCTTTTAGTGACTTTTCCCAGAAAGACACCCCCTGGAGCCCCCCTCCAGCACATACTTTATCTGTCTGTCCCCTCCCAGTCCATCCACAAATTCTCCTTCCCTTCTATCCGCACAAGGGGCCTGGCATCCCGGTGGTCCTCCCCCGGTGCCTCTGAGAGATTGAGCTCCTGGCCCCCTTGTTCTCATTTTCTCCTCAGTCCACTGAACTTCAGATTTACTGGATTTTTTAGTTCAGAGGCTGAGCTTCGACCACCTCAGGGCCAGGGACATGCTGTTCCCTCCACCTAGAATGCCTCTCCACTTCTCTGCTTGCTGAGTTTCTACTTTCCTCTTAAAACCCAGAACAAACCACTCCCGAGGACTTTCAGATGCCCCAGGAGGAAGGAATGGCTCTCCCCACCACATAGGGCCATACCTCTGGGCTTAGGGTTCCCACTCAGCACTTCTCACATGGCATCTTCTCCGTGCTGGGGAGTATGAGTGCAGCCTCAGAGTTAAAGTTTGAGATGCTTATTAGAGTGGAGACACCAGGCTGCAGTGAATGAATCAACAAACCTGGACTTCAGAGGAGTTGGGTGGGGAGGGGTTCCAAATTTGAAGCCACAGGATTAGACGGGATCCACTAGAGAGGAGGGGCTCCTGAAGACGGCGCTGGGACTGTCCTGCGTGGGAGCTGGGAGAGTGTGTAAGGGGGGGCACTGCGACAGGTTCCAGGCACCTTGGAACTGATTGAGGGCTGGAGACCACTCATTGCCCACCAGCGTGGACCTGAGACCCCGGAGGGCTCAAGGCTTGGAGATGCCCTGATGGGACCATGTCCCTCCCCTGCTTGAAACCTGTCCGTGTCTCCCTACTTCCTTCTGGAGAATGTCTGACTCCCTACTTTGGCCTTCAAACTCTTTGAAGCAAAAAAAAAATTTTTTTCTTTGAAGCTCCAAGCCCAGCTAGCTTCATTTTAGTCCAAGTCCACTTGGCTGCCAGTCTCACCATTCCATCAGTGAGACGACCATTTCCGCCTACAAATCACCAAACCTTTCTCCACGCTGCCAGTTCTGCCTGCACTGCTGTGCCGCGTGTGTGCCTTCCCTGATGCTCACCCATCAAGATTCAGCTCAAGGGACCCCTCCTGTAGGCTTTTCTGGCCCAGAAGACTCTCTGTGCCTCATAGAAACCAGTGTCATCATTCCCCCACCCCCGTGGCATTTTACTGAGCTGAAGTATATCTCTGCCTTTCTCTTTCTATCACTGTGAGAGTCTGGAGAGCAGGAGCCAGGTCTGGTTCATCCAGTCTACCCTACTGGGGGGTTCATGGATGGGAATGGGTGCAGTGGGGAGATTGGGGGTGACAGCAGATGCCCCCAACCCCTGGGTGCAGTCTAACTCCTTGTGTGGGAATGGGGAGAACTGAGAGAGCCACAGAGAGGCGGAAGCGGCTTTATTTGGGCACCAAAGGGCAGGGAGCCCAGGAGAGGTCAGAGTTAGGTCATCTTCGCCCTCAGAGAGGGGCAGGAGATTGTGCAGTGCTCCCAGGCCATCTTTCTGCTCATCCTGGCTTGGCCCAAGTCAGCTCCAGGGCCATCATGCGATGAACCTGAAGTCTGTCTTCCCAAATCTCTGGAAAACAGACATCTGTGACACTCCTCTGGAACCACAGGGCACAGGGTGTGTAGCTGAGCATGCCAGGCTGCCTGGCCTCACATGCCGCTCTGCCATGAACTAGCAGATGCCCTTGGGCAAGTCATCTAATGGCTCTGAGCCTCAGTCTCATCGGAGGATAATGAAAATAATGATGGTACCCACCTCCCAGGGGTGTGATGAGGCTTAAGAAAGATAATTGAGCCCAGCCAGGGTGGCTCAGTGGTTGAGCATGGACCTATGAACCAGGAGGTCACGGTTTGATTCCTGGTCAGGGCACATGCCTGGTTGCAGGCTCGATCCCTAGTGTGGGGCATGCAGGAGGCAGCCAATCAATGATTCTCTCTCATCATTGATGTTTCTATCTCTCTCTCCCTCTCCCTACCTCTCTGAAATCAATAAAAATATTTTTTTTTAAAAAAAAGAAAGATAATTGAATGCAAAGCTTAAGCATGGTACCTGGCAGAGATCAATGTGCAATAAATATTATTTGTTATGATTATTTCTACTTTATCAGGAGACCTGGGTTCTGGTCCCAGTTTTGCCATGTTTTCCTCTCTGGGCCTGCCTGAGTTTCCATCTGTAAAATAGGGGCGTGTTGAAGGGTTCAATGAGATAATGGATGTGGCAGAGGCTTCCAAGGTGAATGACTACCTCTGCCCCTCTGAGGTTTATCTCCTGGGGAATGCAGGGGCGTTGTCACCCCCATTCTGTCAGGTCTTTACTGGGCTCTCAGTCCAGGCAGTACCTGCTCCCACAGGGCCAGCCCATCTCCTCCCCTCTGCCCACAAGGCAGAATGAGAGGAAGGGCTGGCCAGCAGGGACTGTGGTTAGACAGGACGAAGGACTTCCTTCCTTCTGAGCTGCAGGATACTACTCTGGAAAGGAGCCAGAGGTCTGGGGACTGAGGCTGCTGGGGGGTGGGGGGGTTGCTTTTAGGGAAATGGCCAGGCCAGCCTGGTCAGGCCAGAATGGTTCGGTGGGGGTGAATTAGCTCTGCAGTGACCTCACTCTAGACATCCTGGAGGGGCCCTATTTAAACCTGCCCTGTGGCTCCCAAGATCACAAAAACAATAGACAGGAACAGAGATGGCAATAGGGGTACTTGAGGACAGCCAGCCAGAGGCCAGAGGACACCCCTAGCCACATGCTGTTTCCTCTGTCCAGAACACTCTTCCCGGGGTCTGGAGTGGTTGACCCCCTCATTCTTCAGGCCTTGGCCGAGAGTTAACCTCCTCAGTCAAGACGTCTGACCAACAAATGCATTCGTTCAACATTGACTGAGCCCCAGTCAAGAGTCAGGCACTCTTCTAGGTCTGTGAGCACGACCAAATCCTGCCCACTACATAAAAAGCAGCATCTGGCCCACCTTGTTCTTAAACAGAACATTTTACCGCTGACCCCTTTTTATTGTCTGTCTCCCCAACCAGAATATAAGCTCCATGAGGGCAGGGACTTCAACTGCTTGTTTCACTAAATGTGAACCCTGCGACTCAGTGTATAAACCTGACACAAACCACTAAAAAGGCCCTTGATAAATATTTGTTGAATAAATAAATGGACACAGAGACCAGAGATAGACAGATACACAGAAACTGAGCCATGCTGAAAGGATGCAGACGCTCAGAGATGCGCAGAAATGAAAGCGTGCGCGCACACACACAGGATGATCACCATGACAGTGCCTGTCAAGCGGACCCTGCCTTCCTTCCCTGAGGTTATTCGGCTTAGTCACCAGGCCAAGGGCTGGAGTCACTTCTGATCCAGTTGGTGCCCAAAGCCAAGACCTAACTGGTCCCAGCACTCCTCATGCAGGGCACAAAGTTGGCATTATTTGAGGAGCCCTGTTTGGAACTCCTATTTTACTTTTTTAGATGTCTTCTGAAGAACAGGAATTTTAATATAGTTAAAATATGCTAATCTTTTAAAATATGTGTGTGGTGGTACGAGAAAGGCAGGGATAAATAACACCGCAGAGACCCCCACCCAGCCCGTGTGCCTCTTCCTTTTTTAAAAAAAAATATATATTTTTATTGATTTCAGAGAGGAAGGGAGAGGGAGAGATAGATAGATACATCAATGATAAGAAAGAATCATTGATCAGCTGCTTCCTGCACGCCTGCTACTGGGGATTGATCCTGCCATTGGGGCAGGTGCCCTGACCGAATCCTGACCTGGTTCATAGGTCGATGCTCAGCCTTCTGAGCCACACCAGCCGGGCCCACGTGCCTCTTCCATTTCAGCTCAACTCCTCCAGGTCCTGAAGTCTGCAGCAGCCGCGCACCCACCTCGCATTCAGGCCTTGCCCCTCCCCCAACCCTCCCCTAGGCTCCGCCCCCACAACACGCCCCTCCGTGGTCGCCCCCTCTCCAGGCCACGCCCCTTACCGGTTCTCACGGGCGCAGAGGAACTAGATGTCTCTTCCTCTTGCCCAGGAATTGGTAGTTAATATTCTGCCACCGGTGCGTCCACCTGGAGGGCGGGAAAATTTGGCAGACAAGATGGGAGCAAGGCTCCCCTACGCCCCCAGAGCTCCGCCCACTCCGCCTAGCCCCGCCCCTTATCCGCTCTCAGCCCCTCAGGCACCGCCCTCCGCAGTTCCGCCCCTCCTCCCGCTCGCAGGAACCGTCAAGCCCAGCCCATCCAACTCCTGACTGGCTTCTCGGCTGTGGGGATCCGCCCCTTCGCACAGGCCCCC
>NW_005370065.1:678157-686595 GCF_000412655.1 Myotis brandtii
GGGGACCGCGAGGGGGAGGAGGGGCCGCCTCGGATCAAGGCCGGCGTCACTCCTGGTGGAGTTCGCGGGACTGGGAGGGGGATTGGAGGCCCCCATCGGGGGCTTCCCCAGGGCCTGGCGCCTCCTTCCCCACCTGCCAGGCCAGGCCCCTGATCCTGCTGGCGCCCCCCGCAGCCCCCTCACCGGGAAAGAAGGAAATTCACCACGAAGTGGGCAGTCTCGGTGAAGAGCATGGTGTCCAGGCTGCCTGGCCGGCCTCGGCCTCTTTAATACCTGCCCAGGCGTGGAGGGGCCTGAAAGCCCATAGTCCCCCTGGGCCGGCTGTTTTTAGCAGCGGCCGCAGCTGGCAGCGCGGGGGCGGGCAGCGCCAGCCCCTCTGGCGGGTCCAGTCCGTTGTCTGACTTCACCAGCCGCTTTGGTGGGAGAGAGCTGGTCACCAGATCTTAAGCGTCCCCTGGACACGGCCCCAGGACCTGGGACGGAAGGGCAAGGGCGGGCAGAGGCAGCGAGAGGGGGCGGAGGGCAGGAAGGCCAGCTGCCGGTTGAATAAACCTTCCCGTTCCACTCCAGCCTCCACGCTCACACCTGATGGTGTGTGTGCTCAGGTGGAACCCACACCTCAAAAGGCCTCCCTGCTCCCAGGTTGAGGAGCCCGCTCACTCGCCCTTTAAGAGCCTTTCCCCCTTGCTCCAGGGCACTCTTCAATGTCAGAGGCTCTCAGCCAGCTCAGGTCAGGAATTCTTATCTAGTTCAGGAATGCGTTTCTGGGAGCTTCAGGACCCTAAGCTGTCTGCAAAGTTCCAGACACAAGTATATTTCTGGAGAGAATCTAGAAAGGGTTCCTGACTACCTCCCCTCCCCCTAAAAAAGTGCTTAATCTGGTCTAACCCACTCTTTGCAGAACGGGAAACAGGTTCAGAGAGGAGTAAAGCCCAAAGTAAAACCCTGGCTTCCTACTACTCTGTTTGCCCCCCCCCCCCCAACTAAGAGAGACAACTCTTATGTGCCCTTGTCCTGCTCAGAGCATGGGGTTCAGGGCTCAGAGCCCTCAACCCCTGGGGATCCTGAGCAGCGTTCTGGCCCAGCTCGCTTCCCCACACTGCCAGTTGGGGCTATTTCCCCCCAGTGACTCATACTGGCTGCTGGGGAGAGTGGGCAGCTGTTTTGAGCCCCCAGAGTCCAGTACAGGTCCTGACTTGCCCCACCCCCACCCCCCCAAATTGTGCAACCACATTTGGGGATTTATTAATATATTTTATTGATTTTTTACAGAGAGGAAGGGAGAGGGATAGAGAGTTAGAAACATCGATGAGAGAGAAACATCGATCAGCTGCCTCCTGCACACTCCCTACTGGGGATGTGCCTGCAACCAAGGTACATGCCCTTGACCGGAATCCACCTGGGACCCTTGAGTCCGCAGGCTGATGCTCTAACCACTGAGCAAAACCGGGTAGGGCCACATTTGGGGATTTAATCTCTTTTCCTTCCTTAGGGATTCTCCTCTCATTCCTTCCCCTTTCTTTCTCTCCAACCTCTCCCTCCCTGACGGCTCCTTCCCAGCAGCAAACAAACAGGCTGTAGTCCTTCCTATCTTTGAAAAAGAAAGCCCTCCTTCAACCCTGTGTCCTTCTCCAGATCCCTTCACAGCCAACATTCTTGAAAGAGTTGTGTGCACACTCTTTCTACCTCGGCACTCACACAGTGTGGCTTCCGCCCCCACCTTTCCTCACCAAGGTCATCACCACTGACCTTGTTGTTAAATCCAAAGGATGCTCTCCAGGCTTTATCTGACTTGACACAGTCACATACTCTCTCCTGTTTGAAGTACTCTGTGTCCTTGTTTTTCTGGACACTGCACTCTTGATTTTCCTATCGTACTGATTGCTGCCACGTGGCAAATTTCTCCTTTGCTCACTGCCTAAACATAGGTGTCCCGGGCCCCGCAGTCTGTCCCGAGGGAATCTCCTCTCATCGGTTCCCACGCCTTTGGTGTCCCCTGTGTCAGGGACTCACTTCTCTCTTTCAGCCCTGACCTCTCTTCCCTGCTCCACACCCATCTCTTGGACCCCGCCCCCTAGATGTCCCACCTCACAGGAAACATGCCCAGCACCTGCCCTTCCTCTCATGTTCCCCAGCTTGGCCCTTTTCTCCGTTGCCTGAACTAGAAATCTGGGCTTGGTTCTATACTCTTCCCTTTCGATATTCAAGGAGCTACAAAATCCTGTCCTCTCTGATTCACACCCAAATCCCATTGCTTCTCTCCATTTCCACTGCTCACACCTGGTCCCAGTACCTGTGGCCTTGTACCTGGGAGGCTGCAGCAGCCTCCCGATTGTCTCCTGCTGCCACTCTGGATCTCTTAGGCCATCTGTTCCCACAAAGCAACCAGGGTTGTCTTTCCAACCATGAGTATGTCCCTCTGCCCAGTGTCTTCAGCAAAAAGTTCACGCATGGCACACACCAATCCCAGTGCTGGGCCATTTCCCACCCTGGGTTTTTGCCTGGGTAACTGCTTCTTATCTCAGTCCCAGTGTCAGTTTCCTAGGGAAGCCATTCTGGACACCTCCAGCTGGCTCTGCTTTTCCTTCTACAGCACTGTGGCCTCTCCTCGGTGGACTCATCAAGCAGGCATTCTACAAAATCCTTAGCCCTCCCATTTTAGGCCCTGGGGGTGTCGGGATGAATATGTCCTCACTGAATCCATTCAGCAGGGATAAAAGAATATAGTAAGTACACAGTGGGATAATTAAGTGCTATGGGAGGGCAGAAACAGGGGGGCAGAGCCTTCTTTGAGAAGTGACAATTGGTGGAGATCTGAAGGGTCAGTGGGATTGGAAAGGAGGCTATTCCAGGCAGGAGGACCGGTGTGCTTAAAGGTGGGAAAAACATTTAGTGAAGAGCTGAGGGGTGTCCAGTGGCTGGACAAGTGATGTAAAGAAGTCACGGATGAGATTTAAGTAGGAGAATGACATGGCTGGGTTTGTGGTCTTTCTAAAACAAGTCCAGACTGGAGGAATCAAGCGAGGAAGAAAGCAGAGGGGCTGGTGAGGAGCTGCTGGAGTAATCCAGATGAGTAGCAATGAGAGCTTGATTTGGAGGGGTGGCAGAATGGACTGTGGTCATCGGGACTGGGGTTGGGAAAGAGAGAGGGAATGAAAATGATTCTGGTGCCCTTACCCCAAGGGTGGGTGGGGAGAGGCATGGGAGCTGGGACACCCATATCCCTGTGGTGTCCAACTCACTGATCTACCTGGTTTGGGGTTTCCTGAGTCTTCCCAGCTGCTCCTCATTCATCATTTTTCCTAGAGGAGCAGGTGGAGGCCCAAGAGGAGGAGGCTGCTCAGGAGACCCAGATGAGGCAAAGGGGAGGACAAAAGGCAAGTTGGGTCAGAGTCCAGATGTGATGGGGTTTCAGGGAAAGTGATATCTGGGGTTTCCTCAGAGTCTGGAAATTCCACTGTCTCTGGCTCCACTATGACCCCCAAATTCTGAGATGCTCTATCTCTGGGACCCAGTCCTTGGAAGTCTCAGGAGTCTTCTAGGGACTGTGAGTCTGTAGCTGAAGGCCCATCATCCCCTGCTGTCAGGACTCTGGACAGTCCCTGACATCAGTGTGACTTCACACGAGTTGGCCCAGTGCCCACTGCCTGCATGATTCTCCAGAATTGGGATCCTCACACGAACCCTGGAGTTCCCCAGCTTATGTACCCACATTGTACATAGGAGACTTCCAGCGTTTAAGGAATTCGCACAGCTAAGATGAGGCAGGAGGAGGATTGGAACTAAGGTTTGACTGGCATCAGAGTCTGTGCTTTTAACTCCTGAACTATATTAAGCCTGTCGACCCCTGGTTGATTGGCTCAGTAAGGGGAGAAGGTTTTATGGGAACTTGCTTGTGGTTGGGGTGGCTGCCCCCGTTTCATATCAAGCAATGGGAAAAGATGGTGCTGACGTCAATCGTTGCCATGACGACATAGCAACCCTTCCCCTGCCATCTCCATGGTAACCTGGGGGTCCATCTGTACTTCACCCCCTCCCTCTAAAAGGAGTCCTTAGGGAGGGGCTGGCTAATAAGGTGTCTGAGAGAGAATAAGGGAAGGCAGTGAGTCAAGCATCCCCTTTTCCCTGGGCCCTTCCCCATTCCTCAGGTCCAGACAGTAAGGCTGGGATCTGGGGTCCTGCTTTGGGATCAGGGTGAGGGAGGCAACTCTGCTTTTACCACTTGGGGATTCCCCTGGAAATGCCCCCCTACCATGTTCGTAGGCTTCTGAGCAGAACTGCTGGGAAGCTGGCAGAGGGAGGCAAGAGGGATTCCCCAAGCCCCTCCCTGGCTGGGTATCACCTAGTCCCTGGGAACTTGGCTGGCCGGCTCTCTGCTGCCCCTTGAAGCCAACTGTAGGAGCAGCATCAGCCTCTCTTGGTCTTCAAGTGCTAGCTATGCCAGAGATTCCTGCCTGGTGCTGTACTCACATGACTGCTGAAACCTCCCACCAGGTGTCATTAATCTCATTTTACAGATTTGGAAATGGAGACTCAGAGAGGCTAAGTAACTAGCCCAAGGTTGCACAGCTTGTAAATGGTAGTCAGGACTCAAACCCAGGACTAGAATTTAGGCCAGTGACTTTTTCAGTGGGAAAGAAGAAGCGGCAGAGGACAGAATGGAGGAGATGCGAAGTAGGAAAGAGAAGTGCTCCAGATTGGAGCCTGTGGTGCTCCCTGCCGCCCACAGAACAAAGTTCAAACTCAGTGTCTCAGTCCAGCTTCTCTTCTGTGAATTCACCCCTGGATCCCCTGAATTCTGAGCTCTGCAAGGACACGTGATCAGATTCAGGCCTGGGCTCTCAGCACCTGGTATGGCCCAGGTAGGTATTGGTGGAAGTTGATTGAACTGAATTCCTGGAACTTGCCCTGCACGTTTCTGCCTCCTGCCTCTGTCCACAGTGTTCCTTCCGCCTACAATGCCCTCCTCACGGACATTCTAGACCGAACTGGCTCCAGGGTCTGGCCCATTGGCAAGGTGGGTGTCTGGAATCTTTGCATCCCTCACTATCCAAGCACATGGGATGAGGCCATATATATATGTTAAGGAAAGGAAGGTTGAGAAGATGGGACAAAGGAAGTAAGATGGGAGAAGGCAAGATGGGAAGGATTCAGCATTATAGGGCTGGCAAAGTCCAAAGAAATCAGCCAGTGCCTTTTTTTTTTTCAATCAGTGGGGAAAGGGGCCCTAAGGGAAGGGGCTTGCCTGCGTGAGGCCTCCTGGTGGTTCATTGGTAGCCATGTGAGTTCTGTGAGGGCCCAGGCCCGTGTCGGTCAGGTTCACCACTGAATCTGCAGTGCCCTGCACAGGCTTGGTGGACCTGTATTGTCTGTGCCAGGGACAAAGCCTGAACTAGAACCCAGAGGCCTGACATCTGGTCATCCTGTCCAAGGCTCCTCATTGCCACAGAAGAGAGTTGTGCCCTGACCGGTTTGGCTCAGTGGATAGAGCGTCAGCCTAGGGACTAAAGGGTCCCAGGTTAGATTCCGGTCAAGGGCATGTACCTTGGTTGTGGGCATATCCCCAGTGGGGGGTGTGCAGGAGGCAGCTGATGGACATTTCCAACTCTCTATCCCTCTCCCTTCCTCTCTGAAATCAATAAAAATATATTAAAAAAAAAAAAGAGAGAGAGTTGTCACCCTGGCCCCTGCCAGTCTCTACCCTTTCTTTTCTGGCCCCTTTCGCTCCCAGACATACCAATCTTCTAATCTTGGCATAAGCTGTCTCTGCTCCTGGTTTGTTTCTTTCTCCATCTTTACCCATTATTTTCTGGTGATGCTGTCAATCACCTGGCTGGGCTTACTTACACCTCAAGGAAAGGCTTACCTGTGGCCCAGCCTGTCAGTTACAGTCTCCCATCTTCCTGACAATGCTAATTGGCCCAAGGTGTGTACACATGATTTAAGAAGGGCCAGTTTCTGTCCCTCTAGCAGTGGTTCTCAACCTTGGCTGCACATTAGAATCACCTGGGAATCTTTTTAAAATCCTGATTTCTGGGCCTCATCCTCCAGAAATTCTGTTTCTTTGTTATGGGGTGGGGCCACAACATTAGTAACAAAGAAACAGAATTTCCGGAGGATGAGGCCCAGAAATCAGGATTTTAAAAAGATTCCCAGGTGATTCTAATGTGCAGCCAAGGTTGAGAACCACTGCTCTACGGGCAGATATACAGAGACTGGGAGAAACACCTCTCCCTTCTTGGGATTTCTAAGCTGCTTGTGGACGTGCTGCCTGCCCAGGAGATAATCTGGGATGAGAGAGGAACAATGGGGCAGTCCTGGTGGGATTGAATCCTTGGTTATAGCCAGGTAGATGCCCTGGTTCCTACAGTTCTTGCTTTAATCACTACTTATATCCTTCCAAGGCACTTACAATAACAAATTCCTTTTTGCTCAAGCTACCTTCAGTTGCTCTCAATGGTGAGACCGTATCAATACAGAGCCTGATAATTTTTTTCTTTCTTAAAATGAAAACATCCTCCTAAGGAGGGTGAGCACTGTTTACAGGGAATGAGGCCCTTTTTCTGCAGAGCAGCGGCATGGGTTGTTAGGCTGCAGAGGGCCGACATTAAGCTTGGTGGGGATAGAAACAGCTGGATTGTTCCACCTAACAGAACTGAGAGTCCCTGAGGGGTTCTCCAGGAGGGACAGGTGGAGGAGAGCAGTGAAGGAGGAGGGAAAAGCCAGCACTAGTGCCTGATGCCAGGGGTTATCATGGTGGAGGGGAAAGATAGGTGTGGGGTCTTTCAAGAATCAGGACATCTTAAAGCAGCGGTCGCCAACCTTTCGGACCATGGACCACCGGTTGGCGACCACTGTCTTAAAGGACCAGGAACCGAATGGTCATGTAAAGTCCTCACTTCAAAGTAGACCTTTTGGTCAACATCATATCCTTCAATAAGCTTCCCACATTTGGCACTGCCTAGGGGAGCATTTGTGTGGAAGTCGAGAAGTCACCTTACAGGTGACCGTGGGATTCTGAAGTGCTCTGAGGACAGCTGGCCTTCTACCCTATGTGATTAGGGTAGAAGTCAATTGTACTTAGATCTCAGGAGACTGAACCTGAGAGGGAAATTAAGTCAATTGTACTTAGATCTCAGGAGACTGAACCTGATCTTTGGCTTACATATATTTTTCCAATATTAAAATAATACAGGTTCATTAAAGCAAAATTGGAAAGTGGAAAATACTTGTTCAGCTTAAATACTACACTCCCAGGCAACTTCCTGTCATGGGCCCTTCCTGTGGGTGGCTTTTAGGGTATTGAGTTTGAGGACACAGGAGCGTGATAGCATGGCTCTCAAGGCTGTTTCCTCACCTGTAAAATAGGAATAAGAAATCAGTTTTTCAAATGACCTATTTCCCAATCTTTTTTCTGGTCCCACCGGTTCTAGGAGAAACCAAGGGTCAAAACAGAAGAGGCAGCCCCTAAGTCTTCCAACAAAACCAGAGATGCCAGGGTCACAAAACAGCAGGTAGCAAAACCCAAGTGCATCTTGGGAGAATTGAATGGGCCTGGTGTGGGAGGTCATTCTCTTTATTCAAGTTGTCTGCCCACCCCCTCCAATCCCGAGCTTATCTAGGCCTGGGAGCACAGTAACACAACTTTCACTGGAGACCAAGAGACGGGTGGGGAGAGGAAGGATAAGGGGAAAGGGTCCGAGAGGAAAGGCTGCCAGAGAAGGGGTCGTGCATGACTAGCAAGAAAAGGGGGGAGGGGGGGCACCCGGCCAGAGAGAGTGAACCGAAGGGAGAGCCCTGGGGCTGGGAGGACCCCAGGGAGGAGGCAGCCGAAGGGAAGGTACTATGGGATGAAGCAGAGAAGTCCGCGGCCCGATCCGACGGGACAGACACACACGGCCAGCCCGGAGTGGAAAGAACAGTTTATGCTGTGCTTTATTAAAATGTGCATCATTCTTTATTTTAAAATGTGCATCATTGTCTCATGCTCGGCGCGCGCGACGTGCTAGGCGCACTCAGGTGGCGCGGGCCCGGGGGCTCCCGCCCATAGCCAGGTAGACGTCGATGGGCACGTGCAGCAGCGTCAGGCAGTGGCAGCCCGGGCAGCGGCGAAGCGGCCTGAGGGGAGCAGTGCGACAGGGGGCGCTGTTGGGGATCCATCCGCGGGGTGCACTTGGTCTCCGGGGTTGGGCGTGGACGTGGGGCCCTTACCTGGGCGGGTTTTTGCTCAAGACCCTCTGGGACAGGGAACACCCGAGAGCGCAGGGGGGGCCGCGGGGAGGGCGCCGGCTCACCTGACCCGGTTGTGCTCCGTAGCGACCGGCTCTGGGTTGTCCTGGGACTCGGGGGTGGCGGCCAGGCCAGGGGAGTCTCCGGCCTCAATGGGAAATCTCCGACCCTGAGGGGGCTCCTGGGCACTCATGTCCAGGCCCTGAGTC
>NW_005370065.1:687118-713565 GCF_000412655.1 Myotis brandtii
ACCGCCCGGCTCGGGGGTGGGGGCGCAGCGATGCTCAGCCGGTGCTGGTGAGGGCAGGTAGGGGCACTATCCATTTTGGCCAAGGGTCACACATTTACATCACAATTGGGCCGGAGTTTAAACATGTCTGGCCCTCTCCCTCCCCACCATCTGCGGCTGAATGTTCTAGCGATAGGGGCTGCTGTGGATGAAGTCCTTGGGGAGAAAGGGACCCGGCCAAGGGCTATGGTGGAGTAGAGCTGCCTCGCAGAGGCAGCATGAGCTGAGAGGGTGAGAGGAAGGAGACGCTACACAGCATGGAGGACTTTCTGCTCTCCAATGGGTACCAGCTCGGCAAGACCATTGGGGAAGGGACCTACTCCAAAGTCAAAGAAGCATTTTCCAAAAAACACCAAAGAAAGGTGGCAATTAAAATTATAGACAAGATGGGAGGGCCAGAAGGTGAGCTGGGGCCCCTTGGGAGGAGGGGCGGGCTGGCGGACGTGGGTGGGGGCTTCCTCCAGTCAGAAGGATCACTCCTCTTCCCCGTTAGTCTAAAACTAAGGGCAAGAGCCATTGTGGCTCTGGAGTAGGTCAGTGGGGAACAGAGGGATGCTGGGAGTCCAGGAACATCACACCCTCCAAAATCTAAGATTAACATGGCAGGAGGTGACGGGTCCTCAGAGGCAGAACCCAAGCCCATCAGGGGAACAGAGATCAGCTGAGGCCATGATCAGGGCTCCCAGAGGCAGGGGCTGGTGTGGAGGTGGTAGAGATGGGAAAAGGACCGGGCTCATGGAAAGAACTGTGGGTCAGGAGGCAGGGGTGAGGGGAGCTGGGTCACCACACTGTGGGCAAATCAGGCCTCAGAATAGGAGCTTCAGTGGCTCCAACAATCCCAAGCACTTGGGTATCCATGGTCTCACAGGCTGCTCACAACAGTCCTTGAGATTGACGTGTAGTTCCTTTGAATAATGTATTAACTACAAAAATGACTATTCTTTGTACAGTCCAAGCATCCAGATGTTTAAAACTGTTAAAGGGAACTTAACATTGTGACTAGAAGGCACCAGCCCCAGACATGGTGGAAGGCAGGAGATGGGAGGGAGGAGCTAGGCTCTTCCGGACTGACACCCTCCTCTCCCCTTGTTTCCTCAGAATTTATCCAGAGATTCCTGCCTCGGGAGCTCCAGATCGTTCGTACCCTGGACCACAAGAACATCATCCAGGTGTATGAGATGCTGGAGTCTGCCGATGGTAAAATCTACCTGGTGATGGAGCTGGCTGAGGGAGGGGATGTATTTGACTGCGTGCTGAATGGGGGGCCACTGCCCGAGAGCCGAACGAAGGCCCTCTTCTGCCAGATGGTCGAGGCCATCCGCTACTGCCATGGCCGTGGCGTGGCCCACCGGGATCTTAAGTGTGAGAACGCCTTGTTGCAGGGCTGTAACCTGAAGCTGACTGACTTTGGCTTTGCCAAGGTGTTGCCCAAGTCACGCCGGGAGCTGAGCCAGACCTTCTGCGGCAGCACCGCCTACGCCGCCCCCGAGGTGCTGCAGGGCATCCCCCACGACAGCAAGAAGGGTGATGTCTGGAGCATGGGCGTCGTCCTCTACGTCATGCTCTGCGCCAGCCTACCTTTTGATGACACCGACATTCCCAAGATGCTGTGGCAGCAGCAGAAGGGTGTGTCCTTCCCCACTCACCTGGGCATCTCGGCCGAATGCCAGGACTTGCTCAAGCAGCTGCTGGAACCAGACATGATCCTCCGGCCTTCAATCGAAGAAGTTAGTTGGCATCCATGGCTAGCAAGCACTTCATAAAAGCAATGGCAAGTCCTCCCCAATAAAGCAGGGGAGAAAGCAAACCCAAAAACCCGCTTCTAAACTGGTGATATATATTTTACACTTTAAGTTACTTATCCTAAAACTTACCTACACCCTCCCCGCCTTACTTTTCTTTCCCTTTAAAGATCTGCATGGAACCAGAGGGCCTCATTCAGACTTCCCTTTTATTATGACTGACAAGTGATTTTCATATGGGCATTTAACTAAAGTTAATTAAATTAGACCCCAGAATCATACACATACAGGGGGAGGAGAGGAGAACAATGACCAAGAGCAACTGGAGCCACTGTTGTTGCAACTTCCTTTCCAAATAAAAGCAGAAGCACTGGGAATGCAGAATTGGCCTCTAACTTCTAGTCTTGGTGAGAAGCCTGTTGGGAGTCCTGCCCCTTCCTCATTCCGAAGGCCAAGTTGAGTCTGAGATGAGGACAGGACTTCCTCAGAACCCTAGACATCTTCCAGCTTCTGTTGAATCTCTTTAATGCTGTTAACGACAAGTCTGGAAAAGGTTCAGGACAAAGAAGTTCTTTTTTTCTTTTTTAATTACAAAACTAACAGCTGTTAGAATCTTTTTTTTTTTTGTTCTCCTTTTTTTCTTTTCCCAGCTACAACAAAATCTGGGGAGATGCATTATAATTTAAAATATATAATATTGCACAAACAACCAAAAGATTAAACTAAAGAAATAATTACAAAGAGAAAAACCCCATCCAATCAAACAGATTCCGCATTCTCTCCGCCCCACCCCCTCACTCCTTGGGATCCCAGCCACGCTCCCATGAAATCATTGGTGAACACCAGACTATGTACTAGAATACCAGAGCAGCACTAAGCACCAGGGCCTCCAGGGATTCCTGCAGCCCTGCATTCCCCCAAGAGAGGTGCAGCTTTAGCAGAGTGGAGGGTGAGAGGCAAAGACAGGTCTGCCTTCAAGAAGAGCTTTCTCAGAAGCCTTTTTCAGAAGAGCTCCCTTCTAGAAGCAGAAGGGCTGAGGCAGAGAAATTGGGCTTACCCGAGTTGTAAGTACTCAGCTTTGATCACTGCTCTGTACCACTGCGAGCTGGCTTATGTCCTAAGATCCAGGTGAATTGAGGTGGGTAGCTGGCTGGACAAAGTACCCCGCCAGGCATCGCACAGAAGGGCCTGAAGTGGCCCCTCCCTTCGTGGGGAGGGGGAGAAAAGCAAGAGCAGAGTCTTGCAGGTGGCACAGCTGGGCTAAGGACTTGGGTGCATCTGACATGAGGAAGCCCTGGGAAAGGTGTTGGGGACATCCCAGCTGGGCTGGATGAGAGGAGAGGGGAACTCAGGGTTTGGTCTCTAGATTCTGAACCACAAGGAACCTTTCTGGGAATGGAAATGCCTGGGAAGAGGAGATTCCCAAGAGAGGCTAATTTCCCAGAATCAAACGTCTCTTACCCACCGGAATAAGAACCAAACTGTTTGCCATCCCCATCTAGCCAATGGCAGGTGGCAAGGTGGCATGTCTTTCCTTGCCTGCTTATGGGTGGACAGTGCGTTGACTTGGCTTCTTCCAAGAGACTGGTGGTTCAGCTTCTGTCCACACAGGCAGAAGGGATGGAGCTATCCCTTGGGACTTCCCAGCAAGAGTCCCCAGGAACAGGGTATTCAGCATAGAAATGTAGGCTCTTCCGGTGAGGGGGCAGGTTTCCTCCCCCTTAGGTCATCCTATGGTTGGCACAAGTCAGAGTTCTTGGTTTGTGAGCCCCTTCCCAGATGTGAGCAGAGGCCCACAGGGCCAGCAAGAAACAACTCAGAATCTGTGCCTAGAGCTCTGGTTGAGAGGCCACTTGGGGGACATTCTTGGTCAGTGTCTTCCAGGGCTGGGCTGAGACGATCGAGGGAAATGGGAGGTGCTGTGGGAGGGGGAGCTGCTTGCTCTGGCTCCCCTCATTCCCAGTCCTCCCACTCTACATCTTCCAGCTGCAAATGGGAGAGGACAATGGAGAGCACAAATACCAATTTATTCCTCAAACTCAGACCCAAAGCTCCCCTTGCTGCCTCCATTTCCAGATAGCCCCCCCCCAAGCCCCCGACTGCCCTGGGCCATACACTGCCCACGAGAGTGAACCACGGTCTTAAGGAATGTGTCTGGGAGCAGAGCTGCCCTCTGTCTAAGGGGTGAGTCTGCTGCTCTGATCATTCCAGACCCAAAGGAAATGTTCCCACCAACCAACACTTGTCTCTACAAGTCAGCAATTCCTTAACAAAAACTTGTCTCCTGCTGAGCAGCTAAGAAGATGGCTCAGAGAGGCAGAGAGCTTGAGAGTGGCACTAAAATTAGAAGCAAGTGTGGCCCTGGACTACAGGTGCTTACAGGGTCTTCACTAGGGACTCCGGCACTGGAGTCCTCAGCTAAAGTCTTCTCAGGCAACTTTCTCTTGGCCTGCTGATCCCTGCTATGACGAGTTCCAGAATAACTCTGCTAGAAAGCCTGGATGTCAGGCTTTAAAAGAAGGCTGCAAAGATACAAAAGCCATGACAGGACACCAGGGCCTTTCTGCCTTGGGTATCATGAAGTCACAGGTACAAAATGCTCTCGCATGGGTCACTGCCTCCTCTCAGGCTTCAGTTTTCCAATATGAAAATCAAGGCCCTTCCCGGGCCTCTAATCTGTTTTACCTCTTTAGCAGGTACAGGAGTTACATGGTGGACAGTGGAAGTAACACGGACTTGAATCAGATGTCTGGGCTGGAGCCTCAGTCCTGTTGTTTACTAGCTGTGAGAGTTTTTTTCCTAGCCTCTCATTCAAAATGATTTTTTAATTTTGAGAGGTAGTGAAGAATGAGCTCATAACTGGACTGGGCCTTGTGGTGGTTTTGGTAACATATACTAGTGCTCCCAAGTCCCAGGCACCATGCTTAATGTGTCGATCATTGTCTATTTCTAAGCAGGAAGCCACTCTGCACATCGTGAATGTCCTGCCCCAGCTGCCATGGGGGAGAAGAACAGACCCCTAGACATCTTCCAGCTTCTGTTGAATCTCTTTAATGCTGTTAACGACAAGTCTGGAAAAGGTTCAGGACAAAGTTCTTTTTTCTTTCTTTTTTAATTACAAAACTAACAGCTGTTAGAATCTTTTTTTTTTTTGTTCTCCTTTTTTTCTTTTCCCAGCTACAAAATACTCTGGGGAGATGCATTATAATTTAAAATATATAATATTGCACAAACAACCAAAAGATTAAACTAAAGAAATAATTACAAAGAGAAAAACCCCATCCAATCAAACAGATTCCGCATTCTCTCCGCCCCACCCCCTCACTCCTTGGGATCCCAGCCACGCTCCCATGAAATCATTGGTGAACACCAGACTATGTACTAGAATACCAGAGCAGCACTAAGCACCAGGGCCTCCAGGGATTCCTGCAGCCCTGCATTCCCCCAAGAGAGGTGCAGCTTTAGCAGAGTGGAGGGTGAGAGGCAAAGACAGGTCTGCCTTCAAGAAGAGCTTTCTCAGAAGCCTTTTTCAGAAGAGCTCCCTTCTAGAAGCAGAAGGGCTGAGGCAGAGAAATTGGGCTTACCCGAGTTGTAAGTACTCAGCTTTGATCACTGCTCTGTACCACTGCGAGCTGGCTTATGTCCTAAGATCCAGGTGAATTGAGGTGGGTAGCTGGCTGGACAAAGTACCCCGCCAGGCATCGCACAGAAGGGCCTGAAGTGGCCCCTCCCTTCGTGGGGAGGGGGAGAAAAGCAAGAGCAGAGTCTTGCAGGTGGCACAGCTGGGCTAAGGACTTGGGTGCATCTGACATGAGGAAGCCCTGGGAAAGGTGTTGGGGACATCCCAGCTGGGCTGGATGAGAGGAGAGGGGAACTCAGGGTTTGGTCTCTAGATTCTGAACCACAAGGAACCTTTCTGGGAATGGAAATGCCTGGGAAGAGGAGATTCCCAAGAGAGGCTAATTTCCCAGAATCAAACGTCTCTTACCCACCGGAATAAGAACCAAACTGTTTGCCATCCCCATCTAGCCAATGGCAGGTGGCAAGGTGGCATGTCTTTCCTTGCCTGCTTATGGGTGGACAGTGCGTTGACTTGGCTTCTTCCAAGAGACTGGTGGTTCAGCTTCTGTCCACACAGGCAGAAGGGATGGAGCTATCCCTTGGGACTTCCCAGCAAGAGTCCCCAGGAACAGGGTATTCAGCATAGAAATGTAGGCTCTTCCGGTGAGGGGGCAGGTTTCCTCCCCCTTAGGTCATCCTATGGTTGGCACAAGTCAGAGTTCTTGGTTTGTGAGCCCCTTCCCAGATGTGAGCAGAGGCCCACAGGGCCAGCAAGAAACAACTCAGAATCTGTGCCTAGAGCTCTGGTTGAGAGGCCACTTGGGGGACATTCTTGGTCAGTGTCTTCCAGGGCTGGGCTGAGACGATCGAGGGAAATGGGAGGTGCTGTGGGAGGGGGAGCTGCTTGCTCTGGCTCCCCTCATTCCCAGTCCTCCCACTCTACATCTTCCAGCTGCAAATGGGAGAGGACAATGGAGAGCACAAATACCAATTTATTCCTCAAACTCAGACCCAAAGCTCCCCTTGCTGCCTCCATTTCCAGATAGCCCCCCCCCAAGCCCCCGACTGCCCTGGGCCATACACTGCCCACGAGAGTGAACCACGGTCTTAAGGAATGTGTCTGGGAGCAGAGCTGCCCTCTGTCTAAGGGGTGAGTCTGCTGCTCTGATCATTCCAGACCCAAAGGAAATGTTCCCACCAACCAACACTTGTCTCTACAAGTCAGCAATTCCTTAACAAAAACTTGTCTCCTGCTGAGCAGCTAAGAAGATGGCTCAGAGAGGCAGAGAGCTTGAGAGTGGCACTAAAATTAGAAGCAAGTGTGGCCCTGGACTACAGGTGCTTACAGGGTCTTCACTAGGGACTCCGGCACTGGAGTCCTCAGCTAAAGTCTTCTCAGGCAACTTTCTCTTGGCCTGCTGATCCCTGCTATGACGAGTTCCAGAATAACTCTGCTAGAAAGCCTGGATGTCAGGCTTTAAAAGAAGGCTGCAAAGATACAAAAGCCATGACAGGACACCAGGGCCTTTCTGCCTTGGGTATCATGAAGTCACAGGTACAAAATGCTCTCGCATGGGTCACTGCCTCCTCTCAGGCTTCAGTTTTCCAATATGAAAATCAAGGCCCTTCCCGGGCCTCTAATCTGTTTTACCTCTTTAGCAGGTACAGGAGTTACATGGTGGACAGTGGAAGTAACACGGACTTGAATCAGATGTCTGGGCTGGAGCCTCAGTCCTGTTGTTTACTAGCTGTGAGAGTTTTTTTCCTAGCCTCTCATTCAAAATGATTTTTTAATTTTGAGAGGTAGTGAAGAATGAGCTCATAACTGGACTGGGCCTTGTGGTGGTTTTGGTAACATATACTAGTGCTCCCAAGTCCCAGGCACCATGCTTAATGTGTCGATCATTGTCTATCACAGCTTATAAGCTTATAATGATCAATTCCATGTTTTAGGCTAAGTGATTAGCCCTAGATCACACTGTCTTTTGTCTCCAAGTCTAGAAATCTGCTCAGGTCCCAGCCTGGGGGACCATGAGTCAGGAGGTCTGGGGCAGGGTTTGGCATCTGTATTTTTTAATGGTTCCTTGGTGATTCTGACACAGAGCTAATGTCAGGAACTCTCCCTTTCTTCCCTCCTGGAACTGAGGGGAAGCAGAGCCTACCAATGACAACTGCTCAGGCCTGAGTGGGAGGTCCCCGCTCTCTTTCTGCAGGCTGCCACCTCGGATAGGCACAGGGTCCACCCTGAGGGAACAGTTGGGCTTGATGGGGAGAGGCCTCAGATCCTGAGATCGCTGGGCTTGCTTCCCTGTGGCCAACCAGGTCCACTCACCTCACCCGAGGCATCCACTTTGGAAAGTGCCATCTGCACTTCTTCTTCAGTCATGTCCAAGTCAAAGTCCTTCTCCCAGTCCTCGCTGATGTCTGTGCTTGAGCCTAGAACCAAAATCCACAGTGTCGAAGTCAGAGAGGGGTATGTGAAGAGGTCAAAGCTGGAGATAATGGCACTCTTTAAAAGGACCTGACAAATCCACAACAAAGGTCTTCGCCTTCTGCTGCTGTTCTAGTTCACTTCCCACTTTTAGGAATCTAAGGAAAAATCCTAGATTCAGTAAACAATGTGGTCAAAAGAATGTTCACTGTAGTGCTGCTATAGTGATGAAAACTTTAAAAACCACCTGAAAATCCACTGATAAGAGAATTACAAACATAAATAAATGGTGTAGTGATGTGATGGAACATTATGTGGCTTTTAAAGGTGAGGCTGCAGAACATGTACATGACAAGTAGTATTAAACTATACTATTAAGTGAGGAAAAGCAAGTTACTGAATAGTAGAGAAGCACTTTGGTTCCAAGGTTCCCTGGGAGCCACAAAAATCTTCCAGAAGAAATAAACAATGAACCTCTTCCTCTTTACTCCCTCCATTCTGCCTACACTGATCTTGCTACACCAGTGGTTCTCAAACTTCCTAATGCCGTGACCCTTTAATACAGTTCCTCATGTTGTGGTGACCCCCAATTTCATTGTTACAAATTGAACATAATTAAAGCACAGTGATTAATCACAAAACAATATGTAATTATATATGTGTTTTCCGATGGTCTTAGGCGACCCCTGTGAAAGGGTCGTTAGATCCCCAAAGGGGTCGCGACCCACAGGTTGAGAACCGCTGTGCTACACCTAAAGCACCAGGCACATTCCCACTGCAGGGTCTTTGCATGGGCTGTTCCCTACACCTGGAATTCTCCTATATCCACAAGCCAACTTCCTAACTTCCTGTACACCTTTACTCAAAGCTCACCATCTAAGTATGGCCTACCTAACCATCCTTTTATTTTATTTTCTAACATCCTTTTAAATTGCAACCTATTCCCCTCACTCTGCTCTAGTTGTTCTTTTTTCCATTGTTTTGTCACTTTCTAGCATATATCATCAGATTTAATATGCTTATTGTCTAATAATATAGGAGTTAAAATGAGAGCTCCCCAAGAGCAGGCAGGGTATTGGTTTTATTTCCCCACATACTCCAAGTGACTAGAACACATAGCTTGTACCAATAAATATTCATGGGCCCTTTCTCTAAACCAGGGGTTGGTAAACCATGGCCCATGGACCAAATCCACCCTCTGTTTTTTGGAAATAAAATGTTGTACACACATTGCCTATGGCTGCTTGAGGCTACAACAGCACAGCTGAGTAGCTGAGACAGAGACTCTATGCCCCCAAAGTCTAATTTATTTGTGATCTGGACCTATACGTTTTTCTATATAGAACAAGTTTATCCATCCCTGTTCTAGGTGATTCTGATGCCTGCTAAAGTTTGACAACCACTGCTCTAAAAATTCCTATTTGGTTATGATTTCTTACAAGCAAATATTTTTAAAATGTACATTGAAAGTTATTACTAAGAAGAAAGCTACAAATATAGTTCCTGTAAAAAAAATATATGCAGTAAGATTCCATTTTAGAAATATGCTCACAGATGTATGCACACATGCAGAAAAGATCAGCAAGATATCCACAAAAATACTAACAATAGTTATCCCTAAGTGATGAGGTCATGCGGTAATTTTTCTTGGTGTGGTTTTTTTCCTAAAAGAAACATATAGCACCTTTAAAAAATGTGGGCCCCTGATACCAATAGCATGACTCGTAATATCGCCTTATTTCTTGTCTAACTTGCTCCTCACCAGGTGCCTAGGGTCTCAGCCCCCACATTCCTTATAAGGGGTCTCACACTGTGCTCTCTGCCCAGCTAACTATAAGCAGTGTGGTAAGAGCATGGTCTATGGAACCAAGCCAATCTGGGTGGAATCCCGACTCTCTCATTTACTGTAGTCTTGAGCAAGTTACTCTGAGCTTCAGTCTACTTATAAATAAAGATAAAACCACTCTCTTTGCAAAGAACCACTGGAGGAGCTTATTAGCATGCAGACTCCTGCTCCCCCAACCCCCTCATTCAGACTCAGCAATCTAGGGGATGGCCCAGAATTCTGCAGGAACCTGGAGGATTCTGTGTAGACTAGAGCCTTTCAGTTTGATACAAGATAGTGTTAATATTATAAATAGCAGTGGAAAGTGCCCATAACTTAAGTACATAGTGGATATTTAACAAATGGAGCCCTTAAAGGCCTCTTCTCAAAGTTAAGTGATGTTGCACATGGACCCACAGATAGTCAGGGACAGATGTGCCACCAAGACCCAGTTCTTCTGATCCACATCTAAGTGTCCCTGTGCTTTGAGAACACTTTGGTGGGACCCACCTGGCCATCTGACAGTGCAGCTCCCTGTGAGGTAGAAGCCAGACTCCTGGCTGATTTGTCACTTCAGAGCTGTGGCTGTGGCCATGACAGCTTTCTCTAGCCTCAGTTGTCCTTTAGGGATTTGAAACTCTCTTCTTCAGGCTTAAATGCTAGGGCAGACCCTTTCGAAAACAGAGTATCAGCTAAACTTTTTGGAGCACTTCCCATCCACCCTCTAAGGTAGGTATTTACATCCTGGTTGACAGATGAGAAAATGAAGGCTTTGAGTGGCAGAGATGTGAACCAGGGCTCTGCCATCTGCCTTGTCCCACCATCCGGTTCCGTCCCACAAGGAGAGTAGTAAGATCTCCATTATACTGTGCACGTGGCAGAAGATTCATCTATGCAACAATCATTTTAGACTTCATGATGGAGTTTTTCTGTTTTTTTGATTACTAACCTCAGGTAGGAAGCAAATCTGCAAAGACGGGAATTGCACTGGGACCTGGGAGACCCTGTGGTGAGACCCCAGGAAAGACTGCTGCACCCAGAGACCAAGCCTCCCTCGTGTCATTTTAGGAAGTAATACAAGTGGGAAAGGAGTCACTCTGTCTCTAAGTCTCCATCTTCCTTTTAAGATTTACTCCTTCTACTCTGTTCCCACTGCCCTACCCTCATCTAAGACCCTGGCTTCCCCTCACTGACTACAACTACTTCTGGTGGGTCTTCTGCATCGAATCCCCGCGTGCACCGCAGACAGTAAAACAGAGTGGTCAAGAGCTTTTGCTGCATCTTCCCCCAAATCTCCTTTTGTCCAGTCTCTTTCACCCACCACTCATTTTTTCTGATCATGTTCTCTGATGGGATTCCAAATGGAACCTATAATTCTTTAACCTACAACTGTTTCATCGCTATTCCCTCCCTTGTCCAGCTAGGATTCCATTAGCCATCATTCTGATCACTTCTTGCATGTACTTGACTCTCTCCTTTTCTTCCACTGATTTCACCTGGCTAAACTTGAACCCTGGTTAAATCCAACTCCCCATCTGCTCTGTGCCTGCACCTGAGCAACTGAATGTGGCTGGACAAAAGTGCAATAGTGCTGACCGGTGTCTCCAAGTTAATGACCATTATCTCCAATGGGCCCTTAGTACCATCCACCCAGCAACCACACACTACCTGTTGGTCCATCACCTACTCATCCACTCTCCTAAATGACTATTTCATACTTTTCTAAATACTTATTGGGTAGGTGATTGACCTGTTTCCTACTAATAAAAAATGGGGAATACTGCACAGAACTCACAGGGCTTTTGTGAAGAATGAGTGATTATGGATATCGTGCTTAGCACAGAGCAATATGAATTTACAGAAAGTGTTCAGAGACCAGTACCTCTTATTATCATCATTTCTCCAAAGCAGGGCTCTACTCAAATTTCTTCCTTGATTAAGCACCTGGAACAATTACCCCCAGTTGATAGAGGCATAAACAGAGGCTTAGAGATCAGTAACTTTTCTGAATCACTTGGCTTATGAGCAAAGTTGGGATTTGAACCCAGAGCCTCCCCATGTGAGGCTCTTAGTACAGGTTGGGCATAAAATATAAGCAGCATGCCCTGCTGCTTTGTGGCACTAAGTGCAACCTTCTAAATTCAGCTTAAGTTCTTAAGTTCTATTTCTGAGCCAATCCATTCACCCTTCTTGTTCCACCCTCTCGCAGGAGACAATACAGAAAAGTGGGCTTTGGTCACCACCCTTCAATGTGCCCCATGCCCTCTGCTATATGGACTTTGAAGGCACACTGAGCCTGGACCACTTCCCCGCACCTGCCCCAAACTCTCCAACTCTCCTACACAACGCTTGTCTCCGCGGTGAAAGACTCGCTGACGCCGAGAAGTTCCTTCTTCCTTTGACCTTCTCCAGTACCAAGTCTGCCCCACGCTGCTTCACGTGTCATCATAAAGACTGCAGCTTTTGCCCCTCCCTCCTCAGTGTCTCACAAAGAATAGGTAGGAGCTCAATGGATGACCTCACTGAGCCAGTCAGAAGGAAGCACTCTGTTTGGAAACTAGAAACCCTGCAGTTTCCATTAGGGAGCAGGGGAGGGTACAGTGGGGTCTGTTTCCCACCCACTGCAGCAAACCAGTCCCTCAGTGCCAGCAGGCCAGCACGCACCAGATGGGCAAGCTGTGTGGCTGACTGGTACCGAGTGCTGGCAAAGACAGGACGCATGTGTGTGTGAGGAGTTGAGGGAAGGTCTTGCTGGCCATCAGCTACCTCTAGAGAGGCATTTTTGAATGTGGCAAAGAAACTGACAACAAAGCTATGATTGTCAATTCTAGGAGTTAGAGAGGTTCCCCCTGTGACATCAAGTCAAAGAGTCTCCAGACTAAAATTCCATTATACAGATTAGAAACTAAAGCTTATTACTTAAGTTGGCTCACAGAAAGTTCATGAGTATTAACTTTATTCTTTAAACTGTACATGTAGCCCTACCCGGTTTGGCTCAGTGGATACAGCATTGGCCTGCAGACTGAAGGGTCCCGGGTTTGATTCTGGTCAAGGGCACATACCTTGGTTGCAGGCTCGACCTGGGAGGCAACCAATCCATGTTTCTCTCTCTGTGTCTTTCCCTTCCACTCTCTCTAAAAATCAATGGAAAATATCCTCGAGTGAGGATTAACAAAAACCCCCACAAAACTGTACATGTAAGTTTTGTTTATGTATTTTATAATTATAATTAATGAGGGCTTAGGGAAGCTAAATGACTTTCCTAAGGTCACCCAGGAGAGAAGACCCTTGACATCAATCAGTGCCACCGGAATACCCACCTCAAGATAAGGTTAAATTGTCCAAAAGGATAGAAATGGGTACAGTGTGGTAGGAGGTTAAGGGCGTGGCCTTCAAGTCAGACAGACTTAAGTCTGAATCTGGGTTGGCCACTGTGACCCTGTGACTTGAGCAAGTTACTTAATATTTCTGAGCCTCACTTTCTTCATCTGTAAAATGAGGACAGTAACCCTGACCTCACTGGGTTGTAAGATGTGAGAAATTAAAAGCAATGCTACAAACTTTAGCACAGGACCTGACATAAACCTTATTTTGTAAGATGCACTTTAATCAGTGTATTTTAGAATTGGACTAAGGTAATAAATAATATATAGTAACAGTCATCACACTGGTATCACAAATAAAGGACAGCTGCTCCTAGGATCCTCACAAGGGTCAAGGAGATCAGTCTGCCTTGTGAGGTCTCAACTCCCAGCTGCCCTGCCCCACACACTCCCTGGGCTCTGGCCTTGACTTACCTTTCTTTCCATTGTTGGAAGGTGTAGATTTCCCACTGTCCGAGTTCAGCTCAAACACCCGTAAGTCTGTGAGCACCTCCTCCCTGAGAGTCTCTACTCTGGCTGGAGGCCTGGGCTCTGGGCCAGTGGGGCGACCGGCAGAGGTGTGGGGCTTAGACTGAGCTGGGGGTGGGGGTCCAGTCTCGCCCACATCCACAGCCAGGTTCTGTTCCTCCAAAGAGGCCTCTAGAAGCTTTTGGGACAGGTCCTTGGGCAGTACTGGTGCCTCAGGTGTGGTGGCAGATTTGGCAACCTGGGTCACGAGGGAGATACTCTCGCTGCTCTCGGATGGAGTGACTTCTGTTGGAGGCTCGACTGGGGTCACCAGATTCTCTTCACAGGGACTCTGGGGGCCAGGTCCTCCTTCAAGGGATGTGCACGTTTTGGCCACAGGAACCTTTGCCTCTTTTGGAGGTGCGGGTGAAATGCCCACAAGCTCCTCTGTCAAGAGAGAAAAGCAGGGAAAGCGGGCAATGTGCCCTGGTCAGCCCCAAGACAACCTTGAAGCTCCTGAAGACAGGCCTCGGTTTCTTCCAAAGTTTACTCTGAACAAGACAAAAGGGTGCCAGTTTCCTCCCTTCTCCATCAGCCTCTACGACATCCTGGGTGTATGATCTCAGGCAAAGCACTTAGTGTTTGTTTTTAACTTTTCTTTAACTAGCTTGCCTCATTTATAGAAGAGGATAATGAGTTGTGGTCATGACCATATATATAAGCTCTTAGTACAGGTTGGGTATATAGTATAAGCACTTAATAAATAAATGTGTTAACATTACATCATGCAGGTGGCTCTCACTGTCAAAAGCTGAGCTGCCATAGGGGGATGCTTAGCTCCCTCCCTAAGCCAGCGGTTCCCAAGTCTGGCTGGGCATTAATATTGCTAGGGGAGCTTGGTAAATACAAGTTTGGCCCTGACCTGTGTGACTCAGTTGGTTGGAGCGTCGTCCCATCCAGTATACCGAAAAGTCATGGGTTCGATTGCCCAGCTGGGCACAAACCCAGGTTGCGGGTTCAATCCCGTCGAGGCATGTACAAGAGGCAGTTGATTGATGTTTCTTTCTGACATGGATGTTTTTCTCTCTCTCTCTTCCTCTCTCTAAAAATAAATTTTAAAACAGTAACAAAAACCCCCCAAAAAACAAAAAACCCATAAGTTTGGCCACAGAATCTTACAAGAGGGGATAAGGGGCTCTGGGATTTCCATAAGCATCCCAGGTGACTCTGCAGTAGCTGGGCCATGGCTGGCAGCGTGATCTGCTGCAACTGACACAGCAGATTAGGTGCTTTCTGTACCTAGGATCCCACCAGCCTTGGGAAACATCTCATCAGCTCAGCCTATCCTTAGCACGCACACACACTCATTCCTCTTCCCTGGGGTGCCACGTCTCTCCAGGCTTCAGCGAGAATGGCCAGACAGTCGCCCACAGGCAGGACCTGTTACCTGCCCAATACCTCTTACCTTCTTCCTCCTCCCATCTAGGCTCCTCAGAGATGCTTTGTTCTGCCCGCTGCTTCAGGGCATCCCTCCGGGCCTGCTCCTGAATGTGGGGGAGCAGATGTCGAGAACAGTCAGAGCACCCTCTTCCTAGATCTGGTCCTGACCCCAGAACTCTTGGCACCCTGTGTCCCCTTCTTCCCTCAACAAAATCTAGCCCACTTCCCCCATGGCTAAGTGGAGTACCTAGCCAGGCTAGGCCAGCATACCTGCTCCAGTTGATGAACTTTATAAAAATACCGATGCCAGAATTCTGAGTGGGAAACAGCCGCTGGCACCTGGGGGGAGGGGACAGCAAAGATGAAACTTCTGGAGTGGTTGTGTGGGTCTGCATCCCAGCCTTATCAGCCAGCTCCTAGCCACTCTGGATTTCAAATACAGTGAGAGGCTGAGCAGTGATTATCAGAGTATTTCCAACCCACACCCCACTCCTGCTACCTTCCTGGCCTAGGTTGGCCCAGGAGCGAGAAAAGGAATTCCACCAGGCTTTGCCAGTCCTTCCATTTCTCACCATGATGGCCAGAAACCTGGCATATCAATCCCCCCGTGCATATTCTCGGCTCAGGAACTGGCTGGTTTGGCTCTGTAGGGTCTCCCACTGTTCTCTAAGCCAGATGACTGTGAAATGACTCAGGATATGTCTCTCCCACCTCCCGACACCTCAAGCTGGGAGCTGGCTGAGGTCCTGCCAGCTGGGCCCTCACCATCTTGGTGTAGAGGGCCCGGATGGAGGGGCTGCCTACAAGGAGCTCTGAGATCTCCCCCTTCTTCTCCTCCAAGCAGAACTGGGAAAGCCAGGCGTCAAACAATTCCGGGGGCCCTGTAGAGGGACAGACACTGATGGTCAGTTCCCTGGGTCTGGGGAAAGAACACTGGGCCTACAGAAAACACACCTAAGCCTGGTCATGGATAAGGTTTTTTTTAAAGCCATTTGGCCCAAGGTGGGGAGTAAGGTAGGGTGAAGGGGTGGGTGATATCAGGCGCAGCACCTACATGACCTCCAGGAGGGCCGCAGACTCCATCTCTCCCACGCCTACTCACTGTGTAGCCCACTGCACTTGGCCACTGGATCTCCTCTCTCAAAGAGCTGTTCTCAGGTTACCAGTGACTCATGTTGCCAGATCCAATGGCTACTTCTCTGTCCTCCCTCATGTGACCAATCCAGTTTATGACTCGGAGCCACTGCTTCCCTCTTGAAAATCCTGCAGATCCAGGGGTCCAAGTATCCCCTGGACACGTCCACTTGCACAGGTGCTGCAAACCCAACTCATTTTCTTTCCTGCCCAACCTGACCCACCTAGTGATCCAATGGAAACCTGAGGACGCTTCTAGACATGTACTTTCCTCTTCATTCCTCCTGCCACCTCCTAGGTTCTGGCCCTATCGCTGATGTGAGGACTGCTACCAAGCCTCCTAACTTGTCTTCCTGTCTTCTGTCTCTCCCTCTATTTCATCCTTCACAACACTGCCCGGAGCTCTTTTATATAATGTAAAATCTGATCACCTCAGGCCTCAAAACCCTTCAATAGTTCTCTATAGGAAGGCTTTTAAAGCTACGGTCCAAAGATGGGCTTCAAAAGGTCAAAGAATTCCCATTTTGCATATAAAATTTTGTGAAGAGAGGGCCTGTCATTTTCAACAGATTTTTAAAGGCCCTTTTGACTTAAAAAAAAAAATGTTAAGCAGCACTACCTTGAGCATTTTAGGACAAAATCCAAACTGCTTAGTCTGACACCGAAAGCATTCCAATCTGGCTTCCACCACATCTCTCACTGCTTTCATTCCCTCACACGCACCCTTTAATCCAACCTTCCCAAATGCCAGCTAATCCCTGTTCTTTCTGGACCTTCTGCTTAAACACCCCCCCGCCCCACTTTAAAGATAAAATTAATTTACTGCTAATTCATCCTTAAAACATCAATTCAAGTGTCACATCCTAGTTTCCCAGGCTAGGTTGGGTGCCATCCCTCTGGGTTCCCACTGCACCCATCGTTCTATAGAAGCAGTCACTCCAAATCTACTACCCTTGCTTTATTCACTATTTCTTGTTTCCCTCTCCTAACAGCAGGTTCCTGAAGGTCTAGACCAGGTTGAGGGTTTGACTCATTTCTGACCTCCAGTTCCCAGCCTGGGGCTTGCTGTACCACAAGGGATTAGCAAACAGGCAGGCAACAGGGCGGGGAGGGAGCCTGAGCTGAGGATGAGGGAAAGGGTCAAAGCCTTTGCAGACAGGGATGAAGAGAGCCTGGGTGCAGGGAGGAAGAGGGACCATCAACCCATCCCACCAGATCTAAGGTACACACTCACCCCACTCTGGTCCCTCTACACAGGGGATGCTTAGCCCTTGGTCTCCCTGCCCTGCAAGCCCACCCCCTCACCGCTACCTCCTCACCATCTGGTTCATTGCAGTAGGTTGCCGGGTCTGACTGCAGGCTATAGAGACGAGCCTATAAGAAACAGAGAAGATTCTTCAATAAGGCGGTGAAGCCGCCTCCCCAGCAGATGCAGAGATGCAGATCTTTGTGAAGACTCTGACTGGGAAGACCATCACCCTCGAGGTTGAGCCCATTGAGAATATCAAAAGCAAAATCCAAGACAAGGAGGGCATCCCGCCTGCCCAACAGCACCTGATTTTTGTGGGCAAACAACTGGAGGATGGCTGCACTCTTTCAGACTACAACATTCAGAGAGTACACCCTACACTTGGTGCTTCGTCTACAGGGTGGCATCATCGAGCCCTTCCTCCTCCAGCTCTCCCAGAAGATGATGTCACAAGTGTTACACCTGCCTGCACCCCCAAGCTGTCAACTCCCGAAAGAAGTGAGGCCACACCAACAATCTGTCCCCCCAGAAGAAGGTTAATAACTAAGGCCTCTCCACCACTTCCTCCAGCCCACAGGACTGACTGCCTGCTGCCTGAACCCAGTGGCCCTGGGACCTCAATAAAGTTTCCCTTTTGTTGACTGGAGCAATAAAGAAAAAAACAACAGCCAGGCTGGTGCGGCTCAGTGGTTGAACATCGACCTCTGAACCAGGAGGTCACAGTTCCATTCCTGGTCAGGGCACATGCCAGGGTTACAGGCTGGATCCCCAGTGTGGGGGCGTGTAGGAGGCAGCCGATCAATGATTCTCTCTCATCATTGAAGCTTCTATCTGTCTTCTTCTATCTGTTCCTTCTCCTTTCCTCTCTGAAATCAATAAAAATATATTAAAAACAACAACAACACAGAAAAAGGAACATAAATTCTGGGAGGCTAGGCAAAGAAAGCATCCCCTCTCTGCCAGAGTACCCAACCAACCACCGCCCAGCTTCTCTCCTGTTGGTTACCATACCCACAGGACACTTGTCAATTAAAACAGGCGAGGGAGGGGAGTGCTGGGCTAGGAGTCCAAAAGTAGGCTCTGAGAAAAATGATCTTTCACCTAATATTACACTAAGAAAATACAGGCTAAACAGGCTACAAAATTATATGTATAAAATGCTTCTGAATTATGTGAAATTAGAAAAACTAATGCAAAAGTATTAATAAGGTCCAAATTTATGGACAAGTTTTGAAATAATATAACTTCCCCAAGTTAAAACCATTCATCAAGAATCTCTTAATTTCATAGCCATCTGCCAAGTGAACTGTAAGCTGTGTTCCAATTAGGGCCATGGAAGTGGCAAACTTTGGCTGGTAAACAGAAAGCCCACCTTCCTTCCTCAGTATTACATGGAGCATGGCTGGCTGGCTGCATCAGAACTGCAGCAAGTGGTTTGGGTGATTCACTGTTATAATTTAAAGACCTGTAATTTTAAAATTTTCATAATTCCACTCAAATTTCACTAAGTGGTGGTGCCAATTCTTGGAATTCAGTACATTTGGAATGGAAATTCAATGTGGTAAAATGCTATGAAGGAGGCCAAATTGCTACAACACCATGGGATTTAGGAGAAAACACTCCATGACATCCAAGAAGTAATGATGAGAAAATAAAATGCGGTAGAAATATAGACATCCTCCTCCTATACATGTATTCCTATTGGAAGTTAGTTTTAAATAACCCAAATATGGAGCAGATCATGTCTGTAAAGATGCTCCCTACAGCATTCCTCATTATGGATGAAATCTGAAAGGAATCCAAATGTGCAACACAGGGAAGTGACTAAATAAATTATGCTAGCCCTAGCCAATTTTGCTCAGTGGATAGAGCTTCAGCCTGTGGACTGAAGGGCCTTGGGTTTAATTCCAGTCAAGGGCCCACGCATGCGTTGCAGGCTCCATCCCCAGTAGGGGGCATGCAGGAGGCAGCCAATCAATGATTCTCTCTCATCATTGATGTTTCTGTCTCTCTCTCCCTCTCCCTTCCTCTCTGAAGTCAATAAAAATATATTTAAAAAAAGAAATAAATTATGCCATATTCATTTTAAAGACATTAAAAATGATGGTGATTAGGAAAGGTGCTAAGTTTATTTTAAATTTTTCAAAAGCAGGTAACAAAATTGCATGTATAAAGTGCCTTTTTGTTAAAAAGAAAAAACCCTAAACTATCTTTACCCACGTTTGTAAACAAAAAGAAATGACAGGCTAGCCTTGGCCAGGTAGCTCAGTTGGTTAGAGCATCATCCCAATACACCAATACTCCCCTCTACACTCTTTCTGTGCTTCTCCTTCTTTAAAAGAAAGACAAGGAAGGAAGGAAGGAAGGAAGGAAGGAAGGAAGGAAGGAAGGAAGGAAGGAAGGGAGGGCAGGCTATATATCAACAAGAAATCAGTGGTTCTTTTTGACTGATGGGATTATGAGTTTAGAAATAATTATCTTCTTGCTTATCAGTATTCTAAAATTCAGTTATATACATATATTTACTTTTTAGCCAGAACACACATTGCTTTTGTGAGTACATGTGGGAGGCTAGAGCTCAGTGCTATTAGACAACTGCAGGGAAAGCCACTAGTGAATACCTTGGTGCCATCATAGAGCTCAGCTGTGCCAGAGGGTGTGCCCATCAGGGTGATGACATCGCAATCGATGGTTTTGTCTGCTGAGGGAGCAAAGGTGTCGGAGATCACCCCTAGGAAGTCAGACAAACCCTTCTTCATTTTCTCCGTCGCCCCCGAGGAGCCTTCAGTCTGAAAAGATAAGCCAGCAGAGGAAGCAAGTGGTCTAGGAGCAGGCTACAATCTGGGGCATGGGGCATAGAGCAGCTAAGTATCAGGGGCAAAAATTTACTGTGTATGTGGGGACCAGGGAAGTGCTCACAACTTCTCACTCCATCTCTGGGGCTGGAGAAGGAGAGAGAGGCAGCCAGGGTTCCCATCCCCCAGATGGGGGTGCAGAATAGGGCTGCAGTAGGCCTCTGTAGGTCAGAGCAGAGCTCCTTTGATTGGCTGTTTCATCAAAATTTCAAGGCCAGCCAGACTGAGCAAAAATTGACAGGTGAGGAGCCATGCCATAGACATTCAGTGGGGAAGACCTATGTGATGCGAAAGGTACTAGCTGGGGAATCAAACTTTAGTTTGAATCCTAGCTCTACTACTTGCTGATATGAGACCTAAACCCTCCTTGAGTCTATGTTTCCTTTTCTGTAAAATTCAGATAAATATATTTCCTTCAGAGGGCTACTGTGAAGATTAAAAAGATACGGCATGTGAGTTTCAGCACCAAAAAAAAAAAAAAGAGAGATAAGGCATTCACAAAGCCTGGCATATAGCAAACATTTAATAAATAGCAATACTGTAATATCACAATTTCATCATCATGATTGCTCAGGAAGTGGAATATTTTCTATGAAGTTTGAGGAAATATGGGCTGGATCAGAACACTGTCTTGCCTAGAGCCAAGCCTAGGACCAGCTGAGGGCCAATGTATGGACACCAACCTTGAGTCACACTGGCCAGAATGTCCTTAAGCAAGCAAGGATGAAATGCTGAGAGACAGGGTCAGGCTCTAAAGACCTCATGGAAAATTATAATATTTATTCCTAACTAGGCTGCCCAGGCATTTTTTTTTTTTTGCCCTGGCACTTTAAACTAGAACCTATCTCAGTGCCTAGAACAAGTTAGCACAGTATACAATCCTATTTTTGGAATAAAAAAATGAATAAACAAATGAAAGAAAAAAGTGCTGTCTCTGCTGCTGGCTAGACTTATCGCAGTTCAGCGGCTTACCACTTGTCTTTCATGCTCATCTGTAGCTGTGGTTAGCAGGCAGACAGTATTTTACAACATTCAACAAAACAAGCTTGGTAAAAAACTGCCAAACATGTTTTTCATAACATGGCCTCTAGTCACAGGGCAACTGATTCAACTGGTGAGCAAATGAAGAAATTGCAATCTGTCCCATCACTAAAGGGAAAACTATAATAAAAAACCAGTATACTGCCCTAACTGGTTTGGCTCAGTGGATAGAGCGTCGGCCTTCGGACTGAAAGGTCCCAGGTTCGATTCCGGTCAAGGGCATGTACCTTGGTTGCAGGCACATCCCCAG
Organism: Myotis brandtii; assembly: GCF_000412655.1. Lineage (NCBI taxonomy): Eukaryota > Metazoa > Chordata > Mammalia > Chiroptera > Vespertilionidae > Myotis > Myotis brandtii. The sequence goes on from NW_005370065.1 coordinate 708,516, forward strand.
TGGGGGGTATGCAGAGGCAGCTGATCGATGTTTCTCTCTCATCGATGTTTCTAACTTTCTATCCCTCTCCCTTCCTCTTTGTAAAAAATCAATAAAATATATTAAAAAAAAAACAGTATACTGTACTTCATCAGAAACTTGAGACTTGCAGGGATATGTTTGACTAAATACAATTTTCTCTTCCACACTGACTTCAGAATCAAACTCCTATGTCAGAAGAGGATTCCAATGCACAGCTCTGATGAATAAAAACAGGGCCAGTAAAAATGTAAGTTGGCACACCTTTCTCGAGAGTAGTTTTGCAATAGATATTAAAAGGCCTAAAACTATACTCACCCTATGATCCCTTCCAATATTTTATTAGAAAGAAAATGTGAAAGGCAAAGATTTAGCAATCAGAATGTTCACTGTACCTCTGTTTATAATACTGGGGGAAAATGAAATAGGAAACTAGGAACTGGTTAAAGCCACACAATAGAATACCATGCCATTTGTGAAGCCACAGAATGAGGTCTGTAATGATGAAGTAAAAAAATAGGTTACAGCCCTGGCTAGTGTAGCTCAGTTTGTTGGAGTATCATCCTGTGCACTGAAAGGTGGCGGGTTCGATTCCCAGTCAGGACACATATCCGGGTTGCAAGATCAATCCCCAGTTGGGGTGCAGATGGGAGGCAACTGATCGATGTTTTTCCCTCTCCCCCATCCCTGCCCCCCAGTGCCCTTCCTCTCTCTGAATTAAAAAAAAAGAAAAGACAGGTTACAAAACATGGTCTTCAGTAGATTCCAATTATGAAAAAAAAAGTGTACCTAAGGGATATACTCCCACATAGTAACAGTAGTTATCTCTGGGAGATGGCATTTTGGATGTCTCTAGGCCTCTCTCTCTCTCTCTTTTTTCCTTTTACTTATCTGTATTTTCTAAATTATCTACAATGAATTACATTGGTAATAGGATAACATCTGCTAAGACAGTAAGAAGTGGGAAAGCTTATTAATACTTATACATAGAAGTAGCTTGTTTCCTTGGCAGACACAATTCTTTCGAAATGAGAACCCATGGGGGAAAACAATCACATAAAAGAAAAGTGGAAGAAAAGCTGGGAGCCTCCACCATGGTCTCAGAATAGGTCAGGCTGTGAGGGACAGCCACTTGGAGGATATAGGTTGTACTCACAGCCAGCTTCTCCTTGACCACGCTGGCCGTGGCTGCGATGGTGCAGGCCGTGTCATGCTGCACCACCTGGGTGAACTCTGTCAGGTCCCGCTTCATGAACTCCAAGGCTTCGGAGGACTATGGAAGACAGAGAGGGATGACAGAGCCAGCTGGCTCCACCACCCTCTGTTCCTGTTCCCTGTGCTTCTTCAGTACCGGACAGACACACAGAAAACTCAAGTGACACGGGAAGCCTAGCCTCAGAAACAATGCTCACTTGTCCCAATTCCACGACTTGATAACTGACAACAGAGAGCAAAGAACTTCCTGCTGCTCTGAGAACTGAGTGTCAGCCCAGACACTTACAAGCTGTGTAGCCAGAGAAACTCTCATCCAGTCTTCGGCTGTCTCCTATGAAATGGAGGGGACGAGCTCAGTGGGGTTAGGGGACACATATAGTCTGAATACCAAGCAGACTGTTGCATTGCTTTGATATGCCTTAAGATGTGACATCTATTTCAGATAACATGAAGAAAAGATTTTTTTTTTGTCAAAGGAAAGTGTTTCTATTTTTACTTTTTTTGTTATAGGAAAATTCAGCTGAAATGAGGCAGTATGTGAAGTTATTTGTCTGAAAGGTTTAATAAACATGTTGCATTAATAACAATAGTTTAGAAAGCTTTTATAAGTAATTCTTGACAATTTAATACCAACAAAAAGGTGTGTAATTTTTACATTCAACAAATGGGGTGTTAACAGAAATACTTGATTGAATTCTCTTCGAGGCATTCTTGGTCCCAACCATTCATTCATAGAGCTCCTTTTGGCAGAATTGATATTTGCTTCTGTTAGACCGGCGGTCGCCAACTGGTGGTCCGCAAGGTCCGAAAGGTTGGCGACCTGCTGTGTTAGACCAATCTGCTTCTTACCCTGCACCAGAACCAGTTGGAGACAGCAGCCTCTCAGCTCTTGTCTAAGTCTTGCCTTGTCTTGCTTCATCCTCACCCTTCCTGGGCTACCTCTGTACCCGTCTGCAAGCCCTCTCATTTTACGTAAGGATAGCCACTTGCAACATTTTAGCATGTTTTTTAATATTCTGGTTGTGCTTTCTTTGGGGAAGGGCCTGCTTAGTTTTCAGCAGCCTTGGAAGTCTCTGAGTGGGACACTCTCATCTATCAGCCAGAGGCTTCTCTGGGGGTGGGCGTTATGCCCCTATATCAGACTCAGAACTATTTAGTTGGGGTAAAGGAGTCATTTATTAATTCTTTCTCTCTATCCACACTGCTACCACCTTAGCCTAGGCCAGTGGTCGGCAAACTGCAGCTTGCGAGCCACATGCGGCTCTTTGGCCCTTTGAGTGTGGCTCTTCCACAAAATACCGACTTCTGCGCATGGGCCACGAAGTTTCAATCACACTGTACATGCGTGCCTGTAATACTTCTATTACACTCTCTTCCTGACATTAGTGGAGCTCTTTAAGTCAGAGCAGACATGTACATTATTCGATGGTTACACAGTATCCTATGAGCAAGTATAAAATCTGTACCCTCACTTGCAAGGTCCTTATGATCTTGCCTCTGGCAGACTTCCATCCTCTAAGCTGTGCCCCTCACTGAGCTCCAGCTGGCCTTCAAGTTTCTCAAATGCCCTAGCACCTTCCCTACTTCATGGTATCTGAACACATTATTCCTCTTCTTGACACATACTTCTAACTCTTCAAGGCAAAGAAGAGAACAAAAACAATGGTGAGCCCTCTCACCTGGCCAATTCCCGTTCCTACTTCAGATCTATGCTTAAATGTCACTTCCCTGATGCCACCTCAGACTAGGTTGGCTCCTCTGCTTCATGTTCTAAGGGACTTGCACATTCTCTTAACATTTCTCATACCTTAGACTTATGACTACCCATCCAATGTCTATCTTCCTGCATAACCTGTGAGTTCCATGAACATAGAGCCTATGTTTTCTGTTCACTGATGCTTCCCCGGTGTCTGACATAGAGTCAGGCATGGAGTAGGTGCTCCAGAATGTTTGCTTATTACACTTACATGAACCAAGGCAACTTTAATGATAAAACCATCTGCATGATTTGATGAATGATTGTCTCTCTCACTAGACTGTGGGCTAGAAGGGGAAAATATGAATAAACATGGTGCTTGCCTTCGAGAAAGGTCAGTCTACTGGGGAAATGCTCTCATAACAGTGCTGACAAGCAAGGACAGACTAGTGACCAGTGTATTATAGGGAGCTTGGAAAGACTTGGTGAAGGGAAGCATGGATTATGAGCAGGAGTCACCTAAGAAAGCCTGGGCATGGTGGGGTATGGGGTTTACTGAGGCCTATGGTATTTTAGTCCTAATGAACATAAAAGGTAAAGCATAAGTGATGAGGGATAAAGCTGGAGATGTTGCTGAGGGCAACCATGTAGCATCTGGTCAGCCTTGTGGGTGATGGAGAGCCACCAAAGGTTTAAAAGAGGTAGGACATGATGAGATCTGCTTTTTTTTTTTAAATCCTCACCCAAGGATATTTTCCACTGATTTATTTTAGAGAGAATAGAAGAGAAAGTGGGATGGGGAGAGAGAGACATCAATCAGTTGCCTCCCACATGCACCCCAATCTAGGCCGGGGATCGAACCTGCAATCCAGATACATCCCCCTAACTGGGAATCGAACCCGCAACCTCTTAGTGTGTGGGGTGATGTTCCAACCACTGAGCAACACTGGCTGGGACAAGATTTGCATTTTTTAATAGGTAATTTCAGGAGTGATATGGTTCCAGGGTGACAGGATTAGAAGAGGGAAGAAGACCAGTTAGGAGGCTGTTGCAATAGTCCAGGAAAGAAAACAGAAAAATATGAATAAGAACAGTGCTGGTAAGGATGGGACTGATTCAAGAAATATCAGGGATCCCTGACTGGTGTGGCTCAGTTGGTTGAGCACTGTCCCATTTACTAAGAGGTCACCAGTTCAATTCCAGGTCAGGGTACATGCCCGGGTTGGGGCTCGAATACCTATTAGGGGGTGTACAGGAGGCAGCTGATCGATGTTCCCTCTCTGTCAAATCAATAAAAACATATTAAAAAAAAAAGAAATAGCAGGCAAAAAAGGTGGATTTGGTAATTATATACCAGTATATGCACTGACTGAGAACAAGATAGAATCAAGAAGAGCCACTGGCTGCTAACCTAGATGACTAGGGTAGATCTAGTGCTGCCAACAAAGAGAAAACGCTGAAGGGGGAGCAGGTCTGAGAGACGATGATGACAATGACTCTGGTCATGTACAATCAGCAGTGACTGAAATATCTGGATCAGTTGTCCAGAAGGAGTCTCTCAAACACTAAAGCTCAGAGAAAAGGACTGCGTCACCCTAACAAGAAAATGGAGGTCACCCAGGAAGAGTTTATAAACAGAGCAGTGGGCTGAGGACAAGGCCCCTTAGATACTACACCTTTAAGAGGAGGCAGCGGCAGAGGAACTCCTGAAAACAGTCAGAAAAGGAAAGATGGGGAAGCATGTGGAGAACTGAGAAAGAATCATGTCACTAAAGCCAAGGGAGTAGAGTTTCAAGAAAGAGGGAGTGATCACTAGTGTCAAATGCAGCCGAAAGGTGCAGGAAGATAAGGGCTGAAAACACCCACTGGATTTGGCAAGTGGTAAGTAAGGCTGAGTGTGTATATAGATAAGTTTATGTGTGGTGGCTTCAGGGGTGCAGAGGGAGTTAGAGAGATCATTTTGTTGACCTCTAACTTTAAGAAGTAGGAGCTGCCCTAGCTGGTTTGGCTCAGTGGATAGAGTTGGCCTACAGGCTGAAGGGTCCCAGGTTCGATTCTGGTTGGGAGCACATGCCTGGGTTGCGGGCTCGATCCCCAGTGCGGGGCGTGCAGGAGGCAGCC
>NW_005370065.1:713923-736802 GCF_000412655.1 Myotis brandtii
GCTCAGGTTGTCTCCTGGAAGTAAAAGAGGAAGTGACTTAACAGGGAACTTCAGGGAGGTGTTAGGTTTGAGGAAAGTTTCTAAAGGCAAGGGGAGAAGAAGCAAATTAGAGATTGAAAAAGTTGCTGGGGGGCATTCAGGCTCAGATGAGTTTGGGAATCTGTGGCAGAAGAGCAATGTGACTTTCTCGACCAGTATCTGTGGGAAAGCTCACACACACACACCACACAGTACAGGAAGTAAGGAGCAGAGGGAGGCAGATTATATATAGCACCATCTCAGAGCAATAGTCTTTGGGGCAATTTGTGCCATGGGGTATAAGAGAACTGAGGGTGCTGGGAACTGAGTGGTCCAAATGGAGCCAGGATAGAAAGGAAGGCAGGAAGGCCAGGAAAGCACAGAAAGACTAAGAAAAAACGGACCCGGGGGCCTCAGGGGTTGAGCATCAATCCAAGAACCAAGAGGTTATTGGTTTGATTCCCAGTCAGGGCACATGCCCGGGTTGTGGGCTCGACCTCCCAATAGGGGGCGTGCAGGAGGCAGCCTATCTCTTATCAATGCTTCTATCTCTCTATCCCTCTCCCTTTTTCTCTCTCTAAAATCAATAAAAACATTTTTAAAAATATATTTCTTTATTGATTTCAGAGAGAAAGGGAGGAGAGAGAGATAGAAACATTAATGATGAAGGGAGGAGAGAGAGAGAGAAACATCAATGATGAGAGAATCATTGATCGGCTGCCTCCTGCACACCCACCACTGGAGATTGAGCCTGCAACCTCGGCATGTGCCCTTGGCCGGAATTGAACCTGGGGCCCTTCAGTCTGCAGGCTGACGCTTTATCCATTGAGCCAAGCCGGCTAGGGCTAAAACATATTTTTTAAAAAGTAAAGATGAGGAGCCAAGGCCTAAAGAGGTTAAGTAACTTGCCCAGGTTCATATAACAGTAAGTAGCTAAGAGACAGAAATTAACTCATTCTTCTCTTTAGGAATGGGGCATTGTTAAAGGCAGAAACAACAACAACAACAACACACACACACACACACACACACACACAATTTTCAAATGAGTGTTCTCCAAGAACAAAGATGGAGAGCTAATCTACCTATTTTTCGTGAGTATGGGAGACCAACCTTGAGCGAAACACACAGGCGGCCTTCAAATGTGTTTGTAAATGAACGTCAGGAGACTGAGCAACAGGAACCAAGCTACGTGGAGGTCTCTCCTATTAAACCTCCGTGTGACATTCTCTTTCCCGGTCCTCCTCAAAACCCAAACAGCTCGGGGCAGCCTCAGACTTGCTGACCTGGAGCTGAGAGGAGGACACAGGCCAGGGGAGGACAGAGATGCTCCCAGAGTAAAGGGCCGCTTCAACCGAGGGCAGAGCCTCCGGGAGGATGCTCTGAAGCAGCACTCATCCCAGTTGCTATTCCCACAGTTCATTCGGGTTCGGGCTGCCAGGCGAGCGTGGAATGAAACAAGCACACGGTGGCACTTCTCATCGGTGGAGCCAAGTCTCACTCATCCCACCGGACGGCGAGCTCCGTGGGCCGGGGATGCATCTGTTTGGCTAATATCGGTATCTCAGGGCCTGTAGAGAGCGCTGGCTGTGGCACATTCGCCAATATTCCAATGACTAAAGGACTAAGTTTCTATTGCTAGAACCCTTTAAGACCCACATTACATGTTTCCTCTTCTAGGAAGTTGTACATTTCTCCTTCCTATGGATTCCCACGCGAGGGGCGCCGCGGCCTTTAAAGTCTTTCCTTCACTGTGGCTAGTGTCCCACGGGTCTAAGTCGGGATCGGTCTTTCCGGAGCCCGAGAGGGGCGAGAAGCAGGGAGAGAGTCCTTCTCATCGCCGAGGGCCGGCGGGGCCGCCCAAGCTGTACTGAGCGGTGCGGGGCCCTGGAGGAGGAAGGGAGCCGGCCCGGCTTACCTTTTCCTTGACCGCCTGGTAGCTCTGCTGCAACCAGCTCCGCCACCATCCCACGTCCTCCCTGTGGGAGACAGAGACAGCTGGCAGCCCCGCAGTACGAGCGATCCGGCCTCAGTTTCCCCCCAGATGGGACCCCGGGGGCTGAGGCTTCAGACCGCTTCCCCACCCCCTCACATTGCGACTCCACCCCGCCTTTCCAGCCGCGTCCACCGCCACGCTGGCCTCCTGTTCTCCACGGGGACCCTGGCCCAGCACCCCAACCCTGGGAGAATTCGGGCCCCAACGCCCGAGAGCAGGATGACGGGCTCACCCTTCCGCCATCTTGCCTGCATGACATCACCACTATTTACCGACCTTTGACTTCCGACACGGCACCGCCCCCTTAAGCACCGCCCCGGAGCACTCGACCCAATCCTCGCGCGGACACCACCCTCAGGCCAATCGCCGCCCCGCTTTATAACCAGGCCCCGCCTCCTTGAGCTTGGCCCATTCTCTATCCAGAGTTCTCCCTTAAACCCCGCCCCCGAATGCTGGGTCCAATCCTCAGTTCTGTCTTAAGGCCCAGCGTTAGCCCCGCCCCCACCGACCTCGAATCTTTGCGGGTCTCAGCCATAGTCCCCTACGGTGGCCGCATGGGCCTTGGTGGGCCCTCAGCGTAGTCGTGGGAAGCTGGGAGTGGAGGCGGGGAGGGGAGCGAGCCCCGCGGGAGCGAGCCCGGCCGGGGCCCGAACGTTTGGATCCCAGAGCGCAGCGCTAGGACCGCCCCCCTTTGTGAAACCAGCCGCGTAGTCGCCGTTTGGGGGCTCTTCGGGCTGATTCAGCGAGAGCAGACGGGGGTGGGGGGTGGGGAGGCTCTGGGCCAGGGATTGGAGGGTCGTGGAGAAAAATTCAGAGGTGACTTAACATGCAGCCTCTAGAGGGGCTCTCAAGAGATCGGGAGACACGAGTAACTCAACTCTTGACGGCCTGACTCAAAACACCTCCACTCCAGTGGATGTGGTTAGGAAAATGCAGAGAGCGTGGAGAAGGGAAGTTGAAGGTGTTGAGGGCGAGGGAGGGAGGGAGGGAGACAGAGAGAATGAATGAGAATGAGAATGAATGGGAAGGGGACCACATACTTTGCACTAGATCCCATCCCTCTGGTCTGTTTCAGGGCATAGCTGTACAGTTCCTGCCACTCCCACTCCCTTTTCCCTCATTATGGGATTATTCCTGTCGTCACATATGCTGTTCCTTCTCCCATCTTTAAAGCAAGCAAACAAACAAAAACCAACCCTCTCTTGACCCGCCAGCATTTCCCTACTCCCCTTTACAGCAAACTTCTGAAAGACTCGGCCATCCTCACCGCCTCCAGTTCCCCGCCCCGCCCCTCCCATTCTCTCTTGACTCACTTCGGGTTTTCCCTCCCCACAGTCCTTTAACGTTTGTTAGGATGCCAAGAACAAGGGCCAAAAGCAAGCAAACAAAAACCAACCCTCTCTTGACCCGCCAGCATTTCCCTACTCCCCTTTACAGCAAACTTCTGAAAGACTCGGCCATCCTCACCGCCTCCAGTTCCCCGCCCCGCCCCTCCCATTCTCTCTTGACTCACTTCGGGTTTTCCCTCCCCACAGTCCTTTAACGTTTGTTAGGATGCCAAGAACAAGGGCCAATTGTCAATTCTCATCTTACTTGAACAATCATCATCTTATCTAACGCAGTTGATCACTTTCCCTCTCCTTCAAATGTTGTCTTCACTCCTGATTTTGCTGGAGTGTCCCAGTTCTCTGTCCTCGACCCTCTCCTTTTTGATGTCTATATTATTCCTCAGATGATCTTATCAAGTCTCATGATTTTAAATGTCAGCTACACACCAGGGACTCTCAACTTTTCTCTCCACCCCATACATCTCTGAACCCCAAGATCTTGATCTCTAATTGATTGTAAAATCAACATATTAAACTTAACATGCCCCCAAAACTCCTGCTGTGTTCACCTCAACTTAATGCAAACTTCCCCAACGCTGCAAATAGCAACCTCATCCCTCCAGTTACTCAAGCCCAAAACTTGGGAGACATTTTCTTCGTACTCAAAAGCTAATTCCTCGGCAAATGTAGTTGGCTCCACCATGAAAACAAAACCAGAATCCAGTCATGTCTCACCACATCCCCTGCTACTAGGTATAGTAGGTCCAAGCGGCCGTTATCTTTCACTTGGATAAAGGCAAGAGCCTCTTAACTGGTACCTCCGTGTCCACTCTTGCCCTCCTATAGTCTAGTCTTAATTCATTCTGAAAGTAATCTTTTAAACAACTTAAGATGGTGCGGCTTCTATGGAAAACAGTATGGTGATGGTTCTAAAAAACAATGACCATGTGATCTAGCCATTCTACTTGCAGGTATACACTAAAAAACATTGAAAGCAGGAGCTCCCACAGATATTTGCACACCCATGTTCATAGCTGCATTATTCACAGTAGCCAAGGGGTGGAAGCTACCCATGTGTCCATTGACAGGGGATGGATAAACAAAATGTGGTATATAATACAATGGAATATTATCGAGTCTTAAAAAGGAAACGCTTACACATGTTACATCATGGATGAGCCTTGAAGACATTATGCCCAGTGAAATAAGCCAGTCACAAAAGGACAAATACTGTATGAATCCATTTATATGAGGTACCTAGAGTAGTCAAATTCATAGAAAGTAAAAAGGTTACCAGGGGCTCAGAGGCTGAGGAAATGAGTACAGAGGTTAACTTTGGTAGATGAACAATTCTGGAGACGGAGGGTTGTGATGGTTGCACAACAATGTGGATGTACTTAGTGCCACTGAACTGTACACTTGAAAATAGTTTAGCCCTTGATGGTCTGGCTCAGTGGATAGAACGTTGGCCTGCAGACTGAAGGGTCTCGGGTTCGATTCCGGTCAAGGGCACATGTCTAGGTTTCGGGCTCGATCCCCGGTATAGGGCGTGTAGGAGGCAGCCGATCAATGATTCTCTCTCATCATCTCTCTCTCCCTTCCTCTCTGAAATCAATAAAAATATATTAAAAAAGAAAATAGTTTATATTATGTATATTTTACCAAAATAAAAAAATATATATGTAAGTAAGATCACAACCCTTCTCCTCTGCTCAAAATTCTCTAATGCCTTATTTCACTGAGAGGAAATGCCAGTAAGTTCTCGCAAACTCCTTTATGGCCTTACATGGTTGATCTGACGGTGAACTGTGGCTTCCTTAGTATCTCTGCTCCAGCAATACTGGCCATTTTGATGTTCCTTGAAAATTCCCAGCCCTCTCCTCAAATTATTTAAAACTGTAACATGCACCCCCAGCATTCCTATTCCTCTCCCCTGCTCATTTTTTTCTTCACACAACTTATCACCATCTGACATACCATACTTAAAAAAAAAAAAAAAGGCCTACCTCTCTCCTACTAGAAATATGACCTCCATGAAGTCATGAATTTTTGTTTGTCTTATTTACCTGTCTACTCCTAGCACCTAGAACAGTGCCTGGAACATAATAGATGCTTAATATTTAATACTTATTGAGCAAATGAAGGAATAAATGTAAGGAGAGTAAGGACGAAACAGGACTAATTTGGAGCAAGCTGGAGTGGCTAAAATGAAAAGAAAAGAGAAGATGAAGGTGAGCTATAAAGGTCATTAGCATCTATTTTCCTGAGAGCCTTGGATGTAGGGCTAAAAATTCAAACCTAATTCATGGACAGAGAGTCACTAAAGATTTTTTTAGTAAAGAAATGACTTGTGCTGTGAAAGTGACATGACCAAGTGACCTTGTACTACTATTAATAGGTGTGATGGGGCCACTTATTAAACAGGTGAGTGTTTTACACAATGTGCCTTGTGTGATCTTCCCAATAGCCCTATGAAGTACGAGCAATTTTTCATCTCCATCTTATAGTTGAAGAAGTTGAGAGCCAGAGAGATGGAGTGACTTTCCCAAGGTCACACAGCTAGGAAATGACAGAACTCTGATTTGAACTCAATGCTGCCTAACAAAAGCAAGTTTCTGCATATCTAATACGTCTTAATTTCATCCAGCTCATGTCCTGCCTCCCCAAGCAGATGATGAGCTGCAGACAGGCAAGGGCTATATCCTATTGTTTGATATATTCACCTTACTCATTCTCCCACTCCCTGGCCTAGCACAGTGCTTGCCCAGGAGGGCCTCAGTGTGTGTGGACTGAGTGAGACCCTCTGCTTGGATCTCTCTGGTTGTCCCCATCCCTTGACCCTTGGCTCCCTTCAGCCAATCCCAGCTTAGCCACTTCCCAGCAATGTGACCTTGGGCAAGTTAACTTTCCCTGTCTTTAGTGTCTTTATCCATTAAAATGGAAACAGGACTCCTGGTTGTTATGAGGATTGAGTAAAATAAGTAAAACACCCAACACATATGACAAAGTTCTCAATGAAGTAATTATTATTGTTTTAGTCCCTTACCTTTGTCCTCAGAGCCTAACACAATGCTAGGCACTGGTAGAGCGTTCATAAGCACCTTTTGAATTAAAAGATATGTTGAGCCCTAGCTGGTTTGGCTCAGTGGATAGAGCATCAGCCTGTGGATTGAAGGGTCCCGGGTTTGATTCTGGTCAAAGGCACATGCCTAGGTTTCGGGCTTGATTCCCAAGTAGGGGTCGTGCAGGAGGCAGCCAATCAATGATTCTCTCTCATCACTGATGTTTCTATCTCTCTCCCCCTTGCCCTCTCTGAAATCAATAAAAATATTTTTTTAAAAGAAAAGAAACCTAAGACAAGTTAGAAAATTTTTAAAAAGTAAAAATAAAAATAAATAAAAGATATGTTGAAAGAAGACTGGACTGGGAGTCAGCAGATGTAGATTTTCATCCTGGATGTGAGCGTTGGTCACTTTTTTTCTCTGAAATTGTTTGTTTCAATGCCCTCTGGACCTCTAAGCTCTTTTTAAAAAATATATATATATTTTTATTGATTTTTTACAGAGAGAAAGGGAAAGAGATAGAGAGTTAGAAACATCGATCAGCTGCCTCCTGCACACCCCCTACTGGAGATGTGCCCGCAGCCAAGGTACATGCCCTTGATTGGAATCAAACCTGGGACCTTTCAGTCCGCAGGCCGACGCTCTATCCACTATGCCAAACCAGTTAGGGCCCTTGTAGCTCTTAGGCAACGTATGAATGCATAAATTCACCCGATCCCTGACCCTCAGATCATCCTTTGACCCACATCCCCACTCCCTGTACTACTGGACCCCTCTTGGCTGAGGATTCTCCTGGCTTTGACTCCCAGGAAGCCCTGGCACCCAGTTGCCACCAGATGGTGCTGTAGATTCATTCAGGTGAAGCTGGCTGCCAGTGCCCGGCAGGGCTTACGGGGAGTGGCCCCTAGAATGTTTTTCTGGCTCCTCTAGAGAGGCGGGGCCTCCTCAGTGAAAGGCAGCAAGGCCTGGGATGGTCCCGGGAGGTGACATTCCCAAAGATCACCCTATTTCTGTGGTGGAGATTCTACCATACCCTTGGCAGCAGGACCAGCTACATAATTTATGGGGCCCATGCAAAATGAAAACGCCTAAGCTGCTGGTAGAGACAGCACAGGGCATGCCTACAATCCAGCAGGAAGGTTCAGTTCAGCCTTCTAGAGCTGACTGTTAACATTTCAAGAATTTTACAAGCTGGCTGTTTAGCACAGCCATTATTTTTAAAAATGATATAAACTTATGCACAGCTGGTGTGACTCAGTGGTTGAGCATCAATCCATGAACCAGTAGGTCACTGTTCAATTTCTTTCTGGTCAGAGCACACACCTGGGTTTCAGAGTGGGTCACAGTGAGGAGTGTGCAGGAGGCAGCTGATCAATGATTCCCTCTCATCATTGATGTTTCTCCCTCTCCCCCTCTCCCTTCCTTTCTGAAATCAATAAAAATATATTTTTAAAAAAGAATGGACTCCTTTAATATATTTTTATTGATTTCAGAGAGGAAGGGAGAGGGACAGAGAGGTAGAAACATCAATAATGTGAGAAATTATTGACTGGCTGCCTCATGCACACCCCACACTGGGGATCAAACTGTGACCTCCTGGTTCATAGGTCGATGCTCAACCACTGAGTCACGCCAGCCGATCAGGAATCCATTCTTTTTTAAAAAACTAACAACTTACAATTTAATAGATTACATAAAAATTAAAGGTGATAAATATCTGAAACTCACACTACATAATTATTTTTATACATTTCACTATCATCTATGCTTTTGAAGTGGCAAATTTATTGTATCTATATGGTGGAAATACTATAAAATACTGTGCCTCTTACTGTACATCTCTTCCCAACTCTGCATTCAGTGGAGTCACATTCATAGTTTAAAATCAATGACAGTGGGAGTGTTCACATCATCAAAATCTACAAACAGTACACATCATGCCCCCCTTCTGAGACAGTTGTTGAACTTTTACCAGTACTCCCCTGGTCCTGTTCTACTAATGTGCTGTGCTGTGCAATCTTTTTTAAAAATATATTTTTATTGATTTCAGAGAGGAAGGGAGAGGGAGAGAAAGATAGAAACATTAGTGATGAGAGAGAAACATCAATCACCTGCCTCCTGCACAACCACCACAGGGGATTGAGCCTGCAATCCAGGCATGCGCCCTGACCAGGAATCGAACCATGACCTCCTGGTTCATGGATCGGCGCTCAACCACTGAGCCACACCGCTGGGCTTAATTTTCATTTATTGATTGATTTTTAGAGGAAGAGGGCAAGGGAGAGATAGAGAAAGAGAGAAAATCAATTTGTTTTTGCACTTATTTATGCATTTATTGGTTGATGTTTGTATGTGCCCTGTCCCTGCAACCTTGGCGTATCAGGAAGATGCTCTAACCAGCTGAGCCAACTGGCCAGGGCCTATGCTGTGTGATCTTGAGCCAAATCCTATTCCTTCCAACCTCCCATATGTATTCTTTTTTTTAACCTTTATTTTTATTTTTAAATATAAATTCTTTATTGTTTAAAGTATTTCATAAGTCTCCTCCCCCCCCCCATTGACCTCTCCCTGGCCCCCCTGACCCCCCAGCACATGCCCTCCCCGTTCCCCTGTCTGTGTCCACCATATGTGTTCTTTTATAATTAACAAAAGGGGGGACATCCTTTGTGTGCTGGCCACTATCTTCTCATGTAACTTTTAGAACCACCCAGGAGGTGGATTATTGTGGTCCAAAGAGCAAAGGATGTTGCCAAGGAAGAGCTGAGGACTGGCTCCTGCAAGGTGGCTGTCACCAAGGTTCCCAGAAGGTGACCTGTGGACTGGCTCAGGGGAGCAAGCCACATTGCCCTTCAGAGCCTCTTTCTCTGCATTGATTACATCAGCTATTTTCAACCAACATGCCACAAGATTGTTTAAAATATTTGATACCTGACCTCTTTTCCCTTTCCAAAAAAATGACAACAGCCAATATAACAATAGCTGACCCATGTGAATGAATCAAAATTATATCTTTTTTTTTTTTTGGTCAGATTGGTGAAAACGATGATACAATTTTTGGTGTGCTGTAAAATTTTAGTAATTAGTTTATGTGTGCCATGAGATGAAAAAGATTGACAATCACAATTATTAGATAATAACAACAACAACAGTCTTCCAATGCCTCCAGCATTATTCCTGGTACTCGTGCATCACAAGCCTGCTTCCTGGCTGTATCTGAGAGTAGGTAGAGTGAAGATCTAGCCCGCTCTGCTTTTGCAGAAGGTCACAGCAGTAGGAGATGAGCACTGGCATTTCCTTCTTACTGTGACAACAGACAGTGAGTGTTTTTCCAAAACGGAGACTGGGGTTGGATGCTTTAGGAGTTCAGGAAATGCCTGCCTCAAATATGCCAAGGTTGCAGGTTTGATCCTCGGTCAGGGCATATACAAGAATCAACCAATGAATACATACATAAGTGGAACAACAAATCGCTGTTTCTTTCTCTTGATCTCTCTCTCTCTCTTCTCCTCCCCCACCTCTCTAAAATCAATCAAATTTTTTAAATGAATAAATTTATATACCTTTTCTCCTGTTAATCTGCCTGTTGTCAGTTTATTTCATAGACTCAAATATTGAACCTGGAAAGGTAGCGCCGGCAAGTTTTTCCTTCCTTACAGTGTGGGTCACCCAAACATTAATTGCCGTATGTACCCCACCTGCTGCCAAACACATACCCCTGTGTCCCAACTTAGATTTGCTTCCCACTTAGCAGAAGGCAGATATCAGTCCTATAAATGAGAAAGAAAACAACTTAATTCCCTAGGAAGGTACCTCAAGGCCCTGATGTTCCTCCTCTAGCTTTCTTACATTCCTTTCTCACTAATCTGCACTTTATGACTAAATGGTGGAGTTACTCTGCTTAGATGATGACCTAGAGACAATAGTAGGAGAAAGGGAAACGAAAGAGAAGGGAAAGTATTTAAAATATGTAAATATATATTTTGAGGAAGGAAGTTCAAATAGAAACTGTCATCCTCACCTCCATAACCCATTCTAAGGCTGATCTTGTATTTGTGACTTTTCTTCTTCACTGTCTTTTTCCAGGTTTCTTCTGCCTTCAGTCAGAACAGATGGTCAAGTTCTTGGCCCACGGAAGAGACCCAACCCTTCGTCCCTGAGAGATACGTGCCCTGGGAGGTTCTCTCGTATAGAATTGCAGTAGTTTTGCAGTAACTTCCATGACAGGATTTGTAGTAGGAACAGGATCCTTAGGGATAGAGTTGAGTCTATCACTAAGCCTCACTAACCCTGTGCTATGGTAACAACTTATGTCCCCTTGATAGCCAGTGTGTTTAACCCCAGATAATACCTTGATTTCTTTTTTTTCACTTTCTGTTCAGCGGCAGGAAGTATGCAAAATGGTTGAGTGGTAGGTTCAACAGTTCAGTTTAGTGGAAAATTTGTATCCACTTGGTGGAGGCATTCCTCTCTTAGACACTAAAGGCTTTTAGCATTCCTCCCCTCCCGATAGCCATGGGACCAAGAAGCAAATAATCTTTGAGTCAGTCAAAAAGTTATTGTGAGTGGCGCCACCCTCCTACATCTAGCTCGAGCCCCTTGGTTCTTGAACTACGTAGCATCTGACGAAGGAGAAGCAGCACGCTGGTTGAGAGCGCTACCGCAGCCTGTAGACGGCTCTCTGTCCCACAGAGGGTGCCTTGTCTGGCTGGGCCTTCTATAGACCTTGCCACCATTTTAGAAGGTACATGGTAAGGCCAGTGAATCCTGTGGGTAACAGCTCAGCGTCTCACTTCTTTATTGTGAAATGACTTCCATGATCAAAACAATGTTGTGTGCGAGACCAAGACTGATGGTTAAGTCCACACATGGAGGTTCTGGTGGAGGCATGTAAGGCAAGGAAAGCAAATCTAAATCCAGGGTAAGCAACTCTTCTAGTGAGACAAAATCCTGTCTCCATCCTGCGGGACATGATCCTATGCCATCAGTCCTCCTCTAAGTAATTGGCTGGTGCCCTCAGGGGTTCAGGGCTGGTTGCTGCTGGGGGCAAACTGGGTGTCAGGGGTGATGTTGGCAGCTTGGCTTTGGTGAGGGGATGTCCTTGTTCTTCACCCCTGTCATCATGGTCCTATGTCCACGAACCCATTGCACAAGTTGGGGGCCCATATTGAGCATTCATATGGCATACCTGCTGTCTCACGATCTAGGATCATTCTGGGGAATCCATCTTTCCCAAATCCATCTTTGTCGTGAACTTCTAATCTTTCACTCTGAGCTGCTCAAATCATTAGTCACTGTCTGTGAGCTGGTATAGATCTTGACCTCAGGACAAGGAGATGTACTGCTGACAGTTCTGCCTGCAGATGTAATTAGTTAAGATGGCTTTTGTACTGGAGGAGAGTGAACCCCTAAACCGATATGACTAATGTCCTTTAAAAAGGGGGAAATCCGAACACAGAGATATATATACAGGGAAAATGCCATGTGGACATGAGATGGCCATCTACAAACCAAGGAGAGAGGCCAGGAACAGATCCTCCTTCACAGCCCTCAAAAGGAACCAACACTGACAACACCTTGATTTTGGACCTCCAGCCTCCAGAATTGTGAGACAATACATTTCTGCCGTTTAAGCTCGTTTGTGATACATCGCCACAGCAAGCCCTAACAGACGAATACACCACTCACTAGAACTAAGTTCCCTGAGAGCGGCAACCTGGTTTGTCTCGTTCACAGCCATTCCAGAACGCGCCTGTACCATTCGATAGCACCTTGTACCACTATTTAAAAATATGCTTTTATTGATTTCAGAGAGAGGGTGAGAGTTAGAAACATCAGTGATGAGAGAGAATCATTGATTCGCTGCAGCCTGCAAGCCCCCTGCTGGGGATAGAGCCGCCGCAGCCGGGGGCACGCCCCCACCGTGACCTCCCCGTTCACGGGTCAGCGCTCAACCACTGAGCACACCGCCAGGCTCGTACCACTATTTAGGTGTTTCGCTAGTGTCTATGAACCCGAAAGCCTTTCAAGGGGAGAAAGTGTTGCTAGTATTCAACCATAACCTGTTGCGTAGATTAAACCATTTCACTCATTTCCAATTTTTTTGCGGTGCACGCATAAGTCATAGCTCTTACTCCCCGGGTTGCATTAATATGCATGACGCGCTTTTAGCTCTCCGGACAAAGAGATCAATACTTCGCAGGTCCCTCGAGTGGGACTCAGAAGACCGCACGAAGCTCCAGCCTTTTACAAGCGCTGGTTCTTGCCCCTTTTGGCATCTTGGTACTTGTAGTTTTGTCCACTATATCTTTCACCGAAAAACCCACGCCGAGACCACAACTCCCATCACCCCACGAGCACTGGGGCCTTCAGTGCGCATCCTCCAGAGAGGGCGCCCGGCCATTGACTCCCTTGCTGGGCGAAGGCCCACCTTCCCGAGCCCAGCCACACCCGTGATTGGTCGGCTGCCCCGCTTCTCATCGGAGGAGGCGACAAGTGAATGAAAGCGGGGGGCGTGTCTGTGTGCGTAGCTTGGTGGCGGTGCTGGTGGAACCCACTGGAAGGTGAGATCCGAGAAGCGGGGTCACGCTGCCGCTTTCATTGGCTTGGGGGCACCCCGAAGGTCGGCCCTGGCCGGGGGTCAGCGGGCAAGGAAGCCCCATTTCGGTCGGCCTAAAAAACGGCCCTGGCCGGGGATCCCCGCCGCGCAAACCCGTGCTGGATGACCGACTCCCATCCAGCCTCCCCTTGGTGTGGGGAGGGGGGTCGTGGGGCAGATCCCTCTCCTTCCCTAGCATTGGGCTGTCCCCCGCGTGGTCCACCGGGTGGGAAGGGGCGGAGGTTCATCCGGATGTTGCGGGGGCGCTAGGCACCGCAGTGCTGGTCACTTTGTCCGCGGAGGCCACGGGAGGGGCCGGGCCTCGGTTCCCCACCCTCCGGGCCGAAGACAGAGTCCATTAACTAGTTCCGGTCGTCTGGCTCTGGACGGGGAGGATCCCCTGGTGCTGTGAACAATGTAGCAGGTGAACCAAAGATTCAGTTGACCCTGAAATTCTTTCTGTGTAAATGGAAACTTCTTCCTTGTCGTCCTCCTCCACTCCCTGCGTCGGGGCAAGGAGTGACTTCCCCAGCCTTCTCATTGTGTGCTGGGGGGTCTGGGGAGTCGGGCTGGCACAGTGGCGAGGACTGTCAGCTCTGGGGGCTAACCGATCTCAGTTCCGGTCTGAGCTTTGGGCGTGTTGTCTGTAAATCTGAGCTGAAATTTTCTCTGAAAAAGAGGATGTAACGATGTAGCGACGGCATCGGGTTATCGTGAGGTTAAAATTAATCAGTGTTTGTAAAGTACTTTGTACGGTGCCTCATGAGAAGTAGTGCTCGGAGAAGGCTAACAATTGATGGGCAGGTTTTTATGGTTCTCAGGTCAGGGAACCTGGAGGAGTCCTGTCAGAGTCAGTGGCTGGAATTCCAGGCTGCTTTGGGTGCCTGAATGAAGACAGCCCTGTGACCTGGCTGGGTGGGAGCCCCTCAGGGGACTGTGGGAGTTCACTGCAGGCGGTAGTGTTGGCATCTGCCCTCTCCTGAAGGACAAGGCACTAGAAAGTACTAGATCCATTTTTCTGTTCCTGGCATCCTCCTTGTGTCAGACATTGTTTATAAGTTACTCGCTACGGTGGAAAGGTTGGGAGAGTCCCTGCCAAAGTGTGGATAAATGTACTTCTGAGAACACTGTGCCCGAAGAGCTTCTTTTCTGGGAGAAGGGGTGGTCCTCAGCATGTCCCAGGGATGCAGAGCACCAACGACACGTCAGATTAATTTGAACAAAATTTTTCACGTTATATGCCAAGTGCAGGATTGAGGAAAGGTTTGAAGAAAGTATGTGGATGGGCTTTTGCAAAGTCAGGGAGTATTTGCATGAGGCCATAGAATTTAGAGTATTTGTAGAGAGAAAGCCAAAGGAAATGGATTTGGGGTACTATTGTTGAAAAGGAGCATCTTCCGGTGAAAAAATGGAAGTGCCCTGGGAGGAGGTCCTGTAGATAAGACCATTCTACAAGTTCAGAAGTATTGTGCCTACTTAGATATTTATCTTTCTGGGTTGCCAACTACTTACCCCTTTGCTCCTCCTCCTTTTTTTCTTTGTTAAGAAATAAAAACAAAAGTAATACAGGTACATAGTGGAACATACTAACAGTACAGAGGTTGCAAGGGAAAGGTCCCTCCACACATCTCTTAACCATAGTCCCTCTCCTCAAAGGTGTCTGCTGTTAACTCTTGCTTATATAACCTTCCAGAAAAAAATTTATGCATGTGTCAGCAAAACCATATACACAGATGAGATCAGACTGTGCATTTTGCATCTTGTCTTTTTCTCTTTTACTATATCTTAGTGGCCTTTTCCACATAAAAACACACAACTCTAGCTCATTAAAAACATGGTTGCACCATGCTGCGAGGCTTGGTTAGTTGGAGTGTGTTGCGGGTTGATTCTCAGTCAGGGCACGTACATAGGTTGCAGGTTCAATCCCCGGTTGGGGCGTGTGTGGGAGGCAGCAGATCGATGTTTCTCTCATATCTATGTCTCTTTCTCCCTTTCCCTTCTCCTCTCTAAAAAATCAATAAAACATCCTCGGGTGAGGATAAAAAAAAAAAGATGTGTACATTTTAAGCTGAGATAAATATTGCCACATTCCCTTCTAAAATGGTGTTCAAAATTACATTCCCATTAATAGTGGATATTATCACATTTAAAAATGTAATTTTACCAGTCAGACAGGTTTTCTTTAAATTCTAGGAAGACTAGTGTGGGCCCTAACCGGTTTGGCTCAGTGGATAGAGCGTCAGCCTGTGGACTCAAGGGTCCCAGGTTCGATTCTGGTCAAGGGCATGTATCTTGGTTGCGGGCACATTCCCAGTAGGGGGTGTGCAGGAGGCAGCTGATCGATGTTTCTAACTCTCTATCCCTCTCCCTTCCTCTCTGTAAAAAATCAATAAAATATATTTTTTAAAAAAGAATACAGTGTGGTATTTAGATGTAGCATTTTCCTATGTCTTGTTTTTCCTTTACCATTGTTTAAAATCCTCACCAGAGGAGGTGATTTTATTGATTTTTCTAGAGAGAGAGGAAGGGAAAACGAGATACACACACACACACACACACACACACACACACACTGATGTGAGAGAGAAACATTGATTGGTTGCTTTCCGGAGTCACCCCGACCAGGGATTGAACCTGCAGCCCACGTATGTGACCGGGAATAGAACCCACAACCTTTCGGTGTACCAGACAAGGCTCCAACCAACCAAACCACCCGGCCAGGGCTCCCTTACCATTTTTAAAAAAAATTGATTTGAGAGGAAGGGAGAGGGGGAGAGAGATAGAAACATCAATGATGAGAGAGAGTCATTGATCAGCTGCCTCCTGCATGCCCCTACTGGGGTCTGAGCCCGAAACCCGGGCATGTGCCCTGACTGAAATCCACCCTGGGATCCTTCAGTCCGTAGGTCGATGCTCTATCCACTGAGCCAAACCGGCTAGGGCTCCCTTATCATTTTGATTGTCAAAGGCAGTGGCAGGAACTGCTGGGCAGGCTTGGTTGGAGCTATTGGAAGAGGTGAGAATGACAGTGAAACCTTCATCCTGTGAAAACTTTCAGGGTTGATTTATTTGGGAATAGTAGAATTTTTCAGATATCTGACAGTTCTCTTCCTTTTTGAACCAAAATGTTAATTTTAACTACTTTCAATGAAAATTTCCAAAATTATGACATATTTTTTTTTGAGTTTAAAATAATATAAAAATAGAAAAGTCTTCTTGATGACTTAGGTCCAACAATTATCGCCCTGGGCTATAATTTAGTGATGTCCTTAGGCCATTTTGAATATGTAGGTGCCTTTAATACACTTAGCTAAATGGCCTCAGGCTGACACTTTAAAAATTCCTAGGTGTAGTTTTTAGAACTGTTTTACCCTTTCCTACCAGCCAGTTCTCACTTTTAAGTTTGTCAGTTTAGTTGCTTACAGAGGCTCCTCTTCATTTCTCTTCCTCATTGACTCTCTAGTTTCCAAACTTAATGCATCACTTGCTATCCATATGTATAAAGTAGGTGTAAACTGCCCTTTAATAAGGTTGTTGTGGGTCTTTTATGAGTAAAGTCTGTGCCATTAGTGTGTTAGGCCTTGGGGAATCTATTTTTGCCAGTGAAAGGACCCTTTTGGGGGGAAGAAAGTGCCTGATTTCTGGCTGGGTGAGGCATTGTTGTGCTGCATTTGTAGAAAGGAAGCATGCTAAAGAGTTGTTAGCTATGGTTGGCAGCTCTAACTAGGCTTTTTGCGATTTCAGTAAAGGGGGATGATGTACTTGGTTGTAGAAACTCCTCTGAGCTCAATGGGTCCGTAAGTAAAAGGGGTATTGATGGATGGCTCTGTGGCTGGTGTGATGGGAAAAGATGGAGGAGGAGCTCCGAGAAGGTAACTCTTGTTTATATAATGCTCCAGAAAAAATGCATGCATATATGCACAAAGGCATATACACAGATGGGTTAGCAGAAGGATTTTGAATTTGATTTATATCGGTTCTACTTACCAGTAATGAAAACAGTATTCCGTTGTACTTAGCAAACCTACCTGTCCAAACTATTCTGCCAGGTGCTGTGGGGGATAGCAAATAAATAAGACATGGATCATGCTCTCAAAGGGCTTGTAGTCCAGACGGACAAGGGCCAGGACATAGAAATATGGAAGAGTGAACCAAGGGTAGTTAGGAGTTCTTCAGTTGCAAGAGATCGAAAACCCAACTCAGACCAGCTTAGCAAAAAGGGACTGTATTGGCTTCTGGCACAGCAGGAGTTAGGACTCAGATGGGTTCTATCTGTTGCTCCTGCCTGAGCTGGGCTTGGCTGGGCTGGTTCCCCTGTTGGTGTGGCAGCAGCATCCCTCACATCCCACCTGCTCACAGAGCAGAGTAATCTTTTTTGGAAGGACTAGTAAACATTTCACTGCTTTTTATTGGCTCTGATCAAGCCATGTGGCCATCTCTGAGCCAATCACTGTGGTCAGAGGGTGGAGCCTGGGGTTGGCACCAGCTAGATGCCAAGATCATTGGCCAAGATTGGGGGATGGGTGTTTACAATCAAAGCTGAAT
This sequence comes from Myotis brandtii, assembly GCF_000412655.1. NCBI lineage: Eukaryota > Metazoa > Chordata > Mammalia > Chiroptera > Vespertilionidae > Myotis > Myotis brandtii. The sequence goes on from NW_005370065.1 coordinate 731,468, forward strand.
GGTGAATGCATGCTGGCAAGCCCAAGAACTCACCAATGTTTCCACAAAGTGATAATAATAGATGTTAGCTGAGACTAGTTGCCAGTCTCTAAACTCTGTATCAGGACGCTGTAGATCGAACTGTAATTCTTTTTTTAAAAAAAATATATTTTTACTGATTTCAGAGAGGAAGGGAGAGGGAGAGAGATAGAAACATCAATGATGAGAAAGAATCATTGATTGGCTGCCTCCTGCACGCCCCCCACTGGGGACCGAGCGCATAACCCAGGCATGTGCCCTTGACCCGAACTGAACCCAGGATCCTTCAGTCCACAAGCCAACGCTCCATTCACTGAGCCAAACCAGCTGGCCGAGCTGTAATTCTTAGATTTGGGTATTATCTGTATTTTGAGCCTTGAAGAAAGTAGAGTGTAGTGCATCAGACCATGAATTCTGGAGGTTGGTTTTGAGTCCTGGCTCTGTTACAGCTGGGTCATCTCCTATCTTCTTCTTTTTTTCTTTTAATATATTTTTATTAATTTCAGAGAGGAAGGGAGAGGGAGAGAGAGACAGAAAAATCAATGATGAGAATCATTGATTGGCTGCCTCCTGCATGCCCCCTACTGGGGATCGAGCCCGCAACCCGGGCATGTGTCCTTGACTGGAATCAAACCCGGGACCCTTCAGTCCGAAGGCCAACTCTCTATCCACTGAGCCAAACCAGCTAGGGCTCCTATTTTCTTTGATTCTCAATTTCCTTATGGAAAAACAGGGACAATATTGGTGTTTTGTTAGAGAGTTTTAATAAAAATTCATTGGAAAGAATCAAACACTATGTACTGTGCCCACACGCAATTGTTGTTTTTATAAATTAACTCAGTTGGACAACCTCTTATTTCTGTTAGATCCAAAACAGCCCACATCATAAAGACACTACTGAACCAATGTTTGGGAAAGAATTTTCTTTTTAAATAGATTTTTATTGATTTCAGAGAATGAGGGAGAGGGATAGAGAGATAGAAACATCAATGATGAGATAGTCATTGATTGGCTGTTTCCTGCATGACCCATACTGGGGATTGAGCCCGAAACCTGGGCATGTGCCCTGATTGGGAATTGAACCGTGACTTCCTGGTTCATAGGTTAATGCTCAACCACTGAGCCACGCCAGCTGGGCAGGGAAAAATTTTTTTAAAAAATATTAAAAGTGGCCCCAACCGGTTTGGCTCAGTGGATAGTGTGTCGGCCTGTGGACTCAAGGGTCCCAGGTTCGATTCCGGTCAAGAGCATGTGCCTTGGTTGCGGGCATATCCCCAGTGGGGAGTGTGCAGGAGGCAGCTGATTGATGTTTCTCTCGCATCGATGTTTCTAACTCTCTATCCCTCTCCCTTCCTCTCTGTTAAAAAAAAAAAAAAATTCAATAAAAATATATTTAAAAAATATTAAAAGTGAACATCTTATTTGTAAGGTTGAGATTTGTGAATCAACTTTTTAAAAATCTTGGCAGAGATCAGGGTACTCCGGAGCAGCAGCAGCTGGTGAAGAAATGGAGATGCAATCCTACTATGCCAAGCTCTTGGGGGAGTTGAACGAACAGCGGAAGAGGGATTTTTTCTGTGACTGTAGCATCATTGTGGAAGGGCGGATCTTTAAGGCCCACAGGAATATTTTGTTTGCCAACAGCGGCTACTTCCGAGCCCTGCTCATTCACTATATCCAGGACAGCGGGCGGCACAGCACCGCCTCCTTGGACATTGTCACCTCCGATGCCTTTTCCATCATCTTAGATTTCCTGTATTCTGGGAAGTTGGATTTGTGTGGGGAAAACGTGATTGAAGTTATGTCGGCCGCCAGTTACCTACAGATGAATGATGTGGTAAACTTCTGCAAGACATATATCCGGTCATCCTTTGATATCTGCCGAAAGATGGAGAAGGAGGCTGCTGTGGCTGCAGCGGTGGCAGCGGCAACTGCAGCTGCAGCAGCTCATCAGGTTGACGGTGGAAGCCCCAGTTCAGGCACGGAAGGGGCCTCCTGTGATACCAAGAGCTTGGTCTCCTCTACAGCCAAGGAAGAAGAGTGTGTGGACTGTCCAAAGGAGTCCCCTTGTGGTGACTGCCGCCCCCTGGAACCGGTGGTGAAAGACAGCGAGGGCAGTGGCTCAGCTGACAGTGACCTCTCTACTCTGCCCAAGCAGATAGAGCCCAAGGTGGAGTTTGATGCTGACGAAGTGGAGCAGGTGGAGGTGGGTGAGCAGCTCCAGCAATATGCTGCGCCACTGAACCTGACCCACATGGAGGAGGGTTTGCCCAGTGGCCATCCCGTGGACGTGTCTTACGGTAACTACCACGTGAAGCAATTCTTGGAGGCCCTCTTGCGCAACGGTGCTGTCCAGAGCAAAGATGATGCGGATCATCACTTTTCTCGGAGTTTGGAGGGAAGACCAGATGGTGTAGGAGGAGCCATGAGTTCCATGATGGATGTCCCGACCGACTGGTATGGCGAGGATTCAGGTGAGTTCCATTAGCATTCATCGTCTCTGCTGGTCATTTAGCGCCCACATCTGTGCCTTATAGTCTCCCATCATCATCGTCGTCATTGTCATTGTCATTACCATCATCATTACCACCATCATCATTACTAATTGCCATCACCATCACTATCACTGCATTATCTCCACCACCATCACAACCAATAGGTATTAATTGAGTAGGGCATTGTTTCTTCATGTATGTTAGTATTTTACCTCTCCAACTAGAGTATAAGCATGTTGAGGGGCAGTTTGAAGAAATGGAAAGAATCTACTGTCTTCCACTAACCAGCAGTGGGACTTGGGTTAAATCATTAAATCTCTCTGAACTTGTTTGTTCAGGAGATAATCATCCCTATCTTGCCTTTTTTTAAAAATATATTTTATTGATTTTTTACAGAGAGGAAGGGAGAGGGATAGAGAGTTAGAAACATCGATGAGAGAGAAACATCGATCAGCTGCCTCCTGCACACCTCCTACTGGGGATGTGCCCGCAACCAAGGTACATGCCCTTGACTGGAATCGAACCTGGGACCTTTCAGTCCGCAGGCCGACGCTCTATCCACTGAGCCAAACCGATTAGGGCCCTATCTTGCCTTTTTTACAGGATTGAGGACCAATTGAGACGGTTTTCATAATTTTTCTCTCACATATAATAGGAAATTTATTCTTTGTGTCAACCATGGTGCCTGACACATAACAGACATTCGTAACATCTTATGGTTGATGGTATGATGTATTTGAGAATATTTTAGAGTTGGCATTTGGCTTCATTTGAGTAAGTTTCTGGGGTTTTCTAAAATATATTTTTATTGATTTCAGAGAGGAAGGGAGAGGGAGAGAGAGAAACATTGATATGAGAATGCAACATCAATCAGCGGCTTCTACCATGGATCGAGCCTGAAATGCAGGCATGTGCCCTTAACCAGGAATCAAACTGGCAACCTCCCAGTGCACAGGACTATGCTCCACCAACTGAGCGAGCAACACCATGGCTGGCACATGTATTCTTTTTCTTTTCTTTTTTTTTGGCACATGTGTTTTTTATTGAATCTTACTAGTATTCTTTAAGGGACAAACAAGCAGATGAGTAGGCTACAGTGAAGAAATCTCATTATTTTTACTTTTTTAAATATATTTTTATTTTTAGAGAGGAAGGGAGAGGGGAAGAGAGAGATAGGAACATCACTGATGAGAGAGAATCACTGATTGTCTGCCTGCTGCATGCCCCCTACTGGGGATGGAGCCCTGACCGGAATCGAACCGTGACCTCTTGGTTCATAGGTTGAAACTAAACTACTGAGCCACACCGGACCAGGGAAGAAATCTTATTTTTATAAGAGAATTAAGGCACTAAGATACTTCTAGGTATTATCTCAGTGATGCTTCTTAGCTTTATTCTGGGATTCCAGGTAATATTCAGCCCCTACAGCTACCACAAATGCAGCAAATCCCCATTTAAATCCTTTTATTAATGAACTAACAAAGGAAACATTGTTTGCTAAGCCACCCCTGTATCTCCAAGTTTCATTGCAGTCCCCATAGCCCTCTTACAGCCAGCTTTTCCTGTATGGTTTTAATGGTAACCCTTCTATCTTCCATGTTTATAATCTGGAAGTTCCATTTTACTATGACCGTGTTCCATGTCTGACAGCAATCTAACCTCTCAGGACATTCAATATTTAATCCTCCATGTGAACAAATTTCTTATATACTTTGTTAGGCTTTTTTGTTTTAAGAGAACTTGTGTTCCTGAACAATTCTGAAAGATGACTTAGCTCTTCTTAATAGTGAGCTAATTGTGTTGTAAAATGTCTCATAGGAGATAGAAATACACTTGGCTGTCACCTTCCTGATAAAAGTACCCTATAGCTTCTAGAACAGCGGTTCTCAACCTGTGGGTCGCGACCCCTTTGGCGGTCGAACGACCCTTTCACAGGGGTCGCCTAAGACCATCCTGCATATCAGATATTTACATTACGATTCATAACAGTAGCAACATTACAGTTATGAAGTAGCAACGAAAATAATTTTATGGTTGAGTCACAACATGAGGAACTGTATTTAAAAGGCCAGAAGGTTGAGAACCACTGTTCTAGAACCTGAAGCCAAGAAATTAATGAATCAAAATTCTTATACACCTTTCAACATGGAACAGTGAAAGTATTTTAAATAAGGGAGATCAGCTGCTTTTATTTGTTACTAGTGAACTGTCTTTAGATTTTTTAATTTCATTTTTTTAAATATATATTTTTATTGATTTCAGAGAGGAAGGGAGAGGGAGAGAGAGAAACATCCATGATGAGAGAGAATCATGCATCGGTTGCCTCCTGCACACCCCTTATTGGGGATCAAACCTGCAACCCGGGCATGTGCCCTGACCGGAAATCGAACCCATGACCTCCTGGTTCATAGGTTGATGCTCAACCACTGAGCCACACCAGCTGGGCTAATTTCATTTTTTTGAAGCAAGAACACTGTGTATGTCTGATTAAAATTAGACTTGAGCCCTGGCCAGTTTGGCTCGGTGGATAGAGTGTCAGCCTGTGGACTGAAGGGTCCCAGGTTCGATTCCGGTCAAGGGCACATGCCTGGGTTGCGGGCTAGGTCCCTGGTGGGGGTCATGCAGGAGGAAGCCGATCAATGACTCTCATCATTGATGTTTCTATCTCTCTCTCCTCCCCTCCCTTTCTCTCTGAAAGTAGTAAAATATTTTTTTTAAAAATTAGACTTGAGCCGAGGCCGGTTTGGCTCAGTGGATAGAGCGTCGACCTGCGGACTGAGAGGTCCCGGGTTCGATTCCGGTCAAGGGCATGTACCTTGGTT
>NW_005370065.1:736895-738536 GCF_000412655.1 Myotis brandtii
CCTTCCTCTCCGTAAAAAATCAATAAAATATATTTTTTAAAAAAAAGAATGTACAATTGCATTTAAAAAAAATTAGACTTGAAAAACTTAAAAATGCCGTTTCTGGTTCTCAGAGACACTGTCTTAACCAACATTTAGAAGGTAGCAGCTGTTTTCACGGAACACACTATGGGAGCTTGTTGAAATCTCATCTCCGTGTACATAATAGCACTTCGCAGATTGTAATCACTGCTTCACATTCATTGGACCTTCATCATGTCCACGAGTTTGGCAAAGGAAGTGTAGAGAAACTGAGACTCAGAAGGGTTTAGTGAGTTTCCTGAGTTGCAGAGCTGGTAAGTGGCACAGCTAAAACTAGAAACCTGGGCTGGCTTCACTTCACTCATTAAACAAACTGAAGGCAGCACAAGTGGATAGAGGATTTCAGTGCAATGATTTTGTCTTTCAACGCCCTCTGCCTGTATGGACAAGTATCAAAAAGTAATTCAGCTGTGTGCCATTCTCATTCAAGTCCTGTCTATTAGCCTATGAAGTCAGGTTTCCAACTACAGGGTGTTGTGGCAAGGCAGCCACCCTGGCCCCTGGCCATACCTGTTGTCTGCCAGGTTTTTATTCCACTCACACAACTCCAGGCTAAACTTACTCTAAGCGCCAAGGCACAGAGTAGGACTGATATGTTTGGTCATTCATTTTTTTAAATATATATATATTTTTTTATTGATTTCAGAAAGAAAGGGAGAGTGAGAGAGAGACATCAATGATGAGACAGAATCATTGATAGGCTGCCTCCTGTATGCCCCACACTGGGGATCGAGCCCACAACCCGGGCATGTGCCCTGACCGGGAATTGAACCGTGACCTCTTGGTTCATAGGTTGACACTCAACCACTGAGCCATGCAAGCCGGTCTGGTCATTCATTTATTTGCTCAAATATTTGAGTAGCTTCTTGATGAAGCTACAAGGATAAGTCAGACATGAATCCAGCCCTTAACAAACTTAGAGGAGATAAGACGTGTATAATCACATGACCTAAAGGTACTAGGGCTGGAAGACAGATGGAAGTGTGAGTTTCATAGTTATCCAAAAGCTGGAGAACTGGCTTCCTACTCGGAGATCAGGGAGGCTTTATGAATGTGGGTGGCATCTGAGGATAAGAAGAGACATAGAAAGAAATTGACTAGCATCAGATCATGGAATATCTTGAGTGCTAAGAGATGAGGTTTTTATCTATAGGCACAGGGGAGATTTTCCATATTCTGAGCTTGGGAGGTGACAGGATCTGTGCTTTAGGGAGCTTAATTTGGCCTCAGCACAAGATGGTATACAGCTGGGAGACCAGGGCAAGGAGATGGTCAATAGTTCCATATCCATGTTGCTCATCCCAGCATTCGCTGATACTGTCAAAGCATAATGTCCTGCTATAATCAATAAAAATATATTTTAAGCCCTAACCGGTTTGGCTCAGTGGATAGAGTGTTGGCCTGCGGACTGAAGGGTTCCAGATTCAATTCTGGTCAAGGGCATGTACCTTGGTTGCGGGTACATCCCCAGTAGGGGGTGTGCAGGAGGCAGCTGATCGATGTTTCTCTCATCAATGTTTCTAATTATCCCTCTCTGTAAAAATATCAATAAAATATATT